>NW_006160040.1:10817471-10843741 GCF_000334495.1 Tupaia belangeri chinensis | reverse complement strand
AGAATGTGGTCATACTATCATCCCTTTTCCTTGATTTCTCCATCCTGTCAGAATTTGGGGCATGCCAGACTAGGTGCTGCAGGGAGGTTTTCACATAACTCTGGCCAGGATTTGATGAACTGTTGGCCTTGTGGTTTCTAGCTCCCTTCACCACTAGGCCATAGGCCTGGCTCCAGAGATTCTCTTTCTCTCTTTTTCTTCAAACTGGAGTTATATATATTGATTTTAACATTCACATAGAAAATAAACAAGAATAAATAGTTAAAAATTCATTTTAAAAAGTGACAGTATTTATAAATATTGCATACACTAAAAGTTCTTTAGGTTAAATCAGTGAATGAACAGATGGACTAATAAAATTGGAGTATTTCAGAAATAGATAAAAATGAATTTGATAATTTATAATAAAGTTGGCACAAAAACTATGGGGCACATGTGCTCACCAAAGAGATAGAGAGATAGAAAGCAAGAAATAAACCCCCGGAGAGATGGCCACACCATAATCCATTCTCCTCTTGGGATTTTTGGGCACACACACACACACACACACACATGTTTGGTGTGGGTTTTAAGCCATTGGGTTCAGAACTTGAACCACAGTTGACTACATGGGAGTCCAGTGACTTAAGCATTGCACAATCTCTTGGTCCTTTATTGAGGATATGTTAATCTATTAAATCATTGAATTAGGACAGATTGCCATTCAGAAAAAAAAATAGAACTGAATCATATCTTTCTTACATTATAGGAGAAGATAACTTCCAAAAAAATCACAGATAGAAATGTAAAAAAGTGAAATTGTAGAGCCAGCATATGGCATGGTGATTAATGTGCTGAGCTCCCATATGACCAACCATGATTTGAGTCCCGGATCTAGTGGCTTGAACCTCACAATGAGTGCATGTGCATGCATGCCCAAAATCCCAGGAGGAGAATGGAGAAGAAGGGATTTCAGCTTGGCCATCCCCCCTGAAGTTAATGATGTCTCACTTTCCTTCTCACCGTCTCCCTCCAGTGAGCACAAGTGTCCTATGGCAAAAACCTAAAAAATAGAAAAAGGGGAGCTGAAAGAAAGCATGGACAAATTATTTCCTACCTATCTGTAGTAAAACCTTCCTACAATACATAAGATAATAATACATCTAATTAAATAAATTTTAAAAATTGAGTAAAAATAAATGTTCACAGCAAAATGGGACACTGAGAGAAGTATTTGTAATCTATATTGCCAAGAATGAATATCCCTAATAAGTAAAAATAAGAAAATATAGCCCAGAAACTTAATATAACGATTGACAATGACATGGATATTTTATAGAAAATGATTTACAAACGTTCATTAAACAAATGGAAAGATGTTTAGGCTTACTCATAAAAACAGAACAATAAATGAAACAACACTGAGATAATATTTTTCTCCTTTCTGATGGGAAATAAACAAAATGAAAGAGAAAGTTTCACAATATACCTTTTTGGTCAATATGTGGTGAGACGGTCACTGTCATACATTGCTAATAGAAATGTAAAGCGTTATAACTCATTCAGGAAAATTTGGCAATGTTTAGTAAAATTATATCAAATTTTGGATGACAATATATTACTTCTAGGAATCTATCCCAAACTCTCAGCAAATCACAAAATAGTATATACAATATTACTCATTAATATTATTTGTGAAAGCTAAATATTATGAATAAGCCATATGTTCTATTTTAATAGATAAATTGGATAAATGATGCTTTACTCTATATAAACCACACACACACACAAAATAGAAAGGTTTCCATCCACTATGTGTAGTGATCTCCAACATATAGGAACACAAGAGTGTATGTATTATAATACATTTTGTGTAAGAAGTAGAGAGGAAGTCAAATAATAGACACATACTATTTACTTACATTGTCCAAAGAAAATAATTTTAAAAATTTTAAAGAGCTAATGAAATGATTACCCATAGAAGAGACAATATAGAGTGGAAAGGAGAAGAATGAGACTGAGATGAGGAATAAATTAATTATATAGTTAGTCTTTTAAATCATATGAAAATTTTATATAACAATACAGAAAAAAATAAAAATCTAAATTTCTTTTCTTTTTCTTTTTTTTTAGAGAGGTTTTTCGCTATAGGGTGCGTGTGCTTGCTAGACAGACAGTGAGAGACATAGAGACAGAAAGCGAGAAATCACCCCCCAGGGGGGATGGTCACGCTGCAATCCCTTCTCCTCCATTCTCCTCTCGGGATCTTGGGCAGGCACGCACAAGCACCTGGCGTGAGTTTTAAGCCACCGGGTCCAGGACATGAACCGCGGTCGACTACGTGGGAGTCCAGCGACATAACCATTACTACGCCAACTGCTGGTTCCCAAAAATATAAAATTCTATAATTAAAAACAAGATGAAAAAAATCTAAATGTTCAGCAATTTGGTGACAAAACCACTCATAGAAAAGAATTATTTTAGTTAAACCTAGAACATGCTATTTTTGACTACAAATCATAACAGGTTATGCTATAATGATAAAATTAACTACAAAGAAGCCTTAGCTGTACATAATACTGTTATTATTAGTAATAATATTGGTATAGTTAGACATTATTATATGTGTTTTGCAAGAGCAATGTAAAATGTTGATATTTTCAGAAACAAAGATATTTAGAATGAAAGAGTTCAATAAAATCCCTTTAATCCTAAATTTAAAATATCAGTATAATCATTATTACAATCTTTATAAAACTACTTATTTCTAAACTCTATCCATTATAAAATGCATATGCTAATGATAATCAGTTATCAAACACTCCTAACACATTCACTGTGCTTTCTAAATACCATTCTGTACCTTTAAAAAAACACACACAGTCCCTTGGATTAATAGTTATTTATAGTTATGAATCAGGAAATGCATGAGATGAACCTAAAATGTAAGATGAAAAAGAAAGAAGCCATAAAGGCTAATGAGGTTGCATTGTGCCTAAAAATGCACAGAGGAAAGCTCAAAGTCATCTTGTGAAGAAGGGTAATTTGAACAATTAAAATAAATAATTGCATTTGATTGAAGTAGGGAACATGCAAAAACCCATCAGTTTATAATTATAGTAGAGAAAAAGAGAAAATTAAACTTCTTGGACACCAATGGAGATTGGTAGAACACCAGTTCAATACAATGAGCATCAATTACAGAATGCAATTAACAGGAAAACAATTTTGCATTCATTTTAATATTCAGTATGAACTGTATTTGGAGAACCCAAATAGCAAGAATGAATTAGAGAAAGTTACATACATTATAATTCCATCTATCAAATGCAGAAAGAATGATAAAATTGGAAAATCACCATTTTCACCCCTAATGAATAAATTGATCCAGGCAAGTCATCAATGGACAGTAAAAAACCATTAGGTGAAAGGTTGATTGAGAACTTTAACTTGACATAGTCTTGCTGTCACCTCCTGAACTCATTAACTGATATACAATAGTATCAAGTAACATGCATGAAGAAATCAGACAGCACATGGCTTCTGATAAGATGTAAAATAAAATAAGCTTCAGCACTTGGGTTTTTGCATCAACAACAAAAACAGTCTGAATCAAATCTGGCTGACAGGAAATTCATGGAATAAGGTGATAAGTTAAATCTCACATCAAGGAAGCCATAAGTCAAATACAAAATGTGAGACATTCACTAGACTCCTAATGTGGTCTCTTAAAGGAGAATTTTGCATGTGAAATAGCAACAGATGATTGAAACAAGAAAAAAAAGAGTAGTTCTATATAGACACTTAAAATAACAAAAGGGGTCTAGAAATTGAATACAGTGAATACATATTGTCTAGATCCTCATTTAAATAAGATGTCTACATAAAAGCAAGTCTTTTCCAATTGGGGTAATATGAAATTAGATTAGATATTAGATAATATTAACATACATTATTAAATTTTAAGAGTGAAAATAATACAGGATTATTTAAGAAATATATTTATATTTTTGAGTTAAGTACTAAGATATTCATGGGTGAATTGTCGTTGTACATGAATTTTGCTTTGAAATATTTCTATCAAACAATTTTTAATATATTTTTAAAACTTTCAATGCAAGATAGATGAAATAAAAATAGCAAAACATTTTCTATGTACATTTAAAAACTAGCAACATTTTCTTGTATTTTTTTCAGCTATTCCCCACTCTTGTTTTTAATGTACTATGAAAAATTCCAAACATACAAGAAAAGTTATGACTAATATTCTAAGCATAGTTTTGAGTATATTTGAATATTTTCAAAATAATTTGACTTTCTCTGTAAATAGCCAATAAATGATCCAAATAATCTTAGGATCATTTTGAAGTGTGTAATTATTTATAAATTATCTCCTAAATATTTAGAATATTTTAAATAAGGCAGTTCTGGAAGCAGTTTTCTAGCAGGTATACTTACTAGACAAGGAAACCGAAGGAGACCCGTCCACCACCATATCAAGAGTCATTTAAAATGAGACCGTCTAAACTATTTGAAATAAAATGTGGAGGACAAATCACACTGGGAAAAGCAATGTATCATAAAGAGAGTTTTATTTATCACTAAACTTTCATGAATTTATGATGTTCCTAGAAACTCAGAACATTTCTCCCATGTTTTCACATTATAGCATTGAAATGCCAGATGATTTACCTCTCAACCATGCAGACTCACAGAAACGCAGTATAGGACTTTGTTACGTCCCCTGAAAATTCGCACTTCACTGAGGCACCAAATGAGCCAAGTGGTTTGTTAATCATGTTCAAATTTCATGACTGAGACAAACACTTTCTTTCCCCCCACCTTTCTTGTGAACTAAATATCTTACGGGCTGTCAACACATTTAAGTAAGTGAAATTTCATAATAAAAAAAATGCCAACATGGGCCAGTCCCAAAGTCTAGTTTTTAAAGGAACCAGATCCCTTATGACTGTCCAGGGTTCAAATCATGGCCCAGAAGTTTGAAAAACGTGCCAGGTGCATCTACATGCAAGCCCCAAATCCTGGCAGGATAGAAAAATGGAACAGAAGAACGGCGTGATCATACTCTGTTGGGAATGCTTTCTCCTTTTTCTCTCTCTTTCTCTGTCTCTGGTGAGCACATGCTCTTGAACAATTAAAAATAAAAGATGACAAAATTATTTCAATTATAGATTGCATTGGTACATTTTAATTTGAGAATTAGGAGCATATTGGAGGGCTACTTTGTTTATATAATTTTTAGACTATCAGACTTTTTTAGTTTGGAGATCATATGGAGATAGCTAGAATTGTAAAAGATGCTCACTGATAACACAATATAAGCAGGTGACTTGGAAGAAGAAACATTTCTTCCTGGACTTTTTAGCCTTTAAAAATATAATAAGTTTAGGAGCTGAATTGTAGTAGCAGTTGTACAGTTGGCAGCGAACACTCATTAAGCCCTCACGATAGAATGTATGCTATTCTAAGAAATTTACATGCGTAATTCCATGTAATACCACGATTCTATAAATTAAGTATTATTATTCTTTGCATTTTTATAGTACCTGGAATATCATTATTGGTGAGAATTTATGAATAATTAAATAAATAGGTAGAAGTGTGGTAAATAATCATGTTTAGAAAGTTTGGGGAAAATATTTCATTTTTTTCTGATTAACTCTCTTATTGAGTGTGTTAGAAACATGCTCGTAGGGTAAAAATGCAAATAGAGCATGTTGCAATCATTTGTGTTTTTAAATGTTAAATCACAAATGAGATGAGTGACACACAGTGGATCTTTATTATATTGGTAACTTGTGAAAACATGATATGAGAAATAATCAGCCTTTGGATTGTTTTTGCCGTTATATTCTCAAAATCATGACATTCTTGTTACACAAAGTGGAGACAAGGAGATCCGTTCTGTGTTTTCTTCCACATTCTCTTTCCTTTTTCTGTGGACTTAGGTTTTTTGGATTCAAACCTTTGATTATTATTCAATTGATAAGCAAAAATCCCTGTGGTAGGAATGACATAGCGTTGATCTGTAATTGAATCTCCCTTGGAATGTTCTGATAAAATTGGTCCAGCCCAATTAAATCAGGCAGATACTGTCTCTCTACTGTCTTCCTTTGAAGCATCTATTTTATCATCTCCATCAATGTTGTCCCAGTTTATGTAACTGATTCTTTGTGTGTCAGTTGTAAGGTTTAAATACTTTTTCGAATGTTGTTGAACAAATATAAAAGTATAATGTGTGTGTGTGTGTGTGTGTGTGTGTGTGTATCACATTACATTTTTCTAGTTAAAAAGGTAATACTTGATCATTGTAAATAACTAAAATGATAAAACTCACATTACCAAAATTAAAAGAATTAGTAATTTCATAGCTTATAAATAACTAATATTACTAATATTGAAGACTTTCCATCTTTCCATATTTCTGCATGATAGCGTTTATATATGATCACAGTTCATATGTTATTATTAAGATTTTTCATTTAACATCATATTCATTTTCTGTTCTCAATAAGTATTATTCTTCAACATGACATTTAATGGTTATATAGTTTTATGCTCTTTGAATATAAAATCCAATCTCATTGTTGGATAATTAGGATTCACTTATTTATATAACTCTCTAACAAAGATTCTTCTATATAAATTTCCATGCCTAAAACATCTTTTATGAAAGCAATTCTATAGGGACCAGCAGATGGCATGATGGTTGTGTTGCTGGACTCCCACATGGTTAACCATGGTTCTTTGAGTCCCCAACCTGGCAGCAAACCTTATGCTGGGTGTGTGTGCTTATGTGCCCAAGTTCCCAAAAGGAGAATGGAGGAGAAGGGATTTGTCGTGGCCACCCCCGCAGGGGGGCGGGGTGTGATTTCTTGTTTTCTGTCTCTCTGTCTCTCTCTGTCTCTCCGACAAACACATGTGCCGTATAGCAAAATCCTCTCTCTCTAAAAAAAAAAGCAAAGCAATTTTGTGGTTCAAAATACAAAAATAGGTTTAGGCTTTTGTACAATTACCTTTATGAATACTATTTTTCAAAAATAGAATATAAGTAATAGCATATTTATTTTTGTTCAGTTTTTGCTCTTAATAAACATTTTGTATTCATGGAAAGCTTCGGATAATTAATTAATTAATTTGTTTGTTTATTTATTCCTTATATTTATTATTTCCATTGCTTTTATACATTCAATCACATATATCACTTTGCTTGCAAAGTGAATATTCCAACATGTCCAGTTGAGAATACTATACATGTTATCTACAACAGGTAATAACCCATTTATTTTTCCCATAAATGCCATGCCTCTCTATTTTTTTTCCTAATGTCTTTCCTCAGACTCTCCTCCTACACTCACCCTCTTCCCACACTATATCTGATATTGTAACCATTTTCTATGTTCCTATATCCTCTAGTCATTTAGTTTCAGCCATAGAGTACAGACACTTGGTATATATTAAGTGGAGACATACAATGTCTCTCCTTCACAGTCTAGCTTGCTTCACTCAGCAGTAAATCTTCCATAATCATCCACTTTCTGTCAAAAGCCAGGGTCTTTTTTTTTTTTATGGCTGAGTAGTATTCCAGATGTGCCACAACTTTTCAATCTATTCCTCTGTTTGTGGGAATTTGGGTTGGTTCCATGTCTTAGCAATTGTGGACAATGTCACAATAAACATCGACATGCAAGCACTTTTCTGACTGAGGATTCTTCCGTCCTTTGGATAGATAAAAAGGAGTGAGATTTTCATTTAGGTTGAGGATCTTGTTCCATGGATTTCACAAATTCTAAAACAATTTCTGTTCTTATCTGTCATATACTTTCAATTCCACTGTTCGCAGTGTAATTTTCTCTTAAGATAACCACCTCCGTTTTTCAAGTTATATTGTGACTTGATGGAAATTGTTATTTTTCATCTTAATTTTATTACTCTATTAACGTAGCAGAGCTTTTCTATTAGTAGACAAGGTATCTAACACTATTCCAAGGAAATTACTCTCTACTCAGGTATTTTTATGACAAAATAAGTCCTGAACTTACTAATGTAAACATCTCTCTGTATTATATATATATATATCTTGTATAATATTCTAAATTAAATATTTTTATTTTAAATTTTTCTAGAAAAAAGCTATTTATCACTAATCACTGGTTTTGTAATCTTCAAAGCAAAAGTATTTTGATAAAGCTTCTACAAAATTACTCTCAAGGCTAGATTTCTACATACAAAATCACTGTTAAAAGCCAGTCGTTACTTAATCTTATGATTCGAATGTATTTTAATCAATTTATATTAACTAACAAGTTTAGAATTATTATTTGAGCAATATGCTCTAGGCAAAGTTACTCCAGCAGCAGATTTCACAAGTTGGTTCACTGAATGATTCGACAGATTTAGCCAGTGTTTCACTAAGGTCTTACTATGCGTTGGATATTTAACTAACCACTTTTCAGTTAATATTTTAACAGCATTCTAATATGTTTCAAAAAATCACATTATGCTCAATTTACTGTTGATTTCTCAGTGAGTTAATTAGCCTGCCAATGTGTCAGTAAAGATAGAACTGTGGCTTGACCTCAGACCTCCATCTCTAAAGTTACTAACCTTTTCATTGCCCTTTAAACAAATTATTTGAGTCATTTATTGTTTATTTTTTTAAAACATTGCTAAATTTTAACATATTGTTAAGTACAATATGTGCTTAGTACCGGGAAAAGATAAT
Source organism: Tupaia belangeri chinensis (assembly GCF_000334495.1). NCBI lineage: Eukaryota > Metazoa > Chordata > Mammalia > Scandentia > Tupaiidae > Tupaia > Tupaia belangeri. The sequence goes on along the minus strand of NW_006160040.1, from coordinate 10,835,016 downwards.
AAAATACATAAACAAAGTAAAATGGCACTGAACCTACCTTTTAAAAGTTAACTAATGATGGGGAAGGCAAATGTTTATTGAAATATAGCACAAATATTCCTCAGAAAGTAGAAAATAATATAGGTTAGAAATGCATAACTACATAAAGAAATAAAGAACATCAGAGCAGACATAAGTAAAGATAAAATAAAAATTTTATTCGTCATATTTTAATTGATCTAACAAATGATAGTGCAATAAAATAATAATTGCAACAATATATTTGATGTTGTGTGTGTGCTTAGTAAGTTTACATACAAGTAAAATAAATTATATTAATGATAGAAAGTATAGGATGGAAGGATTAGGATTATTTTATTATTATAAGGTACTGGCCCTACTTTTTTAGCAGTATAGTGTTATTTGAAAGTGGACATAAACTTTACGCACACACACACACACACACACACACACACACATATATACACATGCATATATGTGTGTCCGTGTATGTGTGTATGTGTATATATATATATATATATATATATATATATACACACACACATATATATATATATGAAATTCTAGGGCAACTAATAAATTTTTTTGATTTTTCATTTGTACACATTTATTTTTATGTTTCTTAGAAATGTTTTTCAGCAATTTGATATAACTCTAAAAATCTTTAAAATATTAATAGTTTACTATATCATTCTGTCATGGTTTTCTTTTTATCTATGAATGGGAACACAATCATTCTCATTAGTATTTGTAAGATGCCCACTTATATTTATGGTTTTCCTAAAGCTAACTCTCACTTTCATTCCAGGCATAAAGAGTGCTTGATCATGTACAAACTGTGTTGCCTACTTGATTTCAACAGTTAAAACTTTTACTTATGCTCATATCTTGCATTTTAAAAATAGTATGTGTTGTTCAAACCTGGAGACAATCTCATATCCTTTTTGTAAAATTATTGGAAAGAGTTACTGCTTCCTAAGTTTTGTACAGTTTGAGTAGCTCTGGATTGTCAGTCATTTCATTAGTAGAATTTATCTCTGGACTATGTGGACTTGTGTTTTTCTGTGAGTGACAGGATTCTTTAACATATGTTGAGTTTCTTCTTTGGCTATTGATCAGTTTATAATATCTATCTGTATGGTGGGTAAATATTCAGAAAGCATATATTCTTGCAACATATATCCTCAACCCCACTGCACACAGTGCTTGTCTTCCTCCAGATGTCTGTGTGCCCTGTCCCTGTAGCCTATGTCAGGACATTGCGTCACCCCTTTCTATGCATTGGCCATGTCTAACCATGAATATCCTCCTCTACTTTGCTACTGGCTCATGACAGTCTTTGTTATCCTCTCTGTTCTGTGTCTGTAGCCATATCTGTCCTCGGTTCCTCCATGCCATAAGTCCATAGTTAATGTCTTTTTTTGTGTTGGAATCCCTATGAGAACAGCACATGCCTTTTCTCATATGTTCCTGTTCCCTGTGTCTAGACCCCAAGGGGTGTCTTAAAAATGGAACATTATGGTACAGTTTGGATATCTGTTCACCTACTAAATGGCATAGAGTAGTGGTTCCTTCTAAATTTTAGCCACAGTAAATAAAGCTGCTGTATATAGTTTCTTGCTTGTTTGTTTGTGGACTTAAGTTTTCACTCTAGTGAGGTAAATATATATAGAGAGGTGTATTTGCTATATCTTACGGTGGTGCTATATTTGGCTTCATAATAACATGCCAGGATGTCTTGTAACATGGCTGTACTCTTATGCATTAACTACAAACAATAAGCCATCCAGTTCATCTTTAAGCCACCCAGTTTATGGTATGTTGTTTGTAGCAGTGTGAGATAACTAACCAATGATCTAATTAGTAATAAAGGCCCAGTCAACTTCACTTATCTGTGGAAACAGTTGGTTTTAGAATTTATGGCTAAAGCAAATAACTTAGGTTGTGGAAACACTGAAATCCACACACATGGACAAAGATAATTCCATTTACAAATGAAAGTGTAATGAATGGTGAGAAAAATAGACCACATACAGGGTGAATTTTGTACATGGTTCTTTTATATAGAAAACAAAGTACTTGCTCATACTAGCACGTAATGAAATACTTCATAGTGTAGTCATAATAGAGCCAGATGCTGGTGCTGTGATCGGAGACACTGAGCCACAGGGGAAGGTTCTACGTTTGCATCTGGATGCCTCCCTGAATACATGAATCACATGCATGCTTTCGATTTGGGCAGGCTGAAGCTGGCGATGGATTATGGTGTGGAGACCTTGTTGGGTCTCTCTCTGTCTGTCTCTCTCATGGAAGAAATACATAATTTAAAACACACACACACACACACAAACAGTAATAACATTGACATGAAGTCGGGGATAGCCATGGAGGAGAGTGATTCTGACTAAAGGGAATGGAACAGAGCAGTATGAAATCTGTGAATTGAGAATGGTCCACAGATGGCTGACAGTGCAATCTTCTGAGCCTCTCACCATTGGAATTACGTGCCCGTCACCATCAACCCAGGACATTTCGATGACCTTCATAATGCTAAGGAAGGAAGAATTATGAAAAGCAGTGACATTTGGGAGAAACATAAGGGAAATAATCTAAAATAAAAATAATGTAATTAATCTAAGAGACATTATAAAGTTCAAAATGTCCATTATATATTTATTTTTAAAAATATAACAATAGTTTTAATATAAGTAAATAACAGGGCTAGCTAGGTGCATGGTAGATAAAGCAGGGGAATCCCATATAGCGAAATGCACAGTTCAAGTCCTGGACCTGGTGCTCTGAAGAGCACATGTATGTGTTCATGCCCCAAATCCCAAGAGGAGCATGGAGAAGGGGTTGTAGTGTGGCCAGCACCCCTAGGGAGCGACTTCTCATGTTCTTCTCTCTCAGTTTCTCTCTGCTGAGGGCATTTAAAGCAAAGCTAAAAAATCAAGTAAGTAGCAAACAGTAGTATTAATTTTAATTATTTCCTATCTCCTAATCTTTTTGACATACTTGCACACAAATATTAGGTTGTTGGGAAAGACATGATGCATTTTTCTGTTTTACTATGCAAAAATGTATCATGACTTTCTCAACTTTCCAGTAATATCTTGAGCTATAGAAAATTCCTTTCATTTCTGTTTCCCGACATACAAAATTCCAGCAAGAATGAAACAGAAGTTCCTTGTATTTGCTTCAAGTCTCCTTTGTGTTGAGGCTTGATGAACAGTCTAGTCCTTGTTCACTGCTTATTAATGCTCCCTGAGTGCTTGAGAAATATAGGAGTTCTACAGTTAGTTATGAGTTCCTGTATTTGTTCAACACATCAAACTTGTTAACTTAGTTTTCAAACATTCTAATATATATGTCGCTTTTTGTGTATGAGGAACGTTAAAATTACATTCTGTAATATAATTTTTTATACTTGCATTTCTTCATCTTCTCCTTCCTTCTCTTTTTCTACTTCTTTCTTTTTAACTTCTCTTATTCATTTACTCCTCCCCCTTCTTCTACTGCTTTTTCTCTTTGTTTTCAATATAGGCCAAGCTGTGTGGAACACACAGAGCTCCACTGCCTGAGAGACTGGAGGCTGGATGGGAGCCCAGGTGCAGGTCCTGGACCAACTTGAACATGCTGGGTGTTGTTGCATGTGCCTGTGATCCTGGTTAATTGGGAGGCTGGACAGGGGTATCTGTCCTCTGCCACAGTGTTCCTTTCCAGGTTGGCATCCTCTGTTTCTCTATACTTGGAGTTCATCTGGATCTTTCATGGTATCATGTGCTGGAGAGCCATCTTGCCCATCCACTGCCATGCAGGTGCAAGCACCACAGCCAAAGAAGAGGCACCAGAGGGTCTGCTGCTGCAGGTCAAACAAGGGTGGCTAAGGTGCCAGCTGTGCCCCACACCTCTAAAAATATTTTTTAAAAATATATAATTGGTAATTAGAGAAAGAACAGGATGTGGAATTATATAAAATGCTCAGTGGTAATCACAAAAGAAAAAAAAGTGAAAGAATAAATAGGAACAAAGCATGAGGGCAATAAATAGAACACAATAAAAATATATTAAATATTAATCCAGTTATATTAATAGTTATTCTAAACATCAAGTTTCTACATATACCATTTAAAGGCAAAGACTGTCACTCAGGGTAAAAAAATAAGATGCAACTGTATGTTTTCTAAATAAGGTACACTGAAATATAAAGACACACATCCAGTCATGGTGGTTCAGGTGGTAGATGCAATGCTGGGGCCACATGGAGGACTGTGGTTTGGATTCTGAGTTGCCCTGACACATGCCAGGTGTATGGGCATGTCCATGATCCTAGTCAACTGGAAGTCTGGGAGAGGAGATAGGATTGTGGCATGATGAAACCCTGTCAAGAGTGCCTATCTCGGGAACCAGCAGTTAGCGTAATGGCTATGTTGCTGGACTCCCATGTAGTCGACTGTGGTTCGCGTCCTGGACCCGGTGGCTTAAAACTCACGCCGGGCGTGTGTGCGTGCGTGCCCAGAATCCCGAGAGGAGAATGGAGGAGAAGGGATTGCGGCGTGACCATCCCCCCTGGGGGGTGATTTCTCGCTTTCTGTCTCTATGTCTTTCTCTGTCTGTCTGGTGAGTGCACGCGCCATATCGCGAAAAAAATCTCTCAAAAAAAGAAAAAAAAGAAGAGTGCCTGTCTCTTTCTTACTCTCTCTATCAAGAAATAAAATAAATTTTAAAAACTTGAAGACATATACAGATTAGAAGTGAAGTGATTGAGAAAGGTATACCACACTAACACTAATGAATCAAAGTAGAAGTAGCAATATATTTTCAGCTGAAGTAGATATAAAGCTAGAAAAGTTATCACGTATAAAAAGGAATATTACATATTTATAAAGGCGGCAATTCTCCAGAAGACATAACAATCTTTAATGCATGTGTGCTAAACAGCACAGTGCCGAGTATATACAGCAAAAACAGAACTGCAAGGAGTAATAAATGAATCTACTATTGTAGTTAGGACCTCAATACCTATTGTCAGAAATAGACAGATCCAGCAGGAAGAAAATCAGTAAGGACATAGTTAACTGAACAGTATCATCAATCAACTAGATGAAATTGACATCTATGGATGCCTTCATCCTAGCGCAGCAGAATACATATTCCTTTCAAGTGCATCTGAAACATTCTCCATGATAGAACACAATCCGGACCACAAATCACACTTTATCAAATGTAAAAGAATAAGAATCGTACAGTGTCTGCTCTCAGACCACAAAAGGAATCTGGAGTGATTATAACAATACCAGACAAAGGAGATGTTCAGCTCTGGAAAATTACCAATATTACCTGTAATAAAGAAGTGAATTCATCAGGAGAACAATTATTAGGAGTACTTATGCATCTAAATAATAATAAAATCAAACATTCAAAACACGAAGTAAAGTTGGTGTTACTGAAAGAAAAACTAACAAAAGACCAATGATGATCAGAGACATAAGCATTCCCTTTCCATAAGGCTAGAAAAAGCAAACAGAAAGTCATAAAGGAATAGAGGACTTGAACGACATTAAATAATTAGATCTCATTCAACAGCAGAATTCACATTGTTATTAATTGTGACAGAAAATTTATACCAAGAAAATGCCTGTCACCTAACAAGTAGAGGTACATTTCAGGCCCTTTATAGTCCTCAACTATGACATACCGAATTTAGTGTTTAGAAGAAAATTTTCATTATTAAATACTTACATTAGAAAAGGAAGCTTTGAAATAAATGAGCCAAGCTTCTGCTTTAAGGAACTAGAAAACAGAACTAATTAATCTCACAATGAGTAAGAGACAGAAAATAATAAATATAAAGTCAAAATAGATGAAACTCTTTAGGATCTAAGGCTAGGCAAAAAGTCACAGACAGTATAAAAATGTGTGATCCAAAAAACAAAAATTAATAATCTGGACCCTATTCACATTAAACATTTTTGCTCTGCAAAAAAGCCCAAGCAAAGAGAATGAAAAGTTAAACTACAAATTAGGAGAAAATAATTGCAAACCACATATCCAATAAAGAACTAGCATATAGAATCAACTAAGAGTGCTCAAATCTCAATGATTAAAATAAAAATAATAAATCTTATTAGAAAATGTGCAAAATATATGAAAAAAATTTCACAGAAGAGACTACTTTATTTTAAGATAGTTAAAATCATAAGCCATTGGGAAGTGAGAATTAAAATGTTAATCAGCTTTACTACTTAACTACGAGGAGTGGCCAAAATTCAAAATAGTGACAATACCAAGGATGAGGGAGAGAAGGGAACAGGGTAAAAAAACCAAACACTATGCTTAATTGACACAAAAATGCAAAGTTATTTGCTGATGACTATGTACATGGTAATGTCTTCATTGTGACTGATATTCACGGTATTCATGCTGAGAATAGTCATGTTATACACTAAGAATTATAGTGATTAAAGGTAACTAATAAATATATATCTTTAAATAGAAATGACAAAATTTAATAAATAACAAAACATTAATAGTTACCAAATGTTAGAAGGAAATGGGGAGAGAGATGATTGTGGTTATAAAGAGGCAGTCAACATGAGAGATCTTTGTCATGATAGAAATATTCAGTATCCACACACATGGATACAATTGCATTGAACTAAATACACACACACAAACTTCAAGTCAAAAAGAGGAAATATGTGTAAGATCAGTGGAGCATATCAATACCAATATTCTGTTTGCATATTATAAAACAGTCTTGAAAGATGTTACCCTTGTAGAAAATGTATCTGGAATCTCTATTGTTTTTTTACAATCACATGTGAATCTACAATTATGTTTGTAAAAACTTTTATTTAAAAGGTATGCACCTCCTAGAACATTGCTCTGCAAAGTTTTAGCAAGGAATAGCCCTAGAATCCAGTGTTCCTTATAAATATTATTTTCCAATAAAAGAACCAAAATTTCTTGGAGAAATGGTTGATTCCAGTTCTGGGACAAAAGTAAATAAGGTAAACTTTGTCTCACCAGAAAACAAGAAAACTATGGAAGACTCATGTCAAAAGAATATAGAAAGGGGACCAGCAGTTGGCGTAGGGGCTATGTCACTGGACTCCCAGGTAGTTGACCATGGTTCGAGTCCTGGACCTGGTGGCTTAAACTCATGCTGGGTGTGTATGAGTGTGTGCCCCGGATCCTGAGAGGAGAATGGAGGAGAAAGGATTGCTGCATGGCCATCCCCCGGGGGTGATTTCTCGCTTTCTGTCTCTCTCTCTCTCTCTGGAGAGCGCACACATCCAATAGCAAAAACCTCTCAAAAAAGAAAAAAAGAATATAGGAAGAGTGAAGTCTCTCACTTGCCAAAGATAGTGCATATTAAGCATCAGTAAAACTAATCATTACAGTGAGTTGAAAGTTATCAAAAATATGATGAAGCTCTCAGTTTATGAGACTAAAAAGGGCGGAAAAATAAATTTTCCATTTATATAGGAGTGAGGAAAGCAACATATTATTCTGGAAACTGGAAAGAGAGAGAGAGAGAGAGAGAGAGAGAGAAAGGATCAGATATTTATCCTACACCTCTGGTACAAATGCAAAGGGTAACCAAGAGATTGATAAGAATTCTTTCTGTACGTAAAAATTGTAGCTAAGAGAAGAATAAATAACAATTTAATGTTCCTATTTTGACACTCTTAATGAAATAAAGACTCTGAGCAATTATAATCAATTGCTAAAAATAAACTGCTAGAACCATTATGTGAAAGGTTGTCAGGAAACTTTACGCTGGACATATCAACCATATGAATCCAGTAACATAGTCAAATAATCAATATTTCAAAAGAGAGAAAAGCAGACAATATTGTAACTATTCTAAACTATTTTTGAAAAGAGATAATGAGCCTCAAGACCAGCAGATGGGATAGCAGTTACGTTACTGGACTCACACATGGCCAACCGTGGTTCAAATCCCAGACCTGGTGACTTGAAAATCATGCCAAGCATGTGTGCATGCATGCCCAAGATCCTTGCAGGAGATCGGAGAAGAAAGGATTGAAGCATGGCCATCCTGGGGGAGGGAGTGATTTCTTATTTTCCTTCTCATTATCTCTGTCTCTCTCTCCAGTGAGCAAAAGTGCCCTAAGGCAAAAACCTCTTAATATAAAAAATAATGAGCCTGTATTTTTATTAAGTGTCAAAATCTCCAAGTATAATCTAATTAGTGTGATTCTTTTGAGACCATTATATTCACTGATTTTTTTAAGTAAATATTTTGCTTATGTTTTGTTTTCAAGAATCCAACAAAGTTTTCCAGTCATAGTGTCTCATTACAATATTCAGTATCTGAGTAGATGTGGAAAACAATATCATGAAATACTGTTACAAAATACAAGGCTGCTAAAGTTTATGATTTGTAAAATCTAAGTCTGATATGGATAATACAAGAATAAAGAGTTTTTTTAAGTAAATATTTTGCTTATGTTTTGTTTTCAAGAATCCAACAAAGTTTTCCAGTCATAGTGTCTCATTACAATATTCAGTATCTGAGTAGATGTGGAAAACAATATCATGAAATACTGTTACAAAATACAAGGCTGCTAAAGTTTATGATTTGTAAAATCTAAGTCTGATATGGATAATACAAGAATAAAGAGTTCTTCAAAATCAGGAAAAGGGGGCATCATACAGCTTGAAATATTTTTCCTTACCAGTCCTGTTTCTATTGTTTGACATGCCAGTGAAGTAACATTTAACTGTGGTATGTTTAGCATGCTGATATTGCAGGATCATTTATCCTAGTTATTATCTAAGTATCTGAGTTAATTTTTCTTCTTATTAGCTGTTTAGGTTAGAGTTATTCTCTCTTAGACAAGTGTAGTTCATTCTATCAGGTTATATATACCCAGAACTTTACATCTACCAGCTATAGTTTGAATGTATCCCTGAAAAATGTGTGTTGAACATTGGCTGTGACAGTCTTTGGAAGGTAGACACTATATCCTACCATGAGACTAAGAGGTGGAGCCTAGAGGAGATGATAGGATTTAGATAAAATCATCGGGGCGGGGGCATAACTGAATACTGGCAGTCTTTAAGGAGAGGGAGAGACATACATAGTATAGAGACATGCAAAATTCTGTTCTCACTATGCGATGCCCTGTGCTGCCTCCGGACTGTGTAGGTAGTCCCCACCAACAAGACTCCCACCAGTTGTGGACTCTTGACCTCAGAACTCCAAAACTGTGAGCTAAGTAAACCCCTGTTCATTGTAAGTTACCCAGTCTGTGCTACTCAGGTTTTAAGCAACAAAAAGCAGACTGAATCACTACCCTTTATGACCTCTATAATTTAATAATAGAAATCTTCATTCATATCCTTTCAATTAATATTGCAGAAATCATTCCTGGTTTTATGTAATTTAAAAATTGATTAATATGCATTCCATGTTTTATATACACATTAATTAATATCAGGGACAGGTAAGAACAAGGACTGTGTTCTATGAGAAAACACACACACACACACACAAGGAAAACATGATGAAGTTTTCATGCATTCATTAGTTAACCCTCTTGGGATCATTATTTTGAAGATCCTAATTTAACAGGATTGCCATTCTATAACACCTCTTCACCTTGACTACAGAGTATCACGGCAGACCTTATCAAATTCTTGGAGAAACTGAGCATGCTCTGTCTTCAGGATTTCTCTAACATTGCATCATCAGGAAATGAGTTTAATTTTTACACCCTTTGCTCTCAGTGAGCTTTTGCTATCTTTGGATAATTCAGTGCAATGAACATTTATCATTCTGTCATTTAAAAATAATCCATTTAAACATTTTCTAGGGGTGGATATCATATTTATATGTTCTAGACATCTTTGTGTATTTGTATGCTTGTTTAAAATTTTTTTAATACTCAGAAACTCTCTTTCATTTCTAGTTCTTGAATGGTGTCTACCAATAATCTACTATGGCATGTGTCTTTCAGCATTTCCATTACATATAACTCATTTGAGCCTAGATATTGATTGCTTACAATTAGCTATATAGTCTCATCTTTACCTGCACTTGTAGTATATTATCATGTTCTTAATCACTATTTCTTATATTTTCTTTTGAAATAATTTTTCTGCATAGGAAGTGATCAAAACTCCCGCTGAGTTTTGCTGCTGTAATATACGTATGATCCATCGTCAGTGTGTAAATGTAGGACAAAGAAGAGATCCGAAAACTGAGAAGAAGAATAAAATGTCATTACTGTGGCTTAGTTTACATGGTAATAACAGAATAATAATAATAGTTATATAGAGTGTTTATTAAAAATGTTGATTTTATATAAATGAAATTATATTATGTATCTTTCTCTGTACTTCACCTTTTTCACTTAAAATTATATCATCAACATTTTTATGGTTGCATTATTAGAGCTCAGAAAATTTTTTTTCTAAAAAAGACTCTTTAAGACTCCATGGTACCGTGGCAGGCACCATAACGTAGTTTATTCAAGTATACCGTTATTGGCGGACTTTAGGTATCTGTTTTTGTTCACTCTAATAAGTGATGTTGACAAGATAAGTTTTCATATCATCACATTCCAGTGCTTTTCCATGGGATTAACTCTCAGCAGTGAAGTTTCTGGACCAAATTTTGTACCTATTTTTACTATGAGTCACTATTGACGGATTGCTTTGCATACATCTGTAACAATATTTCCAGCTGCAGTGCATGAGCGTACTATTGTTCCCTTATGACAGCCTGCCACAGTTGTTGTCACTCTTTTAATATTTTTCCTGTTAATAATCAAAAAGGATAGTTTCATTATGAATTTAAAAAATTTATTGCCTTAGGGAACCAGCAGTTAGCGTAATAGCTATGTCGCTGGACTCCCACGTAGTCGACCGCAGTTCGTGTCCCGGACCCGGTGGCTTAAAACTCACGCCGGGCGTGTGTGCATGCGTGCCCAAGATCCTGAGAGGAGAATGGAGGAGAACGGATTGCGGCATGACCATCCCCCCTGGGGGAGTGATTTCTCGCTTTCTGTCTCTATGTCTCTCTCTGTCTGTCTGGCGAGCGCACGCGCCCTACAGTGAAAATCTCTCCAAAAAAAAAAAAAATTTATTGCCTTTAAATATAGTAGTAATGAGAGAGAAACACATTTTCATGAATTTATTGATTGTTTGGATTTAATCATCTATGAATTACTTATCTGAATACTTATTTTTTTCTATTGATTTAAAAAAATTTTTCTAAAGCATTATTTATTTATTTAATTCCATTTGCTATTACTATTTTTAATGTTCTTCTTCTCCACAATATCATGATGTCCAGTTTCTTTTGCTCTCTCTTTCAGCAATTTCCATTTGTCAAATGCTTGATATCCTGTGTTAATAATTTTTTTTTTTTTTGGAGAAGTTTTTGCTATAAGGCGCGTGCGCTCACCAGACAGACTGAGAGAGACAGAGAGACAGAAAGTGAGAAATCACCCCCCAGGGGGGATGGCCATGCTGCATTCCCTTCTCCTCCATTCTCCTCTTTGGATCTTGGGCACGCATGCACACGCGCCTGGCATGAGTTTTAAGCCACCGGGTCCGGGACGTGAACCGCAGTCGACTACGTAGGAGTCCAGTGACATAGCCATTATGCTAACTGCTGGTCCCTCCTGCATTAATAACTTTTTAAATTATAAAATGTTTGTCTTTCTTCATGCTAGTGCACATGGGCATGCATGTGAGGATGGATGACAGTGAGAGAACAAGAGCGAGAGCGAGAGATGAGTGTTCTCTAAAAGGTTTGGTCATGCTGTGATATCCTTCTTCCAGTCCTCTTAACTGTCAGATCCTTGTCCAACCTGTTTCAGGCCGACTGGGCCAGGAATTTGAACCAATGTTTCCATTTAGGATCTAGCTGCTCTTGAGCAGCATATTACCACTGTATCATAGAACCAGCCTAAAAATTTTATTTCTTTATTTTTTTTCTTTCTCTTGTCATTGTTAAACTTCCTGAGAGTGGGTAGTCTCTCTGGTAGGTCTCCTTTATATTTTTCGTTGTGGGGAACAAGTAACTTGCTTACTCCAGGGGTTGGAAAATTCATTTGAAGGCTGTAATGATGTATAGTGAATCAATGTAAAAAATAAATAAATTTAAAGGAAAAAAATAATAAATGATTGCTGTACGGTTCCATACTTGGATCCCAATTTCAATCACTGTACTTTATCTCACACTCCTAGATCCCTCACATATTTGAAAAGGTTCTCCAGGGTAACAGACTGGCAGCTCATTTGATTCTTCCTCTAGGGACACTGAGGCTTGACTTCCTCTTTACAATCCATTACATTTAATGTATTTCCCATCATCATATAGTATGTTTTGGATTTATAAATGTTTTCTCATTTTCTGATGGATGGAGTTGGTGTTCTTGTTTTTCATTTCTTTGAAATTTTAAAATTGTTTTAGAGTCAAAATTTGTAAACACATTAGAGATGTACCACTATCAGTTGACCTTTTTTTAATTTTAATTTTTGCCAAAGAGCATGTTTGCTCTGTAGAGAGACAGAGTGAGATTACAAGGGAAATGGAAAGCACTCCCCGTGAAGGATGACCATGCCACAATCCTTGTTCTTCATTTAGACTTTCAGGATCTTGAGCACAGATACACACAGTTGGGTATCTTTCAAGGTGCTACATCTGGGACTTGAATTGCACAATAATCAGCTATGTGGGATCCAGCCTCTTAACCACCATGCCACTGGCTGGCCCCTGTTCACTATTTTTGTTCCTCTATTTCTTGACTGCAGGTCTTAGTCCATACTATTGCTTCTTTGAGAAAAGACTGATTTCCTTATAGCATCCTCTACTTCTCTGTCATAGCAGTAATCACAGTAGGTGGTTATCATCTAAATGCTTGTTTGAACTCCAGTCTGTAGATCCCATGAGAACAAGACTATGCTGTACCTGCATGCTAAACCATGCATGCTGTGTCTCCACTAGCATAGTGTCACTCAAAAAATCTATGTTGAAAGAATGAATGTGTGGGACCCTATCCTTCATCCCCACATGGACTTGCAAAAATAGAAAGGAGCGAGGTTGATGACTTTGGGCAGGATTTCTGTCATGTCTTGGATTCACACTCCAGAAAGACAACATAAGAGCCAATTAGCCATGCCATCTCCACATATGGCTGTCACCATATGCTTCCGCAGAAAGTCACCAGACACAAGTACACTATCATTTCTTTCTGGAATTGTAGCAGTGTTTGTGCATCTGTTAGTGCTCATGGATTTTGTTATTGTGTATTGCTATTTTTCGGAATGTCATAATTAACCTTCCAGGAGAGTATCCTCACATATATTATTTGAAAGATTATTCCTATTCTCTAATTTTTCCTCTTTTTCATGCCAACCTCTCAACACTTTTTTTTATTTTAACTTTCTCTGCTTCATCAGAAACTTTTCTCTCCCATTATCTACTTCTCTGAAATATTTCTTCTACCTAGTGTGATAATTCTTCATTCTCTTAAAAAGAAAAAATCAGTGTACAGAGATAGTTACTCCCAGTCAGGAGTCTTATATCCTTCTGTAGTATTTAGAATAACAAATCATCTCAAACAGGAAGATGAGCATAGTTTGTATATCCTCTAGTTTTCAGGAACAGTTCTACCTGTGCCCATGTGAGTGTTACTCTAACATGCCCATTCACAGGGGATGTTTTCCACGAGGCAGTATTAAGAAAGACATTCTTAAGCTTTTCAGTCGTTCCTTCTCTGCCTCCCAGCTACTCTTGATATATTTATGAATTCATACCAATGTACCAAGTCCTGCTTTTTTCAGCAAATGCACTAACCTATACAGCCTTGCAGATTTGCATCAGCAACTTAAAAAAATTCTTTCTCATTTTTAACAGTTGACTTAGTTGTAACTACTCACCATAAGTTTCTAGTTATCCACCTTTTCCTTTGATCAGAGAAGGCTCTCCAAAAGGCAGAAACTCTCACCTTGCCACCTCCTTCATTTGATCTCAAACAGCTTTAAATTATCTGATTATATTTACCCTCTGAAAGCTGAGTTTGAAAAACAGAAGGATTTACAATGGCCGTCTGTTGCTATTTCTTTGTCCTGCGCCATTAGAAATGAGACTGTAACTCACATGGATTCCCCCTTCAGCACATTCATTTGCTACAAGTCATCACCAAGCGACGGTATAGAAAGCACTCTCCTTAACAATTTTCAACCTACTGTTAGAAGGCTTGCAAGTTGGCTTCCAGACCCAGAGATGATTAAACATGATTTATCCTTTATGACATTCTTATTTCTCTCACTGAACTAAAAATGAGTTAACAGAAAGAGAAACTTGACCAGTAAAATAAACGGGTATTGTGTGTATGTCTCTATGAGGAAATAACCTACTTTGCCCCAACTGATAGTCCATTTGTTATTTAGAAAATGTAGAAAATGCATTTATTTATTCACACACAGTCTATAAACAAGAGAACTTCAACAAAGAAGGAGAATAAACCATCCATATCTTGCATAACACTCAGATTAAGGTAAACTGGCATTTGTCCTTCCCCTTTAGGGCCCTTGCTTATTGAAGTCATTAACCAAACTGATGCTGATTCACCAAAAAGAAAACAAAGAAACCCTATGTGCTGCCTTTTTTGCTTTGAGCCAATTGTCAAATACTATAACCTTACAAAAGAAAATATATCTCCTTGATACCTACAGTATTGAATTTATTTTTTGAAGAATGAGATTTAACTCATCTAAGTAGAACCACTGATACCATTCATCAGAAGAAGAGTTAGGCTCATTTTCTATTTAGAGACCGAGGCAAGAGTTTTTCAAGTTGTGAACTTCCCAGGATAATTATTTGCTGCATGACAGCATTTCTTTCTACCGTCTGTACTTACCGTCTGTTTTGACTGACTCTTCTTATAATATTGATCCATATAAACTTGTTTCTCTAAGCACTATCTTGGGGATTAGAATTAGAAAATGTTGGGGCCAGCAGGAGGCATGGTGGTTAAGATGTTGGGTTCCCACATGGACAACCACAGTTTGAGTCCCAGATCCAGGAGCATATGCATGTATGCTCAAAATCCTGAAAGAAGAATAGAGGAGAAGGGATTGTGGCATGACCATCCCCTCTGCTGGATGATTTCTCACTTTCTTTCTAACTGCCTCTCCAAAGAGCATACATGCCCTATGGCAAAAAAACTCTCAAAAAAGAAAAAGAAAATGAAGGAGTAGAATAGAAAAGAAAAGAAAAGAAAAGAAAAGAAAAGAAAAGAAAAGAAAAGAAAAGAAAAGAAAAGAAAAGAAAAGGTACATCCATGAGAAATGTGGCAGAAAACTTTGGACAACAGACTTTCTATTTGTCTTATTATTATCTCTATTGTATTTGGGTAGGAGAGATTTGTCTTTAAAATATTGTTTCTTCCCTTCCAAAACATGATTTTTTAAAATATTTATTTATTTATTTAGTTCCATTTGCCATCATTATTATTACTATTATTTTTTTAATTTGACCTGAGAGACAGAGAGAGAGAGAAAGAGAAAGTGAGAAAGCAAACCACCAGGTCCAGGACTTGAACTATGACAGGCCATGTGGGAATCCAATGCCTCTATCCACTACACCACCTTCTGGCCCCCAGTAGGCTTTGAAAATTCAAAAGGAATATTCAAAATTGACTCACTGAAATACACTTTCTTTGTAGGTGCCAGTGCATCCCATTGGAGTTGTCATAGTTATTAGTACAGTTGTTCTTAACTAAGTGTGTGAAAATGCATATTAGAATTCTAGAAAATCTTAGTGGATTGGCAAACTGTTTCACTAGGAAGGGTATTTGAAGATCATCTGGTAAATTCTTTCTAAACCACTCCATTTAGGTAGGTCTTTACCCAGTTTGTCCCTGAATTTCTCCTGAGAGGGGAAGCATCACGCCCAGTGCTGTTGTTGGCATATTATCTATCATTATAAGGTCCTCCTATCACCGGTCTGCATCAATTTTACTTCCACTCCTGCCTCCAGGTTGTGAAATCATTAGTAACAAGCTTCTTTCTCACAGACAGTATTTTATTTAATGTGCAGATCAGAACAACCACTTCACATATAACTTTTGTGTAGCATTTTTCAGTTTACACAAACGTATTCTCATAAACGATCTTATTTTACATATACCACCACCTCCAAAGAAGGTGGCACTATGCCTGTTTTAATTGATGAGGAAACTGGGCCCTAAAGGACAACACAACTTGCTTCAATTGCTCAGCTCTAAACTAGAATAACAAAGGTTGACACCTAGACTGTTTGACTCTACTTCTGAAGCTCTGTTCAATTTGTAACATTGAAGTGTCTGAAACTTTCACTCATTTTCTTATTGTTCCTTGGGTGACATCTGCATTATTGACATACTTCATCTTCTAATAATGTGGCTTTCTAAATCATCACTTAGGTGTGGCCTGCCTACTGTAGACTTTAGTGAGGTAAACACTTCCATGAATGCAGAATGTCACTGTTTGGACAGTGTAAGGTCATATTTCCTTCTGTAGGGTCGCTTCAAATTTTTGCCTTATGCTGAACCTGGGAACAACTTAGAGCTTTCTGTCTATGAGATAACTAAGAATTCATGGCTCCTCTTCAGTGAAATATTATAATTAATTCTTAAATATAGACTCATAACAATACTTTCAGTTTTATCTATCAAAATTTTAAGATTTTTAAAATTTCTGTTCGGTTTTAGTCTTGGATTTATGGCACAATTGAAATGACAAATTGTTTTATTTGGTCTATGCCCGTCAAAAACATTTTCCAATTGCTTGCAAATTTATCTCTCCTTTTATTTAGTATTCACTCTCACCAAAGGCTAAGTAAGAAATAATACATTATGTATTTCATTTTATCAAGAACTTTCAGTACCTTACGTTAAGTGAAATGAGAAATTTTAGTCATTGCAAGTAGCCTGTGATAGAGAGACAGTTGGTTAGTAGCATTTCTCAACTTTACTTTCCAGGTTTCTAGCTGCTCTCCTTATACATAGAATGACATTAAAAATGAAAATAGAGAACTGAGATAACATTGAAGAACTTACAGATTACTAGGTCATTGGGAAAGTTATGATGCATTTTGCATAGAAAAAGATGTCATCAGTTTCCCTACGGTCAAATATAATCAATACGTTACAGCAGCAAGTAATAATATAAAAATGAATGCTGGGGTTAGCAGGTAGCATAGTGACAATGTTGCTGGACTCCCACATGGCTGACTGTGGTTCAAGTCCTGTACCCAGTGGTTTGAAAATAACACTGGAGGGTGTGCTTATGTGACCAAGATTCCAGGAGGAGAAGGGACAGTGGCATAGCCATTCTCCTCAGAGGGTGATTTCTCACTTTCCCCTTTCATTGTCTCTGTCTCTCTCTCTCTTTCCAGTGAGTACACATGCCCTATAGCAAAAACCTCTAAAAATTGTATGTATATATATATATATGTTCATGTATTATATATCAACTATATATAATATAATGTGTATATATATTTATCTACAGT
>NW_006160040.1:10801531-10817388 GCF_000334495.1 Tupaia belangeri chinensis | reverse complement strand
TATATATTTATTACTGGAGTCACAACTTAAAAAATAATCTGAAATGTTGGAAGAACCCTATACTTGATTTCAAAGCTATTAAATAAAAATAGATGACTATTGTTAAATAAAAATGTCTTTTATCTTTCATTAACAGGACTGTTTTTATGCTGTTATATCTACTTTGTTTAATTTTTTCCTCTGATTTCTTATTTAAATTAGTTCTGAAACATTTTACTTGTTTCTGTTCTACCAGGATGAAGTTAGGTCTGAGGCATGAGCATCCTCCTGAGGGCTGGGCCTAGCATATGCTGTAGAAATGGAAGAAAGATGGTTGTAAAGGAAACTGAAAATCCAGGGAGAGTCAAGTTCATGTGGGCCATTTCCTAAATGTGTTCTCTGTCTGGACAATATCTTCTTAGAGGATTTACCTGGGAAACCCTGAGTTTAGCTCCACAAGGCGAGAATTTTCTATGTGAAACTAAATCATATACATAAACTTTTTGAGAAATTAGCATTATTCATGAGTCATAGCCAGTAGTTAGAATCTAGTCTGTACTTAATTGATCATTTTATGGTTTCTTAATCTGATTGCCTACAACCAGTTGTGATGGGCATCTAATAACGAACCTTGAACCCAATCTTCCCACTGAGAAATAGTTACCACTTGTTACCTTGGCTCAGTTCCAGTAGTATCCTGAGTGGCTGAGTCTTCTCTAAGTAGGTGGGTAAACCCTGAAATGCATATTCTCTTTTGAGTTTTATTAACCTCTGCTAAAAAGCTTAGTAGATGGGAAGCAGGGAAGTGTAATGAAGTCTCCAACATGGGGTGTGAATCCTAGGTAGAAGGGAATTAACCATGACAAACATTAGTTGTTGATACAGCACATGTTTTGAGGACGCCCAAGGGGTTGTTGATTGATAAGACCCCTCCTATTGGGTCCACTAATTATCAAGATGGTAAGGGTCTCTCTCTGCCCGAGGGATGTTGACTTTACATATGACTAAAGTCAGCATGTGATTAAAATTCAGAAAAGTTAGTCTCATAGGTGATCTAGACCTCGGTCAGTCCTTTCATTTAGCCACTACAGATGAGCAGGCTGACTCTGGCCAGTTCCAGGTGCACCTGTGTAGCTCCATTACATTTCTTACAAGTAACATCCCATAGGACAACATGACATCTGAACCATATGATGAATCATCCTGAAATGTCATCTCTCTTCAGAAAAGCTAAATACCATCTAACTCTCTACTGGAGCATTCATCAATTCTTGGCTACTGTCATTGAAAGAGTAGTTGCCAAAGAAGAGAAGATATGGAATCATTTTAAAACATATGAAATAAATCACGTATCAGGAAAACTGTAGTTACAAAGGAGATTATCCAACAGGCACACTTTTTTTTTTTTTTTCATTTTAAGGGTTGCGTCATGTAAGTTCTGCAAATGTGAACACTGGTTTGCATACCCAGGTGATCTATGCTGGTGAATAACTTTCTCTATGAATCAGCATCTCTTTCTGTTTATTGATATGGTCTGTAGAATTTGCAGTCATGACAATAGCGGTTGTTTTTATCCAGTTAGTGTATTCTACACTTGTAGCTTTTCAAATTACAGATTCATGGTCAGTTACATTAAGCACCAATTTGAAATATAATTATGTCTAACTTCTTCATTTTTCAGTAAGCAAATTACTACAAAGGTTTGAAATGATCATTCAGAGTTATGGAAATTATGAAGAGCAAATCTCAAATTCAAGCTAAGTTTTCTTAATTATTGTGTATAGAGCTGAAGTCTTAAGAGATGATATCAGATTCCCTTGTGACATTTATAGGATAAATTGGTTTGAGAGTACAGACTTTAAAGCCAAGCACACTTCTTTTGGAATACTGATTTTGCTACTAACTACTTTTATTTTTATCTTATCTTATATTTTATTTTATTTATTTTAGAAAGATTTTTACTATAAGGCACACTCACTCACCAGAGAGACAGAGATTGAGAAAGCAAGAGATCACCCCTGCAGGGGTATGGCTATGCTGCAATCTCTTTTTTCCCTTCTCATCTAGGAATTTTAGGCATGCACGCACACGCACCCAGCACAAGTTTTAAGCCACCAGGTCCAATATTAAAAATGTGATCGATTACATGGGAGTCCAGTGATATAACCATTATGCCATCTGCTGGTCGCATTCACTAACTACATTTATTATCTGGCAGGTTACTTAAACTCTCTAAGCCTTTGTTTCCTCGTATCTATACATTTTATAAGTTTTCAGGTAATATCACAGAATGATGTTTTAAGAAGTAAAAGAGAGGGGCCAGCAGGTGGTGTAGTGGTTAAGGGCAGTGCTGAACTCCCACGTGGACAAGCAGTTTGGACGAAGACCTGCCAGCTTGCTTTCTCACTTTTCCTCTCTCTCTCACTGTCTTTCTCTATCTAGTCAAATTAAAATAAGTAAATAAATAAAGTTAAATAAAATCGTTCTTTAAAAAAGAAGAAGAAGAAGAAGAAGAAGTAAAAGGCAGAAGTTGGTGTAAAAGTTATGTTGCTGGACTCCCACATAGTCGACTGCAATTCTGGTCCCAGGTCCCAATGGCTTAAAACTCATGCCAGCATATGTGTGGGTGTGGCCAAAAGGAGAGTGCAGGAGAAGGGATAGTAGTGTGGCCATCTACCTGGAGAGTGATTTCTCACTTTCTGTCTCCTGTTTCTCTCTGTCTCTCTGGTGAGCACATGAGCCCTATAGCAAAAATCTCTCTTTAAATTAAAAACAAAAACAGAAAGAAGTGAGAGAATAACTCTATAATATCTAATTTTAGGTTTTTCTTTTCTCCTTACCTTTTTTTATATTACCAGGATATATATCAAATATGGTACAGAAATTCTCCAACTTGGGACCAGCAGTTAGTGTAATGGCTATGTTGCTGACTCCCATGTAGTCGACCATGATTCGCCTCCCGGACCCGGTGGTTTAAAACTCACGCCGGGCGCTTGTGCATGTGTGCCCAAGATCCCAAGAGGAGAATGGAGGAGAAGGGATTGTGGCATGGCCATTCCCCCTGGGGAGTGATTTCTCACTTTCTGTCTCTCTCTGTCTGTCTGGCAAGCGCACATGCCCTATAGTAAAACCCTCTCAAAAGAAAAAAAAAAAAAAAAAAATTCTGCAACTTGACAGTAGATAGTACTACAGTAGATCAAGTTGAAGTATGTTAGTTTGGGAATCTCACTACCTGCGTTTGAAGCATATCTCATCCACTTAGCTCATACCCCAACCAGCTGTGTTATCTTAGTAATTACTCAGCTGCTCTGAGCCTCTGGTATGTTGACTCCAGAAAACATAGTTTCTGCATCATAAGGTTGTGAGTCCTTAATGATTATAACATGCAAAATACATGTAGTAAGCATTCAATTAATCCCTATACTATGTTAACATTGCTTACTATCCAAGTCTACTTGCTAAATAATGCTTAGTAAAAATCAATGCCTACTGACAATAATACTGGTTATTATTCCCATTGGAGATCAAGGTACAAAGATGTGTCTTTGAGATTATGTGTGTCCACGTGTAGTGTGTAGGTAGATAATCTACAGTGCCAAGGACACACAGCCTTCCGAATTTACTTCCCAGAAATCTGTTAGTGGGCAACAGTCCAAGATCAGGGAGTAGATGTCAGGGTTGAGGGCGAGGTGTAGAAAGAAGAATGATAATTGGGACAGGGATTGGGAGTGGAGTGGTGATGGTTGATAAAAACATACAAGCAAGAGCAAATAAGCAAAAATGTTGTACTCCTGAAGCAAATTTATTTGAATTTTGTATCAACTTAAAGTGTTCAGGAGAAGCATGTCATTTGTTTGGATACTCATCCAACAGATATTTATTAGAGGTAAGATTATGAGGACAAACTAATATGAAAGGGCAGCAGGGTACATACTTTATGAAGCTTATTTTCGAGTGGGAAATGTGCCTCCTAGAACCTAAAACATCCATTTCTCCCTTTAGATTCTTTGGTGTACTCTGTATATCTCATGCATTTTGCTCAAGAAGAAAAAAAGATATTTCTTATATATGTAGGAACAATTTTTATGATTAAAACAAATATACCTAAGTTCATTGTCTAATATCAGGCATTAACTTTATACTATCAAATATAGTTTCAAACACATTTAAAATTAGAAAAATAGAATAATTCAAAACAAAGTATATTTATAAATATTTCAGTTAGATGCAAAACTTCAAAGTTCTATTTCAGCAGTATTGACAAAACACTTTCATATTGTCTCTGGGAAAATTCTATATGATTTTTTTGAGAAATGTTTGCTGTAGGGCATGTGCACTCAATGGAGAGACAGAGAGAGACAGAGAGACAGAAATTAAGATATCACCCCTGGGGAGATGGCCACACCACAATCCCTTCTTCAAAATGAGATATTGGTGTAAATTTACTTTATTGTCCCATAGGACATTTTATATAGTAGTAGTTGGTAATATTTACAAGAATCGTTAATGGAAATGTTGGGTAAGAAAATATTCACTTTACATCAAGCAACATAATGGGAAACATGATCAATATGTGCCAGAGAAGTATTTGCTTTCAGAAAGCCTTATTAGCGCTGAAGTCTTTGATTATCATAGTTGCCCAATTATAGAGCAAGCAGGTATAAAATTCAGAGAATAAAAGTGTTTTATGCATACATATTTCCTTTCATTCCACAATACTCCAATTACTTTGGATTCCTAAGATATTCATAATATTGCAAGTCTTAAAAATAAAAATCTTTAAATCCAATATAGGAAAACTTCATCCCAAATTTTAATAACTCTTATGTTTAACAATGAAACCGATGTCTTCATTTTTGTGTCTTACTGCTGGACCTTTCTAATGCTATTTCCCCAGTAAATAATTAAGAACAGTTCCTTTAAATATATCCCAATTAAACTGTACACAATGATATTTATCAATTTAATCTTAAATGAACACATACATACTTTTTAATCAGAAAGGGCAGCAGGGTACATACTTTATGAAGCTTATTTTCCAGTGGGAAATGTGCCTCCTAGAACCTAAATCATCCATTTCTCCCTTTAGATTCTTTGGTCTACTCTGTATATCTGCATTTTGCTCAAGAAGAAAAAAAGATATTTCTTATATATGTAGGAACAATTTTTATGATTAAAACAAATATACCTAAGTTCATTGTCTAATATCAGGCATTAACTTTATACTATCAAATATAGTTTCAAACACATTTAAAATTAGAAAAATAGAATAATTCAAAACAAAGTATATTTATAAATATTTCAGTTAGATGCAAAACTTCAAAGTTCTATTTCAGCAGTATTGACAAAACACTTTCATATTGTCTCTGGGAAAATTCTATATGATTTTTTTGAGAAATGTTTGCTGTAGGGCATGTGCACTCAATGGAGAGACAGAGAGAGACAGAGAGACAGAAATTAAGATATCACCCCTGGGGAGATGGCCACACCACAATCCCTTCTTCACTCTCTTCTCAAGATTTTGGGCATGCACACACAGATGCCTGGTGTGAGTTTTAACCTGCCAGATCTGAGGCTTGAACCACAGTCAACTACGTGGGAGTCCTGCAACATAATTATGCCATCTGCTCATCCCTCAATATAAAGATTGTACAAATTAGTTTTAAAGTATATATTTATTTATTCCATGAGAGAGAGAGAGTGAGTCAGACACAGAGAAATACAGAGAGAGACAGACACCCTGTCAGGAGCCTCACACCACCATGCACTCCTAGTTCCAGCCGGTCTGGATCATGGACATACTGAGGGAAATCCGGGAAGCCAAGGTCTTTCTCACATGGGTTCAGTTGTGTTACTGCCTGGATTATTACTGACCCCGAATATGGTCTATTCTATATAAGGATTTCCATGTATTTGAATTTGTTTAAGAAAAAGATATTGGGTACCAGCAGATGGCATAATGGTTACATTGCTGGACTCCCACATGGTTGGCCATGGTTCAAAACTCAGCAGCTTGAAACTCACACCAGGCATGTGTGCATGCATGCCCAAAATCCTGAGAGGAGAATGTTGCATGGCCATCCCTTCTTGGGGCAGGGGTGGGGTGGGAGGTGTGATTTCTTGCTTTCTGTTTCTCTGTCTCTCTGGTAAGTGTACATGCCCTTTAGCAAAAATCTCTTTCTAAAAAAAAAAGATATTTTATGTTAACAAAATGAGATATTGGTGTAAATTTACTTTATTGTCCCATAGGACATTTTATATAGTAGTAGTTGGTAATATTTACAAGAATCGTTAATGGAAATGTTGGGTAAGAAAATATTCACTTTACATCAAGCAACATAATGGGAAACATGATCAATATGTGCCAGAGAAGTATTTGCTTTCAGAAAGCCTTATTAGCGCTGAAGTCTTTGATTATCATAGTTGCCCAATTATAGAGCAAGCAGGTATAAAATTCAGAGAATAAAAGTGTTTTATGCATACATATTTCCTTTCATTCCACAATACTCCAATTACTTTGGATTCCTAAGATATTCATAATATTGCAAGTCTTAAAAATAAAAATCTTTAAATCCAATATAGGAAAACTTCATCCCAAATTTTAATAACTCTTATGTTTAACAATGAAACCGATGTCTTCATTTTTGTGTCTTACTGCTGGAAACCTTTCTAATGCTATTTCCCCAGTAAATAATTAAGAACAGTTCCTTTAAATATATCCCAATTAAACTGTACACAATGATATTTATCAATTTAATCTTAAATGAACACATACATACTTTTTAATCACCAAAAATGATCTCTTTGGAGTTAGAGGTAGTCGCAAATTCTACTTATTTAGATACCACCACAATGACCTTTAGAAGACTGTTAAATATTTCTGAGTCTTGTGTTTTTGTCTTCCCAATTAAAATGGGTGGGTACTTAACCATATTATTATCATGTTTAAACCATTAGAATGTGATTTAAAAGCTTAGTAAAGTGACTTGAACACATACCAATGTTAAATAAATGGGTTATTAGCTCTTAGGTTTAATGTCAATAGCATATATTTAATAGGTCTATAAATCTATTTAGCTAAAAAAATGTGCAAGTAAATGTAAAGTCTGAGGATATAATATTAAATCAACACTTGAGCTTCTAGTTTAATATGGCATCGGGCCAATGAAGTCTGATGAAGCTTGTGTTTATTTTCAACTGTGTTTCTGTGAAACACATAAGCAGTGAAAATCCAAGATATTTTAAAACTAAGAACATATAAAGCAATAACTTGGGATGATAGATTGAGGATATATTTCACTGATGATAAAATTTTAGAAATTTCGTTATAATTACAATCTAGGCTGGGCCTGTGGCACAGCAGTAATTTGCTGCTGAAGAGAAGCTGGATCTCCCATGTCAATGCAGTCCAAATTCCAGCTTGGTCCACTCAAACACACCAGTCACGTGAGCATGTGCCCAGGACCTTATGGTTGAGAGGACTGGAGGAAGGAGATCATAGATGATTAGAGCCTTTGGAGGGTGCTGCTTCTCTCTCTCTCTCTCAAACACACACACACACATATATACACATGCTTTCTCATGAATAAAGATAAAAGCAAAAAGCAGAAAGATGAGCCATCTATATCTAATGTAAGCTTTGGCACATGCAGTCCTTAAGAGCAGGAAGTAGAATGCCTCATTCCTTCTCAGCTTAATATCTAGCTTGAAGACTTAGTGTCTGGGGCATATAAAAACTGGATAATGGGTTCAGAACTAATATTTAAACAGCCAGAACACTATTTTTTTTAACCAATATTTTCTTCCTTTCTTGTTTGTCATTTTTCTTCTTTTTCTATGTTGCTTCCAATACCAAAATATCTAGACAGTACAAAGAGAGTGAATAATGTTGGCTAAAACTTTGGCAGAATGAGGAGGTGGAAATATTCATCATCATGTGTGGCCCTCCAAGATCATAGTTTATTTCCAACTAACAAAAAGAGAAAATCAGTATTCTGTATGTAACCTTATTCATCATTGTTAATTAACATGTTGCTTTAACATGTGTTCAAAGCAATGAACACAGAAGGTAGAAAAGAAAAACCACAGCTACTAGGAAAAAGAAAAGTTTGGGACCAGCAGTTGGCATAATGACTATGTCGTTGGACTCCCAGGTAGTCAACTGAGGTTCAAGTCCTGGACTCGGTGGCTTAAACTCACTCTGGGCACACATGCATGCGTGCTCAAGATCCCAAGAGAGAGTGGAAGAGAGGGTAGTGCGGTGTGGCCATTGCCCCCGGGGGAAGGGGGTGATTTTTTGCTTTCTGTCTGTCTGTCTCTCTGTGTCTTTCTGGTGAGTTCATGTGCCCTATAGCTAAAATCTCTCAAAAAAAAAAAAAAAAGGAAAAAAGAAAAGTTTAATCTTATGGACAGACATAATAGAGTTATATAACTAGAAACGCTATAGTAAGTAGTAAGCACGCAGTTGAACTTTCTGTGGTGATGGAAAGAGTCAGCTAGTGGCCTCCTAAAGAAGCAGCCATTCACCACGTATGACCTTTTAGAATTTGAAATGAAACATGTGTAGTCAAGACACTGACTATTTGATGTAATACTAATTAATTTAAATTTAATTAAGCCAACATGGCAAATAGCTACAACACTGAGCATTATAGTCCTAGAAAATCACTTTAAATTCTTTACAATGAAAAATAAACATCCAGCAAAATGGAAGATATGATATCAATATTTTAAATGACTTTTTAAATATATCATTAATTAGCAATTAAAATTGTGATTGGAAATTTTTTCACATCATTGTTGTATTAAAAGTTCCAAGAGTTACCTAGTATGAACTCTGAATAAAATGAATACTTCCTTTAAAACTATAAAAAATTGTTAAATAATTATTTATTATTATTATTATTTTAATTTGGTATAGGGCACATTTACTCACCAGAGAGAAACAGAGATAAAGAAAGAAAGAGTGAGAGAGAGGGAAAGTGAGAAAGCAAGCCACCAGGTTCAGGACTCATATCATGGTAAGCCATGTGGGAATCCAGCATCTTAACCACCACAGCACCTATTGGTCTCAAAACTATAAAAATTTTAAAACGATTGAGACCTATGTCAAAGAAAGTTGGATAAATAAAAAGCCATGTATCTGGATTAAATATATATAGATATATACATATTTAGATATATTGCAAATACAGAATTTCTAGCTAAATTAATTTATAGATTTAAGACCATTTTGGTCAAAAGCACAATAGGGGGACCCACATGTGGTGTAGTGGTTAAGGTGCTGGACTCCAACATGGTTGACTATGGTTCGAGTCCCAGACCCAGCAGCTTGAAAATTATGCTAGACACACGTGCATACGGGCCCAAAATCCTGAGAGGAGAATGGAGGAGAAGGGATTGTGGCATGGCCATAACCCCTGAGGAGTGATTTCTTACTTTCCCTCTCTCAGTCTCTGTCTCTCTCTCTCTCTGTAAAGTGCATGCCCTACGGCAAATAAAAGAACAAAAAATAGGATCTTTCTCTGGACTTAGTTAAATATGTAAAAGTGAATGTAGTGTAGCTTATACAGTGTATTAACTGTGCCTCTCACTGGAGATCGATTATAGGACCCCCATCCCTTTAAACTCAGGTTTGGTCTTATAACTGGATTTCTAGATTTGGCCAATGAGTTAAGGGGGAAGATGGCGTTCTAGAAGCGAGTTATATCTCCTTTTCTATAGGCTTAGAATGTTCCAGAGTGAAAACATCCAGAAGAGCTATAGCCAGCCTGGAATAGATGTGTAGAATGAGCAAGAAATAAACTTTGGCTGTTGTAAGTCACCGAGATAAATAAACATATCTATCAGCATTTCCTTTGTATTTTATCTATGTTAATTCCTATTAAAATGCATCGTAAAACTCAAATAGCATAATAGTCTTATATGGATATAAGACAAAAAAGAAATTTAAACAAAAAAGCAACAGACTGGTTATTGGAGCAGAATGTAGACCTGCAATAAACTATAAAAACAATAGAGAAGAAGTAGTTTATTAGACAAATAATACTTAATATTAGGTGTATGGAAAAATATGTGGATTTCAACATCAATTCACACCAAGTTAAATTTGCTAGACTAAAAATCAACTATTAATAATGAGATTGTAAAATCGGTAAAAGCAATAGAAAATATAGGAAAAAAATTCAACTAAGTTTACATAAAAATGTTCTAAAGAAACAAAAGTTAAAGTAAAATTAAGAGAAGCGTGACATTTTAGAAAAATGTTTCTTGTAAATAATAGCAGGCTAGGCTTGATTTCTTGTATGGATAGATAAAAAAAATAGGTGGATAATTAGAGATATATAATTTATACAATACAGTAAGAAAACAAATTTTTTTTTTTTGGAAAATTTTTGCTATAGGGTGCATGCACTCACCAGAAAGACAGAGAGAGACAGAGAGACAGAGAGACATAAAGCAAGAAATCACTCCCCGGGTAGGATGGCCACACCACAATCCCTTCTCCTCTATTCTCCTCTTGGGATATTGGGCACATACTCATTCGCACCCAGCATGAGTTTAAGCTGCTGTGTCCAGGACTCGAACGGCAGTCAACTACATGGGAGTCCAGTGACATAGCCATTATGCCAATTGCTGGTCCCAAGAAAACAAATTTCTAAGAAAAATGTGTGAGTGATATGAGCAATTTGTAAAAATTAAATATATAGAAATAACAAAGTCTTCTGATAAAAATTATACAAAAACTAGCATGTCTTTCATTTCAATATTCTAAACAAGCAAAATTACTTTTTAAAAAAGTGATTCTCAAGACTTATGAGGATTTACTGACCCAAGCATTAGCATAAAATCATAGAAGAAAAGTAATTGGTACAAACTTTCTGGGGATTAGGGCTGGTCTATAGCATAGTGGTTAAGGATCTTGGATCCCACATGACTTAAAAAGCATGCTAGATATGTAAGCGTGCATCCCCAAACACAACAGAATGGAGAAACGTAGGAGAAGGAATCGCTATGACCACACCCCACTAAGAGGTGCTTCTTCCTTCTCTCTCTCTCTCTTTTTATTCTCTTTCTCTGCTGAGCACATGTTAAAACTGAGTTTTAATAAATTCTTAATATCATAAGAAACCCTTTGCCATAAAGTAGATAATTATAAAAAAACACATTGTATACTTTCCTGTGATGTGGTCATGGCGCAGTGCTGAGCACAGAGCGAAACATGACTAGAGGGGCTGGAGGGCCGCATCTCCAGTGCAGCGTCGTCGAAGGGCCTTTCAAGTCACTGTGCAGTACACTCACTTCCACTTCTGTTATTAAATTATAGCAGTTTCATTATAGGAAACAAGTTTGCCTTGATTTTTGTTTCAAGTGACTTCTGCTCAGCACCCAGAAGATAAAATTGACATATTTTTATAATATAAGCATACTTTTTTTGTACATTGTGTTCATTCTTGAATAAAGTGAGTTCAGTGTTGGCTTGTAGATATTAAAAAGAAAGTATTGATTTTGATTCAATAAATGTTCTCTTTCAATCCTTAAAAAAAATGTACAATCTAAATTTGGGAGAACATACATACCTACAAAAATAAAATTAACTGGATTAAAATTATTAAAACATATTTATTCCTGAGTTTTTAACTTTATGTGAAACTATTTTACCATCTTAATTGGCCGCATCTCCAGTGCAGCGTCGTCGAAGGGCCTTTCAAGTCACTGTGCAGTACACTCACTTCCACTTCTGTTATTAAATTATAGCAGTTTCATTATAGGAAACAAGTTTGCCTTGATTTTTGTTTCAAGTGACTTCTGCTCAGCACCCAGAAGATAAAATTGACATATTTTTATAATATAAGCATACTTTTTTTGTACATTGTGTTCATTCTTGAATAAAGTGAGTTCAGTGTTGGCTTGTAGATATTAAAAAGAAAGTATTGATTTTGATTCAATAAATGTTCTCTTTCAATCCTTAAAAAAATGTACAATCTAAATTTGGGAGAACATACATACCTACAAAAATAAAATTAACTGGATTAAAATTATTAAAACATATTTATTCCTGAGTTTTTAACTTTATGTGAAACTATTTTACCATCTTAATTAGGATGGCTTATTCAATGGTGAAACTGAATTTATGAGAGCAAACAGGGTATTTAAATTTAATAGTAACTAGCATTGACTTATTTATTCATTTACTGAATTGGGCAGAACAGACCTTGTGCCAAAAGCTTTTTCTCTTTAAGATGTTTGAATTTTAACTTTAATAAGAAAAGTACAGAAATTAAAATATTTTGATATAAATTCTTAAGCTTGGTTATTTCTAATTTGGTTGTTTAAATATTTGGTTACATTGAATAGTATTACATTGCTTATTATTATGACTACTGTAGTAAAACTTGACCTATCCATTAGTATATTATGACTTTTTTGAGATTTTAGTGGGAATTGGCTAAAGCACCTACAGATAATCATGAGCATTTATCTGTCTGGTCCTAAAGTGACTGAAAACTTTCACAGGTTTTAGGTCAAGCATCTTTAGATCAATTCTTAGAGTCTACAATGGGGAAATAGTTCTTTTTTTTTAAATGACAATATGGTTGAAAGGATAATAGACTTGGACCCAGGTGAAAAATAGAACAAATTTTAAAATATATTAATTTAAGATCAAGAATTTAAATACAGAGCAGGAGAAATTGAGTGTACATAGCCATTGTTGGGGATATCTGTCTCACATTTTGAGCTATTCCCTTGGAATTCTGGAGGCAGTCATGCTGATAGACACCTGCTACTAAACATGCCCACCACTGCAGAGGACAAGCAGTTTACCTGAAAAAGCTATTAGACAGGACTGTGCTCTTCAGATTTTCCAGGTCAGTTGTTGTTCCAATGTCATTAGGTTAATACAGAAGATAAAAACTTTGCTATTGACTCTAGAGGATCGGTGAGCGGGGTGTGGAGTTTGTGGCAGGGGAGGGGGAGTGTAAACAGTGCAGTTTTAGTTCCTTTCATAAGGTCTGCGGAGAAGTTAACTGTTTGTCCTTAGTTTTGAAGGTGAAATATTGACAATTATTGTAGTAGCACTATTGCTTTGTTTCTAGTATGATTGCATTTACATAATTTTACTGGAAAATAGGTTTTTACCATATTTTCCAAATAAAATGTATTTTCCCCGATTTATCTGAGCTATGGTTGCATGAAGAATTTCCTCTTAATTGCAGAAACAGGCATTGGCCTCAGAAAATCTGAACCTTTGTCATTAGAAAGAAAAAGACAAGACTGAAAAGAACAGCCGTGGTGGCTGGTCTCTGCAGTGGCAGCAAACCAACAGTGCACTGTAGCAAACCTAGGTGGGTTGTTATCCAGGAAGATGTAAAATCCTGGAAGAGGTCAAGATGGCACTCAAGACTTGCAATTAAAGGGTGGGTAGGGTCGAGAACCAAGTTACCTACCCATTTGGAATTAATCCAGTATTTGGAGATATGAAGAGGAAAATAATGGGCTGGAAGGAATCCTGCTTAGTTCTGGTCATGTAGGTGTTGGCTATCCAGTGACAAAAGGGAATTTGAATGATAGGGAAAGTAATGAGAAGTAGTTTGATTAATTTACATAAAACCCATGAATACTATATGGTCAAACATACAGGTTAGCCTGTTATCTGAGATCTAACCATACTGAGTAATTGCATTTAATCAACAAAAATAATTTCAGATGATAAAAACTGATGGGCTGGAGATGTTGAAGAACTAACTGAGCGTTGCTTTGGGATAGGAATGGTGGGCCTGAGCCTGTGTAGAGAACCTCAAGAATTCCTGAAGAGAAGGCCTTTCCAAATGCTGGCAGTAAGGGTGAATAGGAAAGGAAAGAATCTAACCTTTACCAAATGTACTATAACTAAGCACTTAAGCCACATTAATTCACTTAGTGTTATTAAACGCCATGTAGGTACTAGTACTGTTTTCATAGTAGAGCTAATGAGATAAGATTCAGTCAGGTAATGGGAAAGTTATTATCTGCAGTTCAGGATGTCCTGGTTTTAAAATCCATTATATTTGGCCCAGTATCATGATGCACCCACAGCTTGTGTTGCAACGAGAGGAGTCAAAGTGAACGTTTCCCGCATTCTTTCACATACATGTCATTTGACAAAAGAAATGGTGTGGAGTGAATTGCAAAGTCTTTAGCACTTTATGGAATTATAATGAGTAGATTACGGAATCATTTTTTTTTTGTGGATAGAAATCTAGATGCAGACTATACTCTTTGGTATTACATGCCCTTCTGAGAATTCTGAGACAACTTTTTTGTCTTCTAGGTAGGAGGCAAGCTGGATAAATGCACCAGATTGCCCTATAAACTTGTCCCTTCAAAAGTGCAAAATATATTCATGGAATTAGGATTGAGCCTGTGGCTATGAAGAAAAAAAGATTAAAACTTAAAGACCCTTGAAAATAAGCTTAAGAATCTCAGTTACAGGGAAACTATGCATGGCTCTTTGAAGACATTAAGCTGCAGAAGAGTACTCTGATAAACAGGGATAAAATGGGGACAAGCAGAAGCACACAAGAAGATTAAAATGCCAGTTACAGGAACAAATGACTTGAAAGGGGATTAAATTAAGATATAAAGAGCAAAGGGATTTGTGTACCTGAGGTTGTTCGTGAAAGTTACGAAAGAATTTTTTACTAATTTGTCAGCCTGAATATAGTTAAGGGCAAATCGGATACCAATAATCACTGTGTAGTTGAGCTTCTGGCTCAGGTGTTAGTGGTTGATTGCCCTATCGCTAAATACCAAGAAGGCTCTCAAATTCCATTCCCTTGTTGGTTAGAGAAGAAGCTGGCAATTTCGGATAAGCTTTATTTTATTGCTATTTTGCATGCCTACTGCTTTCATGCAAATTTGACAAAAATGTTACCAGAAAAATACAAATCACATTGAGGGTCCTGAACAGCAGAATAATAAAGAATAAAGAATCACTTCTTCATACAATTAATATTCACAGAGTACTTAATATATGCTAAACTCTGGAGTAATTTCTAGGCAACAATAATCTATGCTCTTACTGATCTTTCAGTGTGATTGTATCAGATAACCACTTGCATAAGTATATGATGCAACTATGACAAAGACAATGAAGAGAACACAGATAGTGTTTATGACTTAAATTTGAATCATCAGGTGGTCAGGGTGAGGAGGGAGAGTTTTCCTAAGGAAATGACTTTCAATCTTTGATCCTCTCAAGGATGAATAGGTGTTAACTAGGAGGGAAAAAAGAAAAACAAACAAACAAACAAACAAGTTGAGTTCTTCCAATTGACAGCATGGTGTGAGGAAAGGTTCCTGAAGGAAGTGTGGAGCAAAATGAACTTGTGAAAGTTACAGAAGTGAATCAGAGAAGGGCTGGATATAATAAGACAGTAGACAGCAGGAAGCGATCAGACAATGCAGAGCTCAGTGGGCCATATTTGAATGGCACTGCTTAACACACTAGCCACTTGCCTATTGGTTATTTAAATTGGATTTTTAAGTAATTGCAATGAAATGAAATTATAAATTTAATTCCTCAGTTGAACTAGCCACATTTCAAGGGATCATAACCCATGAGTGACTAGTGGCTACACACTGGAAAGTGTAGAGAACATTTGCATTGTTGGTCTAGTGGAAGACCCTATGTTCATAATTTTATCCTAAGAGCAATGACAGGTACCAAAAGATTTTCTTCCATGTTGGGGTATAAAGTGACATGATCAACATCTGTTTTAAGAAGCACCTGATGGCTGTGGAATGGAGACCAGTTTGGCTGGAGAAGGCAAATTACACATCAGGAGGCCACTTCAGAGGTTATGACAGCCTCCAATAGAAGTGATAAGAGGTGGGAA
>NW_006160040.1:10731465-10801517 GCF_000334495.1 Tupaia belangeri chinensis | reverse complement strand
TAAGTTGTGTGATTTAGTAGATAAAAATAGTCAGGACTTACTGGTGAATTAATTTATAAATTAAAAAAATAGGTCTTTTACTTTCAAAGTTTCTGGTGGGTAGTCACATTCACTGGCAGGAGGAACACTGGAGTAGGGTATATATGTAGAGAGGGTGCTTCACTTGATGCATCTGAGCAATTGAAGATGTGAGGAGGCAGCTAGCTAGAAATCATTGCTCTCAGATAAATCTCCAAGAGGGTCAAAAAGATTTTGACACCTGCCTTTAAAGAAACCACCTCCAGGGCCAGCAGGTGTCACAATGGTTGGGGCACTGGACTCTCACATGGTCAATGGTGGTTCAAGTACTGGATCAGGCAATTTGAAACTCATTCCAGGCACGTGTGTGTGTGTGTGTGTGTGTGTGTGTGTGTGTGTGTGTGTATTCCCAAAATCCCAAAAGGAAAACGGAGGCAAAGGGATTGTGGTGTGGCCATCCTCCATGCGGAGTGATTTCCCACTTTCTGTTTCTCTGGTGAGCACACACACCTTATAGCCAAAATCTCTCAAAGAAAGAAAGAAAAAGAAACCACCACCAACAAAACAAACAAATGAGATAATGTCTTTCTTTCCTTCTCTCCACCCCTTTTCCCTTTTGACCATCTTTTCCACAAGCCATTATTTTCTGGCCATCCTCAACTTGTTCTTTTTAACAAACTCTTCAGCTTAAAGTAAGGCTGTGAGATGAGTGATTTAATTCAGTTTTGTTTACATTCCTTATAATAAGAGTCAGACATTGAACTGACTAGAAATGTTACCAACTCATACTTTGCATGCTAAAGGGACCAGTGATGTCACTCCAGCCAGCCTCTGGATATGAAGAACAAATACCAGGACATTTTTCATAATTTGCTGTTCAAAGGCAGAGACTGTTTTGCTTTTGCCTGCTATTTTCCCCCTGTTTACACAATGCTGCTTCCTCACGGTGAGAGAAGGCAGTGTATGTTTCTGGTCTGAAACATTTACAGTGAGCTGTTGTATGAAAAATATCTATGGAACCTGCCTAGCCCCAAGGCAGGTGGTGTAGGAGTCTACTTCATAATAAAAGAGAGAAAAAGGAGCTTGCTCAGTTTCTTGGCACAACTTTAAAGGCATAATTCTTCAACATTCCTTGATACTATAGCAGTATCTTTTGATAGTATCTTGAGTTTCTCTGAGAATTTCAAAGTAGTTTTAAATTTCCTTAGCCACAAAGAGCTTGTCAAAGACTGCTGAACAACTACAAAAATGTGAAAACAAACACTCTGGGTGAATACAAAAAGCTTACTGATTCAGACAGGTTTCAAAACACAAAATGCAGCATTTCCTGTTGAGGCAATATACTTTCTGCTATGCTTTTGCCTTGTTTGTTATTTACATCTGCTTAGAAATGTTCTAAATTTACATTGAATTCTAACACTTTGTTAGCATGAGTATAAGGTGAAATTCACCCACCTACATAATCAATTCATTAGAAACATAATTGAGGAATGTTAATCTCATATAAATTTAAAGGTACAAGTCTATTTTGAAGAGGGGAAATTGAGGATGAGCTTAAATATTTTCTTTTACTTTAAAATACCTTAATATTTTATACCATAATTTTATAGGAAACAGAATGCATTGCATACTTAAAAAAATCTAGACTAATCCTTTCATTTCATTATGTAAGTACTCCAAGCATTTGACATTTGTTCTAACTAATCTGCTTAACAATCTGTTGACATACAAAAACATTGCCACTCCATTTAAACATCAAAAAGAGAAAATAATATAGGCAAATTAAATTTGTACTATCTGATAAGAAATTAGTTGATAAGAGTTGGGAGAAGAGTTAATGCTTCCTGTTGAGTATTAACCAGTGAAGTGTGACATTAGAAATGCATATCATGAGGCCAGCAAGTGGTAGGGTGGTTGGAGGGCTGGACTCCCACATAGCTGACTGCTATTTGAGTCTAGGACCTGGTGGCTTATTTTCTCACTTTCCCTCTCTCTGCCTATTCCTGGCGAGTTTATGTGTCCTATGGAAAATAATAATAATAATAATAATAATGAATCAAATTAGCTAAATATTTCTTTAAAAGGAAATACATATATCAGAAGTATAAATGTTTGTATAGCTCTTGTAAATAAATATTATCCTATAGCTATAAATATTCTCTTAATATTTTAGAACTCCAAGAAAATGCTCAGGGTTATTATTAACGTAATCAACAGTGAACTCAATCCTTTTAGTCACTGAAAAGTTAGTTTTCTCTCCAAAATATTTAATCTATGGCAAATATCAAGGCCAGGACTTATCTTAATTTTGACTACTACATTAAAAGATAACCTAAATTTTCAAGAAATAAATCTTAAGATTGAGCTAAAAGTAATTGTTCTTACTTGCCTTCCTCTTTTTCTTCATTCCATTTTTCCTCACTTCCTTCTTTTTTCTCTCTCTCTCTTTCTAATCAACAACAAAAAAAGTACATATTTATGTATACAACATGGAATGGATAAATCAAGCTAATTAATATATACATTAATTCACATTTCTTTTTTGTGACAAGTACTATTAAAATCTTGTATCGTAGCATTTTGAAGCACATAATTTGTTATTAACTATAGTCAATGTGTTATACAATATATCCCTTAAACTTATTCATCATGTCTAACTGAAATTTTGTATACTATGACCAACATTGCAATCCTTTCCACCCCCCAACTGGGAGCCTTTACTTAAGCAATTACTTAAGTCATTATTTTGTTATAGGAGTATTTAAATAGTGTTCTAAATTACATTTGATTATTATATTTTTCATAAGCATAATTCAGCATTACATAATTTTTAATCTAATTCATAACTACCATTCAACTTTCTGCTACTTCAAATTCTACTTTTTTAGCTAGCACATATTAATAAGATCATGAAGTACCTCTTTCTGTGCCTACTTTATCACATGGAATATAATGTCCTCAGCCTCATCCAACCTGTCTCAAGTGATAGGATTTTCTTCTTTTTTGATTGTTCTTATTTCTAATTTGAGCTCGATGTTATTATTAGCATGGCAGATTACATAAATGACCAAAAAGAGGAAAGAAATTTAGAGCTCTTGTGGTAGAAGATAACCAATACTGTGTCCTGTTACTTTCATTGTATATTTCACAATTTTGATTTAAATTAAAAAAAATGTAGTCATGGAAACTGCTTACCATTATATCAATTTTTATAGACTTGACCTTGTCCAAAGAAACAGGCTTTGAAAAGTTAAAAATGTACCCAGCTAAGTAATATACATTAGTCATTAACATTAACTCAATTTTCAGATAAATAATAAATCTCTTCTGATTTTATAGCTAGGAGTTAATCCAGTAGAGTGGTTATCATCAACTCCAAGCCTTTTGGGGTTTTTAATTGTTCTACTCAAATGAAAAGCTTTATCCCAGCTTTTGTTACTACCCAATTAATTCTCAAAACCAATTAAGATAAAAATCATACATAATAATCTCCTACTTATTACTGAGTATTTAAAATTTGCCTCCATCGCTTAGTTCTTTTGACCCGCCATTGACAACGCCTGATTAGTAGAGCTCCAGTAGTCAGTGCTTCCTTGCTTGTTAGCATTAATGGACATTTGGAGAAAGACACCCACTTCCCTTTGCTAATTCAGATCTTCATTGCACATCCCCTACAATTTGAATAGCTCTGTAATTGTATGTCTTAAAACACTGGACTTTGCATAATTATTACTATAATGACTAATTTTTAATATCACTCCTGCTTGAGAACATTATATTAAAACAATGTGATGTGATTAACTTAGCTACTGGTTGGTTGTCATTTTCTTCTCAGACTATAAACATAAACATTAGTTGTAACCTTTATATTTAAAATCACATATGTAAATCCTATTTTACAGTATTTTAAACGTAGGTAATTGAGTATAATGTTTTCTAAATTCTGGATGACGTTCTACACAATTTTAAACACGTACGTAAGTAATTACATTGTGTAGTAGTATAAATAATCTTTTAAATTGTATTTGATTATTGTGTTTTACTATTAATAAAAGTTAACGTCAGGCAATTTTTTGAGAGCTTTTTTGCTACAGGACACACACACTTGGTGGAGATAGAGACAGAGAAAGTGAGAAATTACCAATCCCCCGGGGTGATGGACACACTACAATTCCTTCTCCTTCATTTTCAGCACGCAAGCACACATACCTGGCATGGTTTTCAAGCCATCAGATCTGGGACTTCAACCATTGTTTGCCATGTGAGAGTCCAGCACCTTAACTACAATGCCATCTGCTGGCCCAGCATTATGTAATTTTAAATTTATTGCAGCATTAGTTGACATTTAGTGCTAACATATTTTTGCCATCTGGGTCATAAAATAATTAGTCAAATTTATTTCAGGAAATTAACAGCATTTAAAGGCATTATTATGTTTCATTAATATAAGTGATTTCGATTAAATATTTTTTAAATATGTATTTTTAAAAGTTAGTTAATTTATTTCATGAGAAAGGGAAACACATATCCCCTCAGCAAGGTCCCACACCTTAATCCTTCCCCAAACCCTTGCAGCCAGCCAGAACCATGGCCATGTGTCTGTGGGCCCAACATGTGCAGGGACACTGATCTTCCACATGGCTTCCAGCATTGCTGAGCAGCATGAGCTGCTGCTGCGGTTGCACCGTAACTAGGCTGAAAGAAGAAATATATTATTTTAAATACATTGCAATGACTAAACTGATGTTCATGCAGAATGTTGGAAGTCAACTATACTTATTAACTCCTTGACTTCTTAACTTCCTAAGAAATTAATCCTTCTGTATTAATTTCCTACAGAAATTATTTTAGCTACATAAACATGTAAAATGGAAGTAAACTCCTTTTTATGTATATTTTTATGATGCTTTATTAACGTGATATTTATTAATTCTTATTTGATGTGTATATTATCTAGGATGCATTTATTTAGTGTACCTAACAGACTTTCCCTAATGGCAGGAATACTACTGTAGTATAGCAGTGGTTTCCAGCTATGACTTTGAAAGGCAGCGGTGGCCCAGCTCCCTGCTGTGTTAATAATGTGTTCCTCAAGAGAAATGAGATCCAATGTGTGCTCATCAGTGCCTAGGACCCAACGGGCTGGGAGACGTGTGGAAGGGGACTGTGATGTGACCAGACCCTACAGAGAATTCTTCTCTCTCTTTCTCTCTCTTGCATGTTCATGCTCTCTATCATAAATAAAACAAATAAGAATAAAAGAAAAAAATTTAAATGGTATTGGGGAGAATTCTGTTATTTTGTCAAAGAACTTGGTTCAAAATAGTCCATAGGACAATTAAGAATTGACATGAAGATATGTCTGAGCTTCAATATGTCTCTTTGAAGCATTATAATATATTGCCCTATATTATGTACAAAGCATTCACGTAATTTGACTCTTACAGTTAGCAATATAAATATATCTTATGTTGTAGAAAACCTCCAATTCGTGTTCTAGATGTTTAGTTTAAATATCAGAAGTAAAATTAGATTTGATATCTAATGTCCCAGGCCATTAATGTAGGGATTGAAATTCAGGGGGCAGTAAAATTCATCTAAGAAATTAGCGAAGAGTTATGGGATAGGTCAACCACCCAACCTTCATAATTAACAGAACATGGAGTTAACAAATAAGTTTAAACAAGAAAACTTAGAAGTGGAAGTAATCTCTGTTTTCTCAAAGAATCAGGAAAAGAAAGTATTTGTTTAGAAATAAAGTTAGGTATGATTGTGGGAAATGAGAATGCTAGAGAAGACATTTAAAATTTAATTGTGTTGGGACCAGCAGTTAGCATAATGGCTATGTCTCTGGACTCCCATGTAGTCCACTGCGGTTCGCGTCCTGGACCCAGTGGCTTAAACTCACGCCAGGCGCGTGTGCGTGCATGCCAAGATCCCAAGAGGAGAATGAATGAGAAGGGATTGCGGCGTGGCTATCCCTCCTGGGGGGTGATTTCTCGCTTTCTGTCTCTCTGTCTCTCTCGGTCTGTCTGGCGAGCACACTCACCCTATAGCAAAAAAAAAAAAACTCAATTATATATATATAAATAGATAGATAAAAATACTAAAATTTAATTGTGTTGGGACCAGCAGTTAGCATAATGGCTATGTCTCTGGACTCCCATGTAGTCCACTGCGGTTCGCGTCCTGGACCCAGTGGCTTAAACTCACGCCAGGCGCGTGTGCGTGCATGCCAAGATCCCAAGAGGAGAATGAATGAGAAGGGATTGCGGCGTGGCTATCCCTCCTGGGGGGTGATTTCTCGCTTTCTGTCTCTCTGTCTCTCTCGGTCTGTCTGGCGAGCACCCTCACCCTATAGAAAAAAAAAAAAAAACTCTCGAAAAAATTTAATTGTGTTTATGAACAATCTTACTTTCAAATAAAAAACTCCTTTCTCTGTGCAAATGTTGATATATATTTTTAAATGTGTATGCTGCTAGGCTGACTATTTTATCTCAATAAGAAATATAAAGAGAAATGAGTCAGTTGGATTGTGCTGTGTGTACGTGTGTGTGTGTGTTTTCCCACTAAAACTGCCAACTACCCTCAAACAAAGTTGTGAATTGATAAGTAGGAAGTTAAACAGCTTAAAAGAAATTTGGATATCCTTTAACACAAAATGAAGATAAAATATAAAACAGAATGTCAGTGATATCAACAGAAACAACAATCATAAAACAATTTGAGACAGCTGGGCATGCATTTGAAAAAGAAATTCGGAAGCCTAAGTTGCTAGGGAACAGGTATCATAAAAATGACTTTTATCTATGTTTGATTTAACTTTGATCAACCTAGAGGAAAAGGCTTCTTTTTTGAATAAATAGTACCTGTATTTACAGCCAGCCTTTCATCCAGAAACATTGCACCTACAAAGACACTTAAAAATTTCTTGAATACTGTTTCCGATAAGCAAATGAACCTTGAAGCTTCATTTCCTTTAATAAGAGTAAAAATACTAATATGCCTATCTCAAAAGGTGCCATTTTTTAAGCCTTGTTATTTAGCATTAGAAGTGAAGGAGTGTCTCTTTATGTGATTTGGTTCCATGTCTTTGATACTCAAGTCTATATAGAGGAGAGATCATTACTCAAGAAAGATGCTGAAAAAAAGCTTCTTTTTGGTAATGCTACTTTGTCCATATGATCATTTAAAAGTTTTTTTTTTTAATTTTTGGAGAGGTTTTTACTATAGGGTGCATGCACTTGCCAGACAGAGAGAGACAGAGAGACAAAAAGCAAGAAATCACCCCCTAGGGGGTATGGCCATGCCGCAATCCCTTCTCCTCCATTCTCCCCTTGGGATCTTGGGTACACACACTCACACGCACTGTGAGTTTTAAGCCACTGGGTCTGGGACTCGAACCGCTGTCAACTACATGGGAGTCCAATGACATAGCCATTACACTAACTGTTGGTACCCTATCTGTATGATCATTAAAGTGTTAAAGTATTTTAATGAATTTCTGATTGCATGTTTGTTTTTTCCCTGTGCTAAAGAAAAGTGTAAAACATTCACTT
The DNA here is from genome assembly GCF_000334495.1 of Tupaia belangeri chinensis. Lineage (NCBI taxonomy): Eukaryota > Metazoa > Chordata > Mammalia > Scandentia > Tupaiidae > Tupaia > Tupaia belangeri. The sequence continues at coordinate 10,793,940 of NW_006160040.1, read as the reverse complement.
TCTCAACTGATCGACAACAAGGTCTAAGAATGGCTGAATATTTCTAGGACACTTACAGAAGAGATTTCCATACCATGCCCTTAGGGAGATAACTACAGAATCACTCTTTTATTCAATAAACATTTGCTAAATATCTAGCAGGATTCAGGTCTGCTAAGATGTGAGCTGCATGACAGCAGGTACTGTGCTGATTCACTCTTGCAAACGGATCTGATAATGTGAAATGAATCCTGAGACATAAGCAAGGATCTGATCTTAAAGAAAGAGTATTATATGCTGAATTTGGAAACTGGCCTTTAGTCTTTACAAGTTGGAGAATAGTTTTAGAAGTTTCCATTAAATATGATGGAATGTAAAGGTGGGCTGTAATTCATGACTCTGGAGGTAGAAAGATGTCAGCGGGGAGATATTGGCATTAGTCCAGGTAGAGGTGACAAAGTTCTGAACAGAAGTAGCTAAATGAGAGTTATGAAGAGATGGACTGGAGAAATACTGAGAAAAAACTGACAAAACTGAGTAAACATTCTCCTTGAATCACTTTCCAAGAATAAGCACCCCTCTAATCTTGATCTTTGATTCCTCTTCTTTTAAAAAAAAAAAAAAATCAGTCATGTACTGATGGTTCATTTTTATCTCTAGCCTAGATCTCTCTTCTGAGTTCTAGGACTTAAAACATCTTTCTTCCTCCTATCATGTTTCAAAGGCACCTTGATAAACTTATGATTCTCTAGCTGCATACTTTGTCTTAGAATGGAGTTCCATTGGGGCCAGAGGTGGTATAGTCATTAAAGTTCTGGACTTCACATGGCCAACCATGATTCAAATCCCAGACTGGACACCTTGAAAATCACACCATGCATGTGTGTGTATGTCAAAATCCCAAGAGGAGAATGGAGGAAAAGAAAGAACTGCAGCATGACCATCCCCCCCCGGGGGATGATTTCTTACTTTCCCTCTCTCCTCTCTCTGTCAAGTGCACATGCTTTATGGCAAAAATCTAAAAAGTAAAAATATGTTAGAAAGAATTGAGTACCCCTGTATGAATAGTTTCTCAAGCCACCAGAAATCATTTACTCTTTTTTTGTTTGTTTTGAGAGGTTTTTGCTACAGGGCGCGTGCGCTCGCCAGACAGACAGAGAGACAGAAAGTGAGAAATCACCCCCCAGGGGGGATGGCCACACAATTCCTTCTCCTCCATTCTCCTCTCGGGATCTTGGGCATGCACACACACACGCCCGGCGTGAGTTTAAGCCACCGGGTCCAGGACTCGAACCGCGGTCGACTACGTGGGAGTCCAGCGACATAGCCATTATGCTAACTGCTGGTCACAAATCATTTACTCTTAAAATCATACCCTTTTTTCTTGCCTGTCTTACTTTTAAAAATATTTATTCAATTTTATTTATTCTTATTTTTAATTTGACCAGAGAGAGACATGGAGAGAAAGAAAGTGAAAAAGCAAGCCTCTATGTCCAGGTTGAACCATGGTTGGCCATGTGGGAATCCAGTCCTTCAACCACCATACCACCTGCTGGCCACTTGCTTTGCCATATTTAGCCTGTTTTCAATTTACGAATATTTTTCTACTTAATTTTCTTTTTTGGGGTGGGGAGAGCTTTTGCTATAGGGCACGTACACTCACTGGAAAGACAGAGAGAGACAGAGAGACAGAAAACAAGAAATCACCCCCCAGGGGGGATGGCCATGCCACAATCTCTTCTCTTCCATTCTCCTCTTGGGAGCTTGGGCATACACGCACACGCTCCCAGTGTGAGTTTAAGCCACCGGGTCTGGGACTCGAACCACAGTTGACTATGTGGGAGTCCAGCAACATAGCCGTTACACCGACTGGGTCCCCTCTACTTAAATTTAAAAAAATGTCTTCACCTTTCCCTTTTTTGGGATACTATCTTAGTCTACTGGTTTCTATTGTGTTTGGCCTGGATTACTGCAGAAATTTTCTAATTGTATTTTTTTCCACACTTGAACTTCATTCTCAATCCAATCTCCATAACATAGTTGTAAAAATTTTTAAAAAAATGTATTTCTGAGGCACCAGCAGTTAGCATAATGGCTATGTCGCTGGACTCCCATGTAATCGACCACGGTTCAAGTCCCAGGCCCGGTGGCTTAAACTCACGCCGGGCGTGTGTGTGTGCATGCCCAAGATCCCGAGAGGAGAATGGAGGAGAAGGAATTGTGTGGCCATCCCCCCTGGGGGGTGATTTCTCGCTTTCTGTTTCTCTGTCTTTCTCTGTCTGTCTGGTGAGCACACGTGCCCTATAGCAAAAATCTGTCTCAAAAAAAAAAAAAAAATGTATTTCTGATATGTGACTCTCTAACCAAAAATGTTTTAGTAGTTCCATTATTTTATAACTTCTGGCATCCTTAATGTGATCTTCAACTCTTTATGAAATCTGGTCCCTGTCAAACTCTCTAGCTTTTTTTCTTTTCTTTTCTTTTTTTTGCTATAGAGCATGCACATGCGCCCGGCATGAGTTTAAGTCACCGGGCCCGGGACTCAAACCGCAGTTGACTACGTGGGAGTCCAGCGACATAGCCATTATGCTAACTGCTGGTACCAAACTCTCTAGCTTTTTTTGATAGTCCAATCTTGCTCCTGTCACACTCTCCAGCTTTTTTAAATAGCCCTCTCTCTTTCGCTTTCTATCTCCCACTATACTGACTGTATTTCAGTTTCTCAAGAAGATTATATGCCCTCCTAATTCAGAATGTTTGCACATATTGTTTCATCTGCCTAAAATTCTATTCTCATTTATTCTTCTATTCTCTAACTCCTTCAAATAATGATTAATCAGGGCTCTCCCGATAACTTACCTCTCCCTTTCTTTACTGGAGATAATGCACATCTCCTGTCTCCTGTAAGGCTTCAAGGTTACCAACATATTTTGATTTACAGAACTAATTCTCACAATTAGAATTTATACAGTGTTTTTGTTTGTTTGTTCATTTGTTTTTCCATTACTGTCTGCCTTTCTCACAGGACTCAGGTCAAAGGATGTGTTTGTTTTGCTCAGCAAAATATCTTTGATATTAGGACAATGATTATTTGCTGCTTGAACGAATGTGTGAATTAATTCATGGCCAATTAGAAAGAAATAGGGCCTAAAAAGATTTTAGTATATGACAAAGAATTCCAAAAAATAGTTTACTTTGAGACTCATCTGCACACGTGATCACAAAGTCAATATATGTTGAAAGGATGTAACTGAAGTTGAAAGTATTTTTTGATAAATATCTGGAGAATGTAGAAAAAGCCATATTGAAATATCAAGAAATTGCTACCCTATCTTTGTTTGAACTATGCTTTCGAGAGTTATGCTAATCAGAAAAGATCTTGGATTTCATCATGAAGAGAAAAAGGATACAAAGCTCTGTGCGATTCTATTATATCTAAATTCAATAAGTGGTTTTAAGAAATTGCTCTAAAATGTTTTTAAAAGGTTACCACATGGAGACCAAAGAATTGATGAAATAAAATACCACATAGTATGCAATAAAAATGTCTGTTTTCTTGACCTTCTTAAATCTATTGCACATAGAGAACTCAGCAAATCTTGTTAAAGCTTTGCTTCTAAGGCCTTTGTGAGGAAAAGTTTCTTCCATAAATTCATTTACTAACAGCCTGTCCAAGTAAGGTAACACAATAAAAGTATTTCCTGGGAATTCAACTTAGACTAAATAGAAAAGTCTCTGAACTAGAATTTTGCTTGCCCTAGTAAAGGCTCTGTGACTTTGGAAAAATTAAAAGTGGGTAACACTTAGAAAATGTGTAATTCTTCCAGTTCTTGTGTACCGTATTAACGGCTAGTTTAGACAGAGGCATGGTTTTCTCTTCCATGTAAAGGTAGAGATGTGAAAATCTTTTAAATTTTAAATTCATAAATATCACCAAGTTGGGGGGGTTATCACAGGGCTCACAATCTTTTCAAGTTATTCAAATTCAATATTTGTTTATAAAAATATTTACTTTATTTCGGGCAGAATATTAGGGGCTGAGGTTACTATGATTCAACCACTTAGTAGCTGTTACTTAATGTTCATGGATATAAAAAGGTAATAATAATGGTATGAACTTCACTGATTTGTGGTGAGGACCCATGTGCAGATTTACGTAAAACACCTGAGCAAATACCTAGCATGTAGTAAGAGTTTAATATATTTGAACTATTATCATAAAATTTGAAAAAATCTGTACCACATAATACATTTGAATTAATTCTCTTAAAACAAACAAGGAAAATGGCAATTTCAAAGAAACAGTTAATAAATAAAATTACATGTCATAAGGCACATCCTATTTATTGCTAAATAAATCAATTGTGTTCAAAATTGTTATAGGAGAGAAGAGGATGGAGAGATCATCCACATGGGCAATCATGACATAGTTTTAGGAAGAACATCAGCCGTAACTAGGACTGGTAAAATATTAGTAAACATTGCTGGTCTCTTCTGTCTTCTTCAGTTAGAAATTTCTGGTAATTGTGTGTGTGTGTGTGTGTCTGTTTATAACTATATGTTGGCTCGTATCTTGCCTTGTTGTAAAAGTACTGGGAAATTACATGGATGGAAAAGGGTATATATCAAGAGTATGATGAAAATATACTCCAAAGGAACAGTCTAAATATGCTTGGCTATAAAAATGTCAAACTCCATTTTTCTGGAAAATATCTAAGGTATATTGGAAGGACCTTTCCTCCAGAGTAGGGCCAGCAGGTGGCGTAGTGGTTAGGGTGTTGAACTCCCTCATGGCTCACCACACTTTGAGGCCTGGACCCACTGTCTTGAAACATAGGTTGGGCACATGTGAGTGTGTGCCCAAAATCCCAAGAAGAGAATGGGAAAGAATGGATTATGGTGTGGCCATCCCCCACCAACCCCCGCCCCAACCCATGGGTTGATTTCTTGCTTTCTCTTTCTGTGCTTCTCTCTGAGTCTCTGGTGTACGCACATGCTGTATAACAAATTCTGAATTTCTAGTGTGAGGCTGCTGTCATCCATCCCAGAAGATCTATGAGGGACATGCACAAGGAGCCAGAAACAAGGTGACACTTTAGTGTTAGTGAAACCTGTTGAGGTGTGGTTTTGTGCCGAAGCAGAAGTCACTCCCATTTTGAAAAGGAATAAAAGATTGCATAGGGGTTATGTCACTGGACTCCCATATGGCTAACTGCAGTTCAAATCTCAGATCTGGTAGCTTGAAAATCATTCTGAACACATGTACATGTGTTTCCAAGATCCTGGGAAGAGAATGGAGGGGAAGAGAGTATGGAATGGCCATGCCCCTGGGGGATTATTTCTCACTTTCACTCTCACTGCCTCTATCTTCTCCCCACCTTCCCACCCCATGAGCACACATACCCTAAGGAAAAAAAACTTAAAAATGAAAAAAGAGAGAGAGGGAGAGAGAGAAAGAGATCTAGGTTAGCCTGTGGCCTAGTGGTTAAGGGAGCTGGATCCCACCTGGCTTTTCCAACAACCCAATATAGAGGAACTCAGATTACAAATATTCTAAAAACATTTAGGAAGAATTGATCTTTAAGTCATTTCAAAAAATATATATAGTGTTTGTAAATTGTTTTCTTCAAGAAGCTGAATTACCAAATAAAATCTGAAACTTTTTAATATAAAATAAAGAATAAAAAATTGCATATTTATAAATTTATCACAAACATTCTTCTTCTTGTATTAATTGCATGTATTTTTTTCTCTCGTGGACACTATCTTTTAATGAAATGATCAGATTAACAACCAAATAGATGAAAACCCTCAACATTTAAAACAAAACAAAACAAAACAAAAAACTGCCAGAATTTTGAAGAGAAAAAAATAATCCTCATAAGCTGAGGAAAAATTAATTGCACCATCTAAACTGTTACTGACAGTAAGAGGAAAAAGGAAATACTTTCTTATTAAGAACTGACAAAATGGCATTGGAGATATTGGTAAAAAAAAAATACATTTGCAATTTAAATACCAGAAAATATTTCATTTTTAGTTGTTCTCTTCCTTTTATTTCTGAGGCAAATTCATTCTCCTTTTCAGCTTGACTGGTCTGATTGCTCACCTTCATAATGTACTGTTCTGAATGATTTAAATGTACTTCCTTACAACAACCAAAAAAAGATAAGTGGAAATTTTTTTTACAAGCTCACATATATTGATGTGCTTTGACATTCAATCCCTTACTCAAATTTATTATAAAATTGGATTTCAAAGTGTAAGTTTTAAAATTTGGAAATGTAGAGGAGGAGAGAAAGTAAGGGATTTGACCTACAATATGAAATGGAAGAATCTCCTAGAGAAGTCTTCATGGGTTTCATTTTAATTAACCCGACTTCATTTTTATTGTTGCATTATTCAGTTCCACTTTATGGTGCCACTTAAACAGTAAACTTTCACACATCTGCAGGGACTGATAACAATGAGTTTAATTTAAATTAAAACTATCAGTGCAAGTCAAAGATACCAGTGCTAATAAGAATACTTTCATAATACCATATATCAGTGCATACACTTTTTTCCCCAAGAAATCTACAGAAATACTTGAGGTTATGGTGAGAGTATTTACACTAATTTTTTAACACCATACTGTTCATTTATGTAAGGCTTTGAATGTCTTTAAAAAACTAAGTAGATCTTGATTTTTCAACTAATTTGTTCTAGCTTTTGTATGGGCTAGACCAACCCTGTGTTGTGTAAACGATACTGGTTGCTTGTTAATGTTTAGTCTTATTCTCCATTAAAAAAATAGGAATGTTAAATATGTCATAAATAGTGTTATTTAAATGGATTTAGGGCAGTTAATATCTATTCAATAAAGTACTCAGTGAAACAAAGGAAATATATTCTCCAGGCAAATGGGAATGGGGGAGGACAAAAAAAAAACAACAACATAATGAAATTGCTTCTGGGAAAAAATAATTTTTAATTGTAATCCTGTTCCTTTCAACTTTGCTTCACATATATCTGAATTTGTAGACTAGCTTTAAGTTCTCTAAGATCTCACCTCTGATCACTAACACATTTTTAAAATGACTTCATCCTTATGATTTTAAGCATTTTTTTCTTTCTTTTTTTTTTAAGAGAGTTTTTTGCTATAGGGTATGCGAGACTGGAGAGAGAGAGAGAGAGATAGAAAGACAGAAAGTGAGAAATCACCCCCACCCCCAGGAGGGATGGCGACACGGCAATCTCTTCTCCTCCATTCTCCTCTTCAGATTTTAGGCAGGCACGCGTAGCTGGTATGAGATTTTAGTCACCTACCTGGTCCAGGACTCAACCACAGTCAATTTTGTGTAAGTCCAGCATAACCATTATGCCATCAGCTGGTTCCCGATTTTAAGCATCTTATTGATTTCACTAATGTTTTAGGTTTTCTTCCTATTACCTTTATTCCAATGTAAGCAAGGAGTTTGCTTTTCACTATTTTAGCCCTCACACCTCTATTGGACTTAATGAACTGAAAAAGGCAGACAAATAGATTTCAACCCATAGATTCACTGTTAAAAATACATTAAAATAAAAGGTTACCATATTACAGTGAGCGGGAATAATCAAATAACTTGCTTAATCTCACCTCAGTAAATCACTTAATAATGGATTTTAAGTCCAAAAGTTGGCATGATGGTTAAGGTGGTAGATTACCACATGGACATAAGTAAAGGGTTGTTGATAAATGTAGAGAAAAGAAGATTAACTTTCTAGGTGTATGGGAGGGATCAAACATAGATAAGTCCAGAAGGAGATATAAGCTTCATGGAGTAGAATGATGTTTAGTTTCTACAGAGATTCACTCAGTGATCAGGCTATTGGTAAATGTGTGAAAAGAATTCTGGTTGGCAGGACGCCTAGCTGCAGATTCTGAACACAAGGGCAGAGCAGAAGAAGGGAAGAGCCTCAGACTTACTTGGTAAGAAGGCATGGACAGCTAAGAAATAAGAACTCAAAGAGACTTACTCAGGTGGAAATCATGAAGTTTTTCTAATTGTTGACTTGTCTCCTTAGTGCTAATAATGTTTGAAACTCTACTCCAATACTTTGTCATTTTATTTTTCTTTTTTGTTTTGGAGAGGTTTTTGCTTTAGGGTGCATGCGCTTGCCAGACAGCCAGACAGACAGAGAGAGACAAAGAGAGAGAAAGCGAGAAATCACCCCCCAGGGGAGATGGCCACACCACAATCCCTTCTCCCCCATTCTCCTCTTGGGATCTTGGGCATGCACACACATGCGCCTGGCATGAGTTTAAGTCACTGGGTCTGGGACTTGAACCGCGGTCGACTATGTGGGAATCCAGTGACATAGCCATTATGCTAACTACTGGTCCCTCATGTTTTTTTTCTTTTAAGTTTTAACATCAGGTGCATGGGCTTGCCAGTGAAAGATAGAGAAAGACAGAAAAAGGGAAAATGATAAATCACTCCTCAGGGGAGGATAGCCATACCATCCCTTCTTCTCTATTCTTCTCTTAAGATTTTAGGGAAACATGCACATGCATCCAGCCTGATTTTCAAGCCACTGGGTCCAGGGGTCAAACAGTGGTCAGCCATGTAGAAGTCCAGCACACCACCTGCTGCCCCCTCTCATTTTTGGAGACAGAAGAAATTCTAAATGTTTTGCTCAGTGAATTTTTATGTAGTAAGTATACATCTATGCCATCATGAATCAAATTAAAATATAGAATATTTCTAGCACTCAAAAGACTTTATCATGTTTATCCCAATAAACACACACTTGCAGAAGTAATTACTATCATCTCCCAAATAAAGTAATTTTGTCTGTTCTTTAAGTTCATGTAGAGTTAATTATTTGAAGATACCACAGGCTTGGTTCCAGACTGCTACAATACAACAAATATTTCAATAAAGAATATCATGATTTTTTTTTGGTTTCCCAGTGGATATAAAAGCTGTTTACATTATACTGTTGTCTATTAACTGTGCAATAGCATTAGGTCTAAAAAACAACAATTGAATAGAAAAAATATTATGCTAGAAAATGCTAATGATCATATGAACCTTTAGCCTTCATAAACTTTTTGTTGTTGAAGGGTCTTGCTTTGATGTTGATAGCTCCGAATAAGGGAGTCAGTTTGTCTTTTGAAGCTTTGAAGCCAACAATTGATTTCTATCTAGCAGTGAAAGTCCTAAATGGCATCTCCTTTCAAAAGAAGGCTGTTTAATATACACTGAAAGTCTGTTGTTTAGGGTAACCACCTTCATGAAGTTTAAGTTAGTTAAATCTTATGGATAACTCATTGCCCATTCTAAATCAGTATTTGCTGCCTTACTTTGCATGATTATGTTATGGAGATGGTTTCTTTTCTTAAATTTCATTAACCGATATCTGCTGGCTTTGATTTTTAAAAAAATGTGCCAGAGGACATGGGCACTTACTTGAGAGAGACAGAAAGAGAGAGAGGGAAAGCGAGTAAACACCCTCCCCCATTGTGAATAATCATATCAAAATCCTGCTCCCCCATTCCTTCTCCTTTCAGGATTTGAGCATGCATATATACATCCCTGGAGTGTTTTAGAAGCCACTTGGTCCAGGATTCAAACTGCATATTGATATGTGAAATTCAGCCTCCTCAACCTACATGCCACAAGCTGGCCCTTTGCTAACTTTCAAATTGTCTTCTGCAGTTACCTCACCTCTCTCAGCCTTCATAGAATTGAACAGAGTAAGGGCCTTATTTGGGGTTAGGTTTTGGATTAAGGGAATATTGTGTCTGATTTGATCTATGCAGAACATTAAAATTTTGTCCATATCAACAATGAGACTGTTTCACTCTATTATTCTTATGTTCACTAGAGAAGCAATTTTAATTTCCTCCAAGAACTTTTCCTTTGCATTACAACTGGCAAATAAGTTGGTGCCAGAAGCTTAGTTTTAAGCTTTTTTATTTTATTTGTTCGTTTTACATGCCTTCCTAACTAAGCTTAATCATTTTCAGATTTTGATTTAAGGTGAGAGATGTGTGACTCTAACATTCACTTGTACACTTTGATGTAATTGTAAGGCTAGTAATTAATGAAATTGGGTTATTAGGAAGCCTAAGGAGAGAGAGAGAGAGAGAAATGGGAGATTGATCAATCAGTGGAGCCATCAAAACACATATAACATTTATCAGTTAAGTTTACCTCATTTCATGGACATGGTTCTTAGAGACCCAAAACAATTACCATAGTAATATCAGAGATCACTGATTATAGATCACTATAACAGACAGAATTATTATTTAAAAGTTTGGACTATTTCAAGAATTACCAAAATATGAAATGGTGATGCCAATTTAGCACATACAGATTGAAAAAAAAACTGTACCAATAGAATTTCTCAGGTCAAGGTTGCCACAAACCTCCAATTTATGAAAATTGCAACATCTACAAAGCACAAGAAAATGAAGTATAATAAAATAAAATATGTCCATAAATAAAACCATACAATATGTACTCCTCCACATCTGGTCATTTTGTATGTCAGATTCATCTTCTTGTTTTTATTTTATGTTGTTTTGCTTTATTGCTATGTACTCTCATCTTCCATGAATATAAATTACATAGTCTATGATTTATTATTGAAAGGCATTTGAATTATTTTCAAGTTTAGGTTATTATGAACACATTGTGATGATGATTCTCATACATGTCTGACAAATATAAGCCATCCTTTCTATTGGGATATGCCAAGATATGGAATTACTGGATCAAAATTTGGCATTTAATTTAAAGTTTGTTTATTAATTCCTCTGAGAGAGAGAAAAGAAGCAAGTACCTCCAAGATATCATCACCACTGTCCATTCTGAATTTCATCCTGCCCTGAATTCTGGGCACCTATATCCCCAGCATACTCAGGGAGGTCTCTAGACATGAACCCAGAACCTTCCCACATAATTTAGCCTTATGGAGCATCATGTTTTACTGTTGCTTCTCTGTCCAGTCCCATATATTTATCCTTAGTTAATGTTACTAATTTTCCTTTGTGGTTGTATAAATGTAAACTCCTAACAATCTATGAGAGTTTGAACCTCTCTACCTTCCTCATATTATTTATCTGTTCAGTCATTCTCAAGTCTATAGTCGAGTGGCCTTGTGGTTTTGGTTTGCATCTTTCTGATAACAAATGATGCAGAGTACCTTTTCATATCTGTAGTGGTTATTTGGATATTTTCTTTTTGTTAAGTGCCTGCCTGGGTCTCTGGCCAATCCTTTACTGTTGTGTATATTTTTCATTTTATCTTATGGAAATGTTTGTTTTGTTTTATTTATATTCTGGGTATGTCTGCTTTGACAAGACTAATTAAAATTCTTCCTTTAAATGATGTCAGAGTTTCCTCATTTCTGTTATGGTTGTGTTTTATATTTCCTATTTAAGAAATCTTTGTCTAACTCAAGGCCACAAAAGTATTCTATTTTTTTAATAAAAGTTTTGTGGTTTCAGCTTTATATTTAATTGTTGAGATCCCATTTTGAATTTCATGTTTGTGACTGGGGTGAACTAGGAGTCAAGGCACATTTTCAATATGGATATCAAATTGACCCAATATAATTTATCGTGAGGAAAAAAACAAACACTTTAAAAGAAATGCATTGAAGAGATGGCATTATCATAAACCAGGACTCTTATGTATAGGTTTGTTTCTGGTATCTCTTTTTTGTTCCACTTAATCCATTTCCTCTTGCCAATACTATAGCTTTGTAGTAGTCTTTATATATGGTATTTAAAGTCCTCCAGCCATGTTCTTCTTTAATATTACCTTGGCTAGTCTAGTTCCTTGGAGTTTAAATTTCAGTTTTAACTCTTTGATTTCTTCGGAAATAAAAATGAAGAATAAAACAAACAAAAAAAATCCCTCTAGTATTTTTATAGGTAATGTGTCTAATCTATAGATCACTTTGAAATGGACTGATGATTTGATGAGATTTAGTAATCCAATCCATTAGCATGCTATATCCTTGACTAGTAATGGATTTCTCTCTTAAATATTTTTCAGTTTTTGGTACAGAGGTCTTGCACATCCTTCATTAAACTTACTGTCAAGAATACAATGATTGGGAACCAGCAGTTAGCGTAATGGCTATGTCGCTGGACTCCCACGTAGTCGACCGCGGTTCACGTCCCGGACCCGGTGGCTTAAAACTCACGCTGGGCGCGTGTGCGTACGTGCCCAAGATCCCGAGAGGAGAATGGAGGAGAAGGGATTGCGGCGTGACCATCCCCCCTGGGGGGTGATTTCTCGCTTTCTGTCTCTATGTCTCTCTCTGTCTGTCTGGCGAGCGCACGCGCCCTATAGCAAAAAAACCTCTCCAAAAAAAAAAAAAAAAAAAAGAATACAATGATTTTTGGTAATTTGTAAAATGCATTGATTTTTATTATTTCATTTGGAAGTATTTTTTGCTAAATATATGTATTTGGATTTGGATTTGAGAGTTTCAATAAATTCCTGTATGTATTATTATAAATTATTTTGAATTTTGTACGTAGAATTCAACAGTATATAGTAAAAATGTATTTCTTCCTCTCAGGTATTTCTATTTTTTATTATTTTTTTTCTAATTAATGCATTGATTTGACAATCCAATAGAATGTCAAGTAGAAATGTGGAGAGTTGGGACCAGCAGTTGACATAATGCCTATGTCGTTGGACTTCCATGCAAAGTCAACCATGGTTTGAGTCCTGGACCTGGTGGCTTAAACTTATGCCGGGCACGTGTGCATGTGTGCCCAAGATCCTGAGAAGAGAATGAAGTAGAAGGGGTTGCGGCATGGCCATTCCCCCCCCTCCCGGGGGGGCGTGATTTCTCTGTCTTTCTAGTGAGCACACAAGCCCTATAACAAAAACCTCTCAATAAACAAATAAGAAATGTGGAAAGTGTTTATCTTTGACTTACTCTCCATCTCAGGTTGTGTTAAATATTTCACAACTAACTATTCTTTGTTGTTGTTGTTGTTGTTTTGTAGATATCTTATGCCTGGTAAAGAAATTTCATTCTGTCCCTAATTTGCTCTTAATTTTAATTATGAACAGATGTTAAATATAATATAATTTTTTAATTAATTGAGAAAATAATATGATTTTCCACTACATTAATGTATTGAATTACATTGATTAATTTAAGATGTTAAGCCAATTTAAATTATTGAAATTATCCTCATTTGATTATTATATATTATCTTTTTCATATATCATTGGTTTCTATTGTTAGCGTTTTGTTTAGAATGTTTGTCTCAGTTAATGAGAATATTGTTCTGTAGTTTTTTCTGATATTCTTGTCATTTTTTTTGTGTCAAGGTTATGTGTTCCTATGAGACAGGTTGGAGAATGTTCTATTATTCTCTGTATAAGTTTGTGTAAGAGTGCCTTTTTTTCTCTTAAAATTATGAAAGAATTTACCAGCAAATCCATCTGTATCTGAAATTTTTTCTAGTGGAAAATTATTTTTATGAACAAAATTTAATACAAATAAGAACATTTATGTTTTTCATTTCTTGTATCAGTTATGTCAGGCTGTGTTTTGGAAAAAAATAGGTCCATTTCATCTAAAGTTTCAAATTTATTGTTGTACAATGCTCAAATTGCTCAAAATACTATTTATGAAAATTTCGTTAAAGATCCGTAATGATACCCATTTTTATTTTAATTTAGATTACTTGTACTTTCTTTTTTGTATCTTTGTAAGAATTTAATAAATTTTATTAATTTTTTTAAAGAACTAGTTTTTTTTTTCTTTTTTTTTTTTGGAGAGGTTTTTTCGCTATAGGGCGCGTGCGCTCGCCAGACAGACAGAGAGAGACATAGAGACAGAAAGCGAGAAATCACCCCCCAGGGGGGATGGTCACGCCGCAATCCCTTCTCCTCCATTCTCCTCTCGGGATCTTGGGCACGCACGCACACGCGCCCGGCGTGAGTTTTAAGCCACCGGGTCTGGGACACGAACCGCGGTCAACTACGTGGGAGTCCAGCGACATAGCCATTACGCTAACTGCTGGTTCCCTAAAGAACTAGTTTTTGACTTTACAGATTTTTCTGCCATGTAAATATACTTCCTATTTTACTTTTTTCTTGATTACTTTATTTTTAATAATTTGAGTTTAATTACATGTTCTCTTTTCTATATTATTGAGATCCAAACTCTGATGTTTCATTTTAAACATGGTTTCATACATTAAGAATATAAGTTCTCCCCTAAGTTGTACTTTTGCCACATTTTACGACATCATCGCTTTATCATTTTGACAACTAATAAAAAATTCCTGTGTATTTTTAGTCTATATGTGTTACTATAGTCCACTCTGTGCTTTCTTATTTATACATGATCTCTTGTTCATAATTTTGTTCACTTCCTTCTTTATTGCACTTTTTAACTTTGGTGTCTAACCACCAATTAGTTGCTTTCTGTCATTGTTTTGCTTTAAAAATCCCTGTGTGCATTTGTCACAGGTGTTTGATTTTTTGTTTGTTTTAAACAGATGTTTGCTATAGGGTGTGTGTGCTTGCCAGAGAGATAGAGAGAGACAAGAGAGAGAGAAAGTGAAAAATAACCCCTCCAAGGAGGATGGCCACACTGCAATCCCTTCTTCTCCATTCTCCTCTTGGGATTTTGGGCATGTACACACACATGCTCAGCATGAGTTTCAAGCCACTGGGTCAGGGACTTAAATCATGTTCGGCCATGTGAGAGTCCAACACTTCTAACTGATGACCTTATTAGACAGGCTCTTTTTAAAAAAAATTTAAAGTGTTATTTTATTTTACTTTATTTATTTATTTATCTTAATTTGACCACAGAGAGAGAGAGAGAGGGAAAGTGAGAGAGAAGTCTCCAGGGCTGGGACTTGAACCACAGTCGGCCATGTGGGAGTCCATTGCCTTTGCCATCATGCCACCTGCTGGCCCCTTGACAGGCTCTTAATTACTGAATATTGCACATATTTAGCCCAATATATTTTTAATCAGATAAAAATGACTGAGTTTAGTATTCTAAAAGAGTTAAGTAGTAGTTTTCATTGTATTAGCTTAACAACATACTATAAACTGGGGAGCTTATGTAGTAAAAATTTATTGTCTCACAGTTCTAGAGAGTGAATGTCCAAGGTCAAGGTGTTAGCAGAATTAGTTATTTCTGAAGACTGTGAAAAAAAATCTGTTCTATGCCTCTGCCCTAGATTCTGAGGGTTTTCTGGCAGTCATTGGCATTCCTTGTTTTCAATCATCATCCCAATCTCTGTTTTCATCTTCATATGGCCTTTTCCCTGCAGGTATATCTGGAACCAATTTTCTACTTCTTAAAATAAGAATACCAGTCATATTGAATCATAAGTCTATCCTTTCCAGTATGACCTCATCTTAACTAATTTTATCTGCAACAGCCCTATTTCTAAATGGAGTCAAATTCTGAGATATTAGAAGTGAAAACTTCAAAATATGCATTTGGTGCAGGGCATAGTTCAAGTCATAACATCCCCCCATAGATGCTTCTTCTAAGAAAAAAGGTCCATAGAGTAAATCTTGGTATTGTTATTTGGTGTTTATTTATTTATTTATTTAAGAATCTCCTAGTTACAGGGAACCAGCAGTTAGTGTAATGGCTATGTCGCTGGACTCCCACGTAGTCGACTGCGGTTCACGTCCCGGACCCGGTGGCTTAAAACTCATGCTGGGTGCGTGTGTGTGCGTGCCCAAGGTCCCAAGAGGAGAATGGAGGAGAAGGGATTGCGGTGTGACCATCCCCCCTGGGAGGTGATTTCTTGCTTTCTGTCTCTCTGTCTCTCTCTGTTTGTCTGGCGAGTGCATGCGCCCTATAGCAAAAACCTCTCCAAAAAAAAGAATCTTCTAGTTACTAACTCAGTCACCAAAACAAGTGCGTGAGGTATTGTGGCTATTTTTATTTATTTATTTATTTATTTTTAGGATTTTTCATTTCAGTGTTATGTTTCACTAGTCTGTGATACTGGTTCTGGAACTCTAACAAAACTACACTTCTCAGACTAATTTGCCGTTTGAGTTACTATTTTCTTTATAGAGAAACTTTTGCTATAGGGCTTGCCGGAAAGAGACACAGAGACAGAAAGCGAGAAATCATCCCCCAGGGGGGATGGCCACACAATACCTTCTCTTCCATTCTCCTCTCAGGATCTTGGGCACACATGCACACGTGCCTGGCGTGAAATAGAAACCGCTTAGTCTGGGACCCTAACCGTGATCGATTACCTGGGAGTCCAGCGATGTTATCATTATGCTATCTGCTAGTCCCAGTTTTGGCTTACTATTCAATTCTCCCAAGTAACCATCAAAGGGAAATTGGCAGGTGGAATGCATTATATTTTCATATTAAAAAAATTAAAGCAGAGGTACATGATGAACCATATAAAATAAAATTTGATCTTAGAGGGGCAGTAAGGTCAGCTGATGACCCAAGCTAGTAAGAAAAGTATAGTCATTATCTCAGAAACAGGTGAGCTGCCCAAACAGACCCTGAAGATAGGACAAATGAGTACAACCACATGTGGTACTGGTCACTGTGTAAATCCCAGTTCAGTTAAACCATACTCATCTCAGTGACAGAAATGGACACCCCTGGGAAGTAGGTGCTACCTTCACTCATTAAATAACTTTGTCTCTTCCTTTTTGCTGAGTAATTAACTAAATCACTATCTCAGTCAGCCTGGATGTGAATGATAGTACAAGTGTTAGTTGCAGGATTGTGAAGTAGCTGGAAAGAGGAGGGAAAAATCAAGTATATGGTTTATGTAATATGAACCATTATAATTAGGAATTTCTTAAATATTAAGAGTCCAATGTTGACCAAGTTGAATAAAGCAAAGTTCAAATCAGGTATTTTTAGCTCCAAATCAGAAACAACATATATTCCAAAAACTTATTAATATAATTTCTTCATATAATAATGAAATAAATGTTGATATCTATTTTCATATACCTTAGTAATTTGAAGTATAAAACGTTTCCCATTTAAATAGTATTTTATTCTTTGATATAAGGTGAGAATCCTTGATCATTAATTGTTTTCTCTATTTGTGAATAACAAATCTTTCTATAAGTGCCCAAGTAATATACCTATATATTGATCATTCTTGTGTCATAATGAATTAATTTATTTACTAAACTAGGCTTCATTCCTATAATTTTCCTTAAATTAATCAGCATTCTGTTTATTGCTGGTACCCATGACTTCCTCTTTATAGATAATGCAGACAAAAACTTAACAAGTTTAAACAAGACATCCATAAAACAAATTTGAAGACAAATAATGTATACCATTTTAGAATCAATGTACTAAGATATAACAACAATTAACTTGGTAATAAACTTTTCATATTTCTTTCCTGATAAGTTGAGAGTATTACACATTATAAATGAGAGTGTATATAAATAGTGATCTCTTTTAGGGATGAGAAAAGGCAACTTAACAAATGCCCTAGTGTTTGTGACACAAATGAGTATAAGTCATGGCCAGTGTCAGGGGACAAGCTAGAGGACATTTAAAAACGATTCTGGCCCACCATGGAATGTTGGAGGATTTAGAGCGTTCCAGAAGAAACTTTATACAGTAAGAACTCATATTTAAGAATTTCATTAAAATGGTGGTAGTGATTTCTTACACAAAAGAAAAATCTAGGAGAGTGGAAATGAACAAAATACACTTAGGTCTGGACTGAGCTCTGTAAACAAGTCTCAGCTAATGGATAGGTTAAGTTCACAATACCTAGGAGAAGAAAATAGGTAGAAAGTATTGTGACTCAAAGATTTCCTTTAATCTTGTTTTACTCCATACAACCCAGAGAGGTGAGGGGAGGCTGCAGAAAACCAAGGAGCTGCCATTCTTGACCAGGACACCTGAAACATCTTTGTATCTTAATTTCATTTTGTTATTTCAGTCTAAAGTGTGACATCATTTCCCAGGCTGCAACACTGACTGCAACACTGACATCCTGACAACATTCATCTGGACTAGGAGAGAGGTAGCCGCTCTAGGGTACCTTGTCACTAACTAGCTGAAATATATTCTTCACCTGTCTTTTCGAGAAAGCACGTCATTTAGGAAAAATTAAATGTTACTAACTTAGTGAAAGAGCCTTTTTCTGTTCTCTAGGGCCCTGCTCTAGAGGTGGTTTTAATGAATTCACATCCAGTGGAGGAGCTAAAAAGAAGAGGAAGCTATTGGGAGCGAGTAGGCATTTGATACTCATTGATATGTCCATATTATGAAAAACTCACATAAAAATATTGTTTATCTGTATTTGTGTGAAAATCACATTCTCCAAATAGTTTAAAGCATTTACGACTATTCATATGAAGGCAGTAATTATCAATTTGCAAACTGATTAAAGTATTATGGTGTTTAAAATAGCAGTCACAAATACAACTCTTGACTCCCTTCATACCTAATTTTCTATCTATAAAACCAAACTGCCTCATTACTCATTATAAAGTAATAGAGTTCCTGAGTTATAAATCCCTTGACCTGGTCAAGCTCATTTCCTACATTCTGAATTCTGTGCTCAAGAGTTACTAACCTCTACAAATCTTCTAATCATAGTAATTATTCTAACAAAACTTCTGACAAAACTAGATGATATGCTTTATCAAATTAGAGAAAATTAGCTAATATAATTGTAATCTTAGTAAGGGAAAATATAGCAACACACTATTTATCTACAAGTTCTTGATTAGAAAATATTTTTGTACTCTTCTGACACTGTTTTTATGATAGTCAAATTAGAGTGGAATATTAGTTGTATGAAAACATAAGTGTATGAAAATTAGGTTAGGATAAATTTTCTCCAACTTTTGTTATAGAACAGCCAGATCTACAACCTTCAACAAAACATAGCTTCCTTTTAATGAATTATTTATAATTATTCCCCATCTTATCCAAATATCTAAAAGAATATTTAATGTAATGTTATGTGTGTGTTTTGTGCGTGTGTATGTGTGTGTGTGTTCATTCATTATGAATACAGGTTTCCAATTATTTGGATTTTCAAAATGATCTATCCTAAACATTTAAACACAGCAAATATCCAATACTAATATCATGAATATGAAAGACATTTTGAGGTGTGGATCCAAAATCTTCTTCCTATTACTTTGCTTTCTCTCCCCCTCAGTCTCTTATCATATGTTCTTTCCTTGACATTCTATTGTTTTTACTTTTAAAATGTATGCATTTATTCCAGCAGATAGAGAGACAGAGATGCAGAGAAGCAGGACCCCTAACTGGGTATTGATGCTGAGATTCACCTTTAGTTTGGCCAGTCCTGGATTATTTGTATATGAGAGCCTGGTGTACTCAGCCAGGTCTTTGGATGAGAACCAGGAAGCTTTCCATGTGGGTCAGCCTTGCAGAGCATTGTGTTTTTATCACCATGCCACTGCCCATCCCCTTTCATTGTACGGTTAAATGTTACTGTTCTTCATTAGAACATTGAAGCAAAATGATTACTAGAATTTAATTTACAATTTCTCTCTCTCTTTTCTTATTTCTCTCATTTTAAAACAGTAGCCAGAACATTGGGAGAAAATTTTCTTTACAATAAGGCCAAAATGAAAATTTGCACACAATCTTTCCTTTCTTGTTCTTTGCTTTCTAAAGCATGGACTATCATATCATATTGGGTCTATCATAACAATGAAAAAACTTAGATTTAAATGGCTATATCAATATACCTTTTGGTAAAAATAGAACATCCAATTCCAATTGGCTTAAGCTATATAAAATAATAGGAAACTGAAGACAAATATGACTTAATATGAAGATATAGTATCTCAATAATGTCACCAAGAACATCATTTCTATTCATCATCCTATTGTGCTTTTATAACATTGGCTTCATCCTAATCCTGACTCAGCATGAGATCAAAGAACTGCTAGGAGCTCTACCCGTCCACAGTCTGCATCCAGCAGAGAAGAGACAGCATCTTCTCCCCAGCCCTCACATCAAAATCCTGAAATTCACTTTGATTGAACTGACTTAGGTCAATCATATCTACCTTTGAATGAGTTTCTATTTTCCTGGGCTTCAGGAAGGCCCCAGGGCAACAAGAAAAAAGGAATGGCACCAGGGGATTCGAAGCTTCTGAGGAAGTGCCTTTTAGAACTGGAGCTGAAATGAGAGTTTGGCAGTGGTGATAGGATGCACATTTCAGAGGCGTTTTGCTCTAAAGAAGAGACAATTGGGGGGAAAGATAAAGACAGGAAATGGAAGTGGGAATTATAAAATTATTTGTTAAAAGTGAGCTATAAATGTGTTGGTCTCAACCAATGGGAAAATGAAAATAATATCCATTATACAGTTATAGAAATCAATCATAAGACAAAATGAAGACAGTTAATAAGAAGACTATTCTAAATATTAAAGGCACCCTTCCCCCAAATAAACACACTATGCATTTTTAAAAGGTGGCTATTTATTGTAATAAATATCTTCAACAATGTCTTTAAAAAAACCTATCCATAGGGACCAGCAATTAGTGTAATGGCTATGTTGCTGGACTCCCACATAGTCAACCGCGGTTCGCGTCCCAGACCCGGTGGCTTAAAACTCAACGCCAGGTGTGTGTGCATGCGTGCCCAAGATCTCGAGAGGAGAATGGAGGAAAAGGGATTGCAGCATGGCCATCACCCCTGGGGGGTGATTTCTCGCTTTCTCTCTCACTATCTCTGTCTGGTGAGCACACGCACCCTATAACAAAAACCTCTCCAAAAAAAAACAAAAACAAAAACAAAAACAACCTATCCATATGTTACATATAGTAAACCTTATATGGACAACAGCATTGCACTAAAATTCAACTCAGGATAAGAAGTGTGTGGGGACCAGTTCCTTAGTCTATGTATGTGGCTTGCTGATGATCAGAATTAATCTGGGCTTAGTCTTGCTGAGTATTTTAAGAAATTAGTAGACTTAATAGCCTTTAGATAATATTATAAAATGTGATTTTTTTTCCTAAAATAGTTTTGATAGCTCTTGTGGGCATGTGTCTGTATATAACATTTATTTTCTTTTAACACATGCGAATAAACTTAAAGAAGTTAAGTAACTTGAAGAAGGTCACCCAGGAAGGGGAAAGCAGAGTTAAGATTAGAACTAAGCAGAGAGTCCAGAAACTCCATGCTGACTTAAGTTTCTCTCAGGTCTGTAAGTTTAGCATGCTTCGTTCTGGGTATTTTTTTTTTCTTTCCCCACTTTCTTGTCTGAGAATATTTAGAAGGCTAGAGAAGAGGATCTTGATTTAGAGAGGGAAGAGGGACATGTAATCTGATAAATGTATATGTTTTAAATATATATCAGGTATTAGTATATTCTCTCCCAAGTGCTTAAAATAACCACAACATCCATAGAGGAATGAACAGCCTTTAACTTGACCATTAGCCCAACATGATTCTACACTATGACGTTGATGGAAAATCTAAGCATGTAAAGCAACTGTAATCATAAACTGCATTAACATAAGGAGGACGTCTAAAGCAAATCATGAGAATCCTGTTCTATTGGTCATATTTCCCATACCATCCCTGCATCATTGACTCAAATAGTAGCTGTCCAGATTTTAGACAAATATTAGCAAAGAAGATGTTCTAGAGGCAAGTCACAGAACAATTACATTGTCATGTTTTATAAAGAATGATGAACATAACTGGGAAGTTTTAATTTTGACAGAAATCTGAGTCAGGGATGAAAAAAATTTAATAGCCAGCTCCTAAAATGTACTTAAAACCACACAGAAGAGATATCAGGTACGTGAGTGCTGACTGAGGGCAGAGCTAGGACATGGTACAAGGTACAGGGAGGTCATTTTCCATGAACTAGAAAGAAGACCTATCTGACAGTGAACAGTTTCAAATATGAAATAGGCTTCCTTAGCAAGTAAGGGGTCCAAGTTTTTTGAAGAAATGTCAATAGAAAAAGATATTCATGGGAACCAGCAGTTAGCGTAATGGCTATGTCGCTGGACTCCCACATAGTCAACCGCGATTCGCATCCCGGACCCGGTGGCTTACACTCACGCCAGGCGCGTGTGCGTGCGTGCCCAAGATCCCGAGAGGAGAATGGAGGAGAAGGGATTGTGGCGTGGCCATCCCTCCTAGGCGGTGGTTCTCGCTTTCTGTCTTTCTGTCTCTGTCTGTCTGTCTGGTGAGCGCATGCACCCTGTAGTGAAAACCACTCAAAAAAAAAAGATATTCATGGAAGGTGATCTGACTGTGGATGTATACTTGTAGTTGATAATTATAAGGCCAATTTGAACACTAACGGTGGGTTATTTTGTTCAGCATTCTAAAGACCTTACTACTTATAAATATTAATCCATTAAACAATTTCTTTTCAGTTAAATACTACATGCTCTATGAATTTCTAAGCATTGGGGGACATAGAAGTGCCTAAGAAATGAGGGCACTCTTGAAGGAGGAGTTGGTGGATAGAGATAACAATAGACAAGTATATAATGGGAAGAAATGGATAGTAAGATAAGTTTCCTTTAACATTGGCTGTGATAAAACTTCCATGTCACCCGAGGAATGATTTTGGAATAACAGGTGTTACTGCTGCTCACTAGGGCTACTGTACTCACCTTCTCATCTCCTGGGATATCTTCTAATGCCTGTCTCTTACCACTGCCCATTAAATTTGTCACTATGGACTTGTCCCTGCTCATCTCTGGCAGATTCGTGGGCACTGAGCACCTCTGATCTTTTGCTCCAAGTGCCATTTGAGTTCCTATTCTGACAGCACAGATAAGAGCAGTTACACCAGCAGATAATAGGATTTTAGGTGGGACATGCTAAATCCATGAATGCAAAAGCAATCAGTCCAATGGTCAATTTCTCTAAATAGAAACAAACATCACACAAAAAATTTAGTACTGAAGTTACCAAAGTCCTGAGTTTTAAAGCCTGGTCTGAAAAGTGCTTACATAAATATTGTAAAAAAAAAAAAAAAATGTTTAAAATGCAAATTGTGGACCAGCCAGTGGTGTGATAGTTAAGGTGACTGGATGCCACGTGGTCACCTGTTTGACTGGAGACCCAGACCCAGCAACTTGAAAAACACACTGGGCATGTGTGCACTAAATCCTGAAAAGCAAAATGGAGAAGAGATTTAGCATGACCATCCCTGGGTGGAGGGGGATACTTTCTCACTTTGTCTCTCTCTATATATGTGTGTTTCTGATGAACTCATGTGGCATCTAGCAAGGAAAAAAAAAAGAAAGCAGATTCCTGCTTTCTCAACCTACAGTTGACTGTGTGTGGGTAGAAGTTATTAATTACCATTTTGAATAGTCTTCTGGGATGTGCATATTCTCTAAGGTCTGAAAACTTTTCAGAAACATAAAAATATGGGACTTCTCTTTACAAGAGCCATATAAAAGAAAATATTTTTCTTGAAGACCAATGGCTATGGTACCTAGAAAAAGTTAGAAGACTTGCAAGTCTTCTTACAATACAAGCAATTCACAAAGGCTATGCTCTCTCCAACACCACCAAACATCTGATTCCTCTGAAGAAGCTGGTTCTCATCTGATGTTTTTGGAGAAGCTAGCTCTGTTGATAAGAGATGACATAGAGGAATCAGATTAAAGAAAGATGAGAAGAACTCATTTTTTGGAAACGTCTCTATAGTGGACTATAGGAGTTAATCATTGATTACTTTCAAATATGATCATATTATGTACTAATTGTCACAAACATGCTTGTACAGTTTTCCTATCTAGACTATAAATCTTTCAAGGAAAACTTTGTAATTAATTTTATTTCTTGTGTATAGTCATGAGAGCTTAAAAATCATCAGCATAAGCAGTGAGGGTGGGGCAGCAGTTTGCATTCTAGCTAAGGCACTGGACCCCCACATAGCCGACTGCAGTTGAAGTCTTGGACCCAGCAGCTTGAAACTTACACCCGATGCATGTGCATAGGTGCTCAAAATCCTGAGGAGAATGAGGAGAAAAGATTTCAGTGTGACCATCTCCGCTAGGGAGTGTGGGGAGGTTATGATTTCTCACTTTCCCTCTGTCTTTGTCTCTCTGGTAAGCACATGCCCTATGGCAAAATTAAAAAAAAAACACACACACATAATAGGTACTCAATGAATACTCTTGTTTTCTGTTAGTGATGGAGCCGTTAAATCTCCAGGTTCTTGCAGATTCTCGGTCAAATAAGAGTTTTTCTTGCTTGTTTAAGGAGGTTCAGCCCCATAGCTTAGTGGTTAACATAAGTGCAGTATGTTGGAGCTGGATCCTCCATGGTCAACTGCAATTTGAGTCCTGGCCCAAGGGACTTGAGAAACATGCCGGGGATATGTACATGCATTGCCCGAAAGCTTAATAGGACGGAGAGGGGAGAAAAAGGGATTGGAACATGGCCATGTCCTCTAGGAAGTGCATGCACCTTCTGTCAATTAAAGACAAAATTATTATGAAAAAAAGGAAGAGGATCAGAAGATAGTATAATGGTTATCTCTCTGAACTCCCACGTAGTCGACTGTGGCTCGAGTCCTGGTCCTGGAGCTTAAAACTCACACTGGGCACAAGAGAAGAATGGAGAAGGGATTGCAGCATGGCCATCCCCCCAGGGAGGTTACTTCTCACTTTCTGTCTTTGTCTGTTTCTGTCTCTCAGGTGAGCACAAGTGCCGTATAGCAAAAAAGTCTCTAAAAGAAAAAAATGTAAAAAAAAAAAAAAAAAAGAGAAAGGTAGGAAAAACAAAGCTTTAATATATGTATTACAGATAAATCTACACAGAGAATTAGATTTTACCACATTTAATAACCATATTAACCATGTTAATATGTAATAATAACTTTTAATATCATGACTAAATGGCCTGTATGGAGAGAGACAGGAGTATAGAATAAGAGATGGAAAAAGGGAGGCTTAAGGGCTTAGCTTACCATTAAAGCAAGAAAAAAATGATAGCAATATATTATTTAAAAAGCCATTTACTAACATCTTGAAGACAAGAGTCCCTAGTTAAAATCTGCATAACTTTTTAGAGAACAGAGTCAATTAGGCTAATTTAAATTAATCTCCATTGACAGAATGACAGGCTGTGTAGATCAAAAGACATGTAGCTCTAATGTTTCATGGTTTTAGCAAAGATTATAATTCTATCATCTATAATAAAATTTTAAGTTAAGGGTGAAGATTCAGTACAGGGAAGGTAATAGATGAGTAAATGACTGAAGCTAGTTCTTGCTAGGTGGAGATCTTTTTCAATATTTTGTTCTGTATCTTTTGATCAAACTAGTCAGCCTTGGTACACCTACATGGGTATTGTACTTGAAACAACTAATCTTTGTGGATGCCTATAATTACACTGTCATGTAAATTAGTTGTGACTGATTGACTGGATGCTAGGTCTGAATTATTTTCTAATGCTTTGGCCACAGAGTCTAGACAGAGTTTGAATGATGCTCTGGACCTTATGCAACTATTATCACATTTTCTAAAGCTCAGGAAACAACCTTTACTAACTGACTAGAATGCTGAGAGCCATTTGTGAAATACACATGGAATATAATATCTTGTAAGTTCAAAGGTAAAGTCTTAGAGGATCCTATAATGATGTTCAAAAAATAGTAATACACTTTTGAGATATTGTGAGTCCTTAAAATAGCATTCTGCAAGTCCACAGTGGGATCAGATTTATACCCAACTGCTTCGAAGATCAATATTTAAGAAAATATTGATATTGTTTCTCAGTTTTAAAGTTCCTACTGGAGACATTAGCCATAGGAGATTAAGTTCATAAATTTACAGTGATTCAATTGCCAAACATTTAAGAACTAGATTAAAAAGATTAACATCATTAAAGCATCTAGGACATATGCTTCTTTTTTTCATGCATATGTCAACGATATAGTACTAAATGAGTTTTATATTTCTTTAGGTATAGCAGGAGTTATATATTTGTGCAATTAGAAACCTGACTTTTGCTATCATTTTATCTTCACTTCTGCTTCTTATGTCTGGAATGTTTCCTTTTCTTTCTTTCTTTTCTTATTACTTTAATCAATGCATAATAATTATACACATTTGTAGGATACAGTGTGATATTTAGTATAGGAAAAAAATATGCATGATCAAATCAGGGTAATTAGCATACTCATCATCTGAAAGATTTGTCATTATCTTGGGCTTCAAATATTCAAAATCCCCTCTTTTACAGTATTAAAATAAATTATTATTAACTATAGTTACCTTACTTTTCTGTAAGAATACCAGAACTTTTACTTTTTATTTAAGTGGCTTATAAACAATAAATAGTAATAATGATTCTTTAATTTTATGCTAAAAATAAATATTATTTAACTAAAAATAATTGCCAATATCATGCTGGACTGTTACAGTAAAATAGCTACACGTTCTTCACTGCAGTGGCAGTACTTTTTCATACTGTATTCTTCTCCAATACTCTACACAGAATATTCATTAACTCTCCTAATTGCTGTTACATGTAGACAAGGGTTTTCAACTCTCCAATAGTTTGTTTAACAATAATTCACTCAAAAAGGCATCCATGTGGAGGTCTCCATAACAATGTAAGGTTCTCCCTAGCGTGTTGCAGGTAATTATTTTTCTAAAGTTGAGTTGGACAATAATCTTTATGTAAACAAGACATTCCTATGCAGTCTGTTGATGATTGTTAATTAATTTTTGTCCATTGATGTAATGTAAAAATTCATTTAGAAGCTGTGAATTGTATGAAATATTAATTACATTATAGAGGTTTTAGAGCACCACAGAATGATAACAAAAGTGGGCATTGATAAGCTTTTAATTGCATTCTATTCAATTGAGCTATTATGTTTTCATAACCCCCTTTTTTTCATTAGTTATCTGTCAGTTTATAATATAGTTGTTAATTGAAGTGGATACAGAATGTGTGAACTTTGTTTTCCCAATTGTATGCTTTGCACGCATGAGTTCTCCAGGAAGATAAACATACGCACATAACCATAGTTACACTGCATTTTCAAGGCTAACAAAGCTAACAATATAGAACCAAAAAGAGAGAAAACAGGATAGAGAATATGACACAGTCTTAGGGAATAGCTTTTCCTCAGTCTCGCATGAATAGGGAGCAGCCATATGATTCCATTGATTACCAAATACAGAAAAAGCCCAGATGAATAAAATCATTTTGTGTCCATCCAGCATAAAGATGTTGGGATAGAAAATGATTAACCGCACTTGCCCAAGGACAAACTATAGCATACATAATAAAAGAAGCTTTCCCTCTGCTTTCAAATATGGAACCCTGAAAGAGACTTTGCATTGAAACCACTCCGTTATTGTAAATAGACCTTCATCCCAACAACATGATATCAATTATCATATTTTAAAACTGTAACATTTTAAATATAATGGTAGAATTAGAAGAATGTTTTTATTCCTTATAGATGCTCTGACCCTAGGCCATGGTAATTCATTAAGAGACGGTACATATTTATTTTGCTTAATACATGCTTTTGATCATGTTTTGATCACATGTTTAAAGTCTATTTTGAATCATTTTTGTTTAGCCTTGAAGATTACATATATCACGATGATCACTTTTATCATACTTTCTCTTACAAACCTGACCTCTCACATCTGCCAGAATACTGTTTTTAACATCTGAAATTGAAATAAAATACAGTAACAATCTCATATTCTCTATAATATTGCAAGAAAAATCCATGTTTGTTAGCATAATAAAGCAGAAGTATCACTCTGCAATAGGCCATCTTTTAAAATTAGAATCCTAGAAAATATCCTTAGCTTATTTGCAATGATTGAATTTTCATTTCCTTTATAAAATGGAAAAAAGTTTAATGCTTATCTTTTACTAGACTTTAAAATAATAATTACTGCATAGATTGGAACAGGAACTTTCTGACACACTTGTAGAACCATTTACCTTCTAATCTACATAGATGGTGTTTACCATGTTTAATTAAATACTGTGATTGTAATACTTTTTAAAATATAACAATTAAGCAATATAATGTGTCTAAATACACACACACACCTCCTTTTACTCCCAATATCATTCTCCTTTATAGATCTTTCTCTCTGCATTTCCTATTTACAGTCACTATATATATTTAAAATGTAAATGAGATAAGATTACAGATATTGTATTGGTGGCTTCCTGTTCACATCACATTCTATCAAATACATCATGTCAGAAATATATATTTATCTTTTTTAAATGGATACTTCATTTTACATATGAAAATATACCGTATTTCATTTAACAGTGTTTTTATTGATGAGATTTTGTGTGGTTTTAAGTGTTTTCAATACTGTAATCTGAGCAATAAAGAAATTTTTGCATATTTTCATGTAACTGTGCTAGCATTTTGAAGGGATGGTGTCTTATGTCTTCTAATGTTCATTAAGAATGAGGACCAGAAGATGGCATAGCAGTTATGTCTCTGGACTCTAACATGGTTGACTTAAGTTCAAGTCCCAGATACGGTGGCTTGAAACTCACTCCAGGAGCATATGCATGCATGCCCAAGATCCCAGGAGGAGAATGGAGAAGGAGGAACTGTGGCATGGCCATCCCCTGTTAGAGGTGATTTCTCACATTCACTCCCTGTCTTCTGTCTTTCTCTGACAAGCACACACAACTTAAGGCAAAAGCCTCCGAAAAATAAAATAAAAATTTTAAAAAAGAATGATATTCATCACTAAATGGGTCTGAAATGCTATTTTCTCTGGAGACTGTGCTTGTATTTCTAATAGCTGCTCCCTGGTGTTTGGGGACTAGTTAGCATGGCAGTGACGGGGGACTGTTCGTACATGTCACTGCTCTTATGGCCAGCAGGTGGCGAGGTTGTTAAGGTGCTGGATTCCCTAAGGGCCAAATGTAGTTTAAATCCCAGACCTGGTGGCCTGATTTCTCTCTTCTCTCTCTCTCTCTCTGAATTTCTCTCTCTCTCTCTCTCTCTGTATTTCTCTCTCTCTCTCTCTCTCTCTCACTGTCTCGCTGATAAGTGCACATGCCCTATAGCAAATTTTAAAATAATAATAATGATAAATTAAATAATTCTTTGAAAATATTAAAATTAAAAAGTCAATGTTTTTATTCTGATTACAATGTAGGACTTCATCATCTCTTTTAAACCCGATGCACCCATGTACCTTGCTTTGGCCAAGGAAATGTAAAAAGTGATTTACGGGTCACTTCCTGGCAATAAGTTAGGAACTACTATGCTGCTACACTTTTTTTCTCAGCCTTGTGCTCATAGAAAGCTTGTCTCAATGAATTCTCTGTTAGCCTGGATCATTACATGATTCAATGAACAGACCATTCCCCATCTCTTGCCAATCAAAAATAATCATATTATTGATTTTTGCCTGAGCAAAATCTGCTATGTTAAGCCACTGGAATGTTGAGATTTTTGTTACCTTGGCAAAAATCAGGCCTATCCTGACTGCTAGAGATATGTTAGGGCCAGGCTTCTAGCAATTCAGAGTCCTTTCTCTGCTTTTAAAAGGCACATTTTGCAAATATGTTATATTTTTGTTGATAAAATATTTCTATATTATATGTGAAAATGGAAAATTAATTAAGACTGGGCCAGCAAGTGGCATAGTGGTTAAGGTGCTGGATCCCCGGTAGCTGACTCGGTGACTGAGTCCTGCCCCCAGGAGCTTGAATATTACATTGGGCATGTGGGCGAGTGTGCCTGTAATCCTGAGAGGAGGATGGAGGAGAAAGAATTGCAGCACGGTTATTGTCCCACAACCAAGGATGTGATTTATCTTTTCCTCCTTCTCTGTCTCTCTCTGGCAAGAGCACATGCTCTATAGTAATAAAGAAAGAAAGAATAATAAAAAAAGATTAAAATCCTTTAATTTGTAAAAATTTAATAACTTATCTTAATATATGTAAAAATATATTGCTCACTAAACATTTTTTATAAATCGTTGTTCTCATATTGGCTGTGCATAAGACTTACTTGGGAGTTTAAAAAAAAATAAAAGTTGCAAAATAAAAGTTGCAGGACCAATAGTTGGCATAATGGCTATGCCGCTGGATTCCCATGTAGTTGACCGTGGTTCGAGTCTCAGACCCAGTGGCTTAAACTCACGCTGGGCCCGTGTGCGTGCGTGCCCAAGATCCCGAGAGGAGAATGGAGGAGAAGGGCTTGCAGTGTGGCCATCCCCCCCTGGGGTGGGTGATTTCTTCCTTTCTGTGTCTCTGGCGAGTGTACATGCCCTATAACAAAAACCTACAAAAAAAAAAAAAAAAAGAGAGAAGTTGTAAAGGCTTTACTCCCAGAGATTCTGATTGACTTGAGTGGGCCAGGAGTGGAGTCTCACTATAGAGCATGTGATTCCAGCATGCAGCCAGCTTAGGAACTACTCCTTTAATTGTCGTAAAATCTGACAGGTAACGACTGCCACTGGACTCAACAGGCTGCTTTAAAAATATTTCTGAGCCAGATCAAGACAGTTGCCATGGAACTGGTAAAGTCACTTAATT
The DNA here is from genome assembly GCF_000334495.1 of Tupaia belangeri chinensis. NCBI lineage: Eukaryota > Metazoa > Chordata > Mammalia > Scandentia > Tupaiidae > Tupaia > Tupaia belangeri. The sequence continues at coordinate 10,763,418 of NW_006160040.1, read as the reverse complement.
TTTCTTGGCCTACTTCTCAACTCTAATCCTGGAATAACAGCCCCCATCCCTAGAGTCTACGTGTGGCTCCACATGGTTTATGCAGGTGATAAATAGCTTCTGATTCACTCTATAGTTATGTGAGGAGAAGGGGATGTGGAGGACTATTTGGAATAAGGTGTCATGAAGTAACTGCTTTCTTCTGGTTGTTCTGTTCACTCAGGGAAATAGACATATCTCTTTCAAAGACGTCCCATGTGTTTCAGGTCATAGTAATACTACCATTTATTAATTGGATTAAGTGTTTAGGTATTACTATTTTGAGTTGACTAGTATGTTTCAAAAAAATCATTTTGCATACACTCTGATCACTATATACCAATATGCAGGCAATTTTCCATGTCCTTTATGGTAAAGCATGTAAGAACGTTGTTTACCTTTTCATTTTCATTAACTCCATTTAACTTTTATAGACTGTATCTAAATAACTTAGTCGATTTCAGTCATCATCCATTGTTCATATATGCCATGATGTTGAGCTGAAGCCATTTTACCAGGGCTATTACACATGTTATTTCTTACTTTTCCTACATACTATGTCTCAGTCAGTTCATCTGCTATTCTTTAAAACAAGTAAGAATTATCTTACCAAAACAGGGTAAAAAATGGTAATTAAACTTTGCATGTAAGTATGCTTAAGGAGAGTGAAATGAGGGACCAGCAGTTAACATAATGGCTATGTTGCTGGATTCCCATGTAGTCGACCGTGGTTCGAGTCCCGGACCCGGTGGCTTAAACTCACGCCAGGCGTGTGTGCGTGCGTGCCCAAGATCCCAAGAGGAGAATGGAGGAGAAGGGATTGTGGCATGGCCATCCCCTCTGGGGGGTAAATTCTCACTTTCTATCTCTCTGTCTCTGTCTTTCTGGCAAGCGCACGTGCTCAATAAGTAAAAACCTCTCAGGAACCAGCAGTTAGCGTAATGGCTATGTCGCTGGACTCCCACGTAGTCGACCGCAGTTCATGTCCCGGACCTGATGGCTTAGAATTCATGCCAGGCGCGTGTGCGTGCATGCCCAAGATCCCGAGAGGAGAATGGAGGAGAAGGGATTGCTGCGTGACCATCTCCCCTGGGGAGTGATTTCTCGCTTTCTGTCTCTATATCTCTCTCTGTCTGTCTGGTGAGCGCACGCACCCTATAGCAAAAACCTCTCCAAAAAACAAAAGAAAAAAACTCTCAAAAAAAAAAAAAAAAAGAAAGGGTGAAATGAGTGCAATATTAAGACAAAAATATCTATACAAACATATGTATTCATAAGTATAAAATAAAAAAGATAGTTTAAGCATATATTTATATCTGTTTTCACATTTCTTTGTTTATAAATGATCAGCTTTTACAATTGTGTCAATCTTTTTATTTTATTTTTTGAGAGATTCTTTTGGTTCATGAGCTTATTGGAGAGAATGAGAGAGACAGAGAGACAGATAGTGAGAATTCACCCCTGGAGGGATGGCCATGCCACATCTCCTTCTCTTCCATTCTCCTCTTCGGATTTTGGGTATGCACACACATACACCCAGCATGGTTTTAAGCCAACGGGTCCAGAACGTCAACCCCACTCAGCCATGTGGGAGCCCAGCACCTTAACCACTAAGCCATCTGCTAGCCCCACGACTGTCAATCTTAATGTATGAGTCTAATAACAAAAATTTTCTTATTTAAGTTTTTATTCTCAAGGTCATAAGAACATTCGAAATCAGTAATTAATCTGAGGAGCAAAAGGTAAGCAGAAGCATAAAGAATTACTAAGAATTATTCTTAATTCAGTAAACACAGCAGCGCTAATACTGTAATGGTCACTAATCAGGGCTGACTGCTTCGGTTTAATAAATTATTGTCTTGAAAAAAGAAAATAACTTAAAATGTCCTAATATTTAATAGGCAATCAAAATTATACTTTGAAAAATATGTGATCCATTTGGGGTTCGGAGTAATTTCAATATATTACAAAATAGAAATTAATAAATAGCTCTCTCCTTAAATGTCAAATAAAATAGTACTTATTTTATTGAAGCTGAATTCATATTTCACAAATCTGAAGATTTCAGAGTTTAGTTATTGACTTCGTAAATTTAAGTTCTCTCAATTGTTTAAAAGAAAAAAATGTAGCCTTGTTTCTGCCACAAGGTAAAATGCAGGGTAATGTGTGCACGTAATTTACATATGAAAATAATTAATAAATTGATTACTTTTTTTCTATGTTATGACTTTTATATTTGGCCATTAGCATAACACTGTGTAGTTTCTGAGGTTGTTTTACTCAGTTATCTATGTATCTGTTGGATTACCTTCTTCCACATAGTGTACATTCTGTAAAAGTTCTTTTCCCTCTGCTTATAAACAAGGTCACCTCTCTAATATATAAATATATTTCTTCTACTACATAATTAACTTTAAGTTCCCTTATCTCTTTCTCTTTGAAAAAAGCATGATTAATTCAACTTTAGTTTTGTAACTTTAATTTGAATTTTTATCAAAACAACACCTATATACTGTTTAAATGTCAAATAATTTAAACAGAAGAGCAGTCTCCTGCCTCATATTTCATTTCTAATTTCCTCTTTCTAGGAAGCAATTAATTTCAATTATATTCCTCCTAAAGTTTCTTTTCTTTTCTTTTTTTAAAGAAATTTTGGGAGAGATTTTTACTATAGGGTGTGTGTACTCGCCAGAGATATAGAAAGCAAGAAATCACTCCCATGCCGCAATCCCTTCTCCTCCATTCTCCTTTTAAGATCTTGGGTACACACACACACACACACACACACACACACACACGCCCGCCTGGTGTGAGTTTCAATCTGCCAGGTCCAGGACTAGAACCGCAGTCAACTACATGAGAGTTCAGCGACATAACCATGAAGCCATATGCTAGTCCCCTTAGTTATTTTCCAAACAAGACACAGACATACATACATCAGGGGTCTTCAAAAAGTTTGTAGTATTTTGCCAAGGATTCACATGAGAAGGTTCCCAGTTCTTGGCAGAGACCTCCCTGTGTACTTTGGACACATATGTACCCATGACCCGAAGCTGGCTGCAGCTGGGGGTGAGTCATAATTTCAAGACTCTGTTGAGTGTGCTGTTTCTTTCTTGCTCTCTCATTCTCTGTCTCTTTTTTTCATGAGAGGAAATAAATAAGCTTTAAAAGAAGTTTATGAGAAGTGTGTATTATTTGGTTGTCAGAAAAGTCATTAGGCATTTTTTATATGCAAAAATGCATTATAATATATATATATATATATAATATAAGAAAAATATACACAGATATCAAAATTATTGCACCAAAAAAAAGTTGTGCTTGAATTACATTTTTATACAAATATCTTTAAGCACTTTCATATATACATATAGCTATTTGTAAACTATTCAATCTTTGACATGATTTATACACTTCTTACTTATGGAATACATTAAAATGTATCTTAATTTGCATCTCCATATATACATTATATTCATACACGAATACCTCTTTGCTGTCTTCTCAGTGAATTTCACACTTTTTGTTAAATCTGTATTTCAACTGTAAATCAACTTTTAGTTCAATCAAATATATCATTCTGTTGTTTCTTTTCTTATACAACATTTTCTTCTGTTTGAGGTTTATAATAGCCTTGATTTTCTGATTGATGGATTTTTTGCTATACCTGTTGCTAAGTAATCTAAAAGCACCTTGGGACAAGCAGATGGTGTGTTTATGTCACTGGATTCCCATGTAGTCAACCACAGTTCAAGTCCTGGACCTGGAGGTTTAAAACTCACACTATGTTCATGTGTGTGGGTGCTTGCCCCAAATCCTGAAAGGGTAATGAAGATTGTGAGTGGCCATCCCTCTTGGGGGGGTGATTTCTTGCTTTCTATCTCTCTGAAGCACACATGTCCTATAGCAATAATCTTAAAAAAAAATAATAAGCACCTGCCAAACCTGCAAGTTTTTCTCAAATGGGACCAAATAGATCAAATAATCTACCAAGTACACTTCCAATCCCTCTCCCAAAAAAATCTTTCATCCTGAGCTGACATTCTGCACTGAAATGAATTGTTTGCTTTTCTGTCATAGGCTAGCTGTAGAGAGACTTCCCTGGGGTTTGCTTTCACCTTCTTTCTGGGAATTTTCTTTTATTCTCCTTCAAAATAAATCTATTGTTTACTGAATCTTATTTCTTTCTCTATTTTGTCTTATGGCTCATTTTGGTGGGGCACATCTACCTATATCTTGTTGAAAAAAAGATACGTTAAGTGTAAAATTTTGAGACTTTGTTGTCTCTGAAAATGGCTTTTACTCTCACATGTGATGATGCTTGGCGCAAGTTTAGAATTGGAGCTTAAAAAGTATTTTCCTTCTGAGTTTTTAATGAACTGCTTCATTTGCACCTAGCTTCTAGTGTTGTTAATGAAAAGTCCAAAATTATCCTAATGACTAATCATTTGTATGTGATCTGCATTATTTTCATTTTTGAAAGATTTTATGCTTATTTTTATTTATTCTTGATTAACTAAATTTTTATAAGACTATGCATCAGTGTAGGTGGCGTTGGTCTTTTTCTTTTTGTCAATTATTTGACTAAGGTAGGTACTATTATTATTACTCACATTTTACATAGGGCAAAACTGAAGCATAGGTTCAATATGTTGCCCTAAGTTACCCATCTGAGTAATACAATTTAGATTAGATTAGAATCTAGATAGTCTGACTCTACAATTTTCTCTCTTGAAAAAAATTAAGCTAAGAAGTGAATAGCTTTCTTAAATTTGGCATAGAGTCTTTGTCGTTTGTTAAATTTGCTATAGGGTATGTGTGTTTGCCAGAGAAAGAGACTGACAAAGTGTTAAAGCACCTCTTGGGGGAATGGCCATGATGAAATCCTTTCTCCTCCATTTTCCTCTCAGGGTTTTAGGCATGCACACACATATGCGTAGCATTTTTCTCGAGCCACTGGGTCTCTGACTCAAACAGTACAGTCAGTCATGTGGGATCCAACTCTTTCTCAAACAACATTTCACTAGCTGGCCCTAGAATAAGCCTTCCTCTTTTGATTATAAACTGTTGTGAATTCTATCTCCTTGAGAATGAGAATTTCATGCTTCATGAAAAACCATACATTTTTCATAATGTAAACACAAAGATCAGATTATAGTAACCATTATGAATGTGTGTATACTTTGGTAATAAGCTATTATAAATAACCCACGTACATTCACATCATCTTTAAAATAATGGGAACATTCAACCTATATTATAATTATAATTACAACTTTACACATAGCACAGTAAAGATAGTTGGTTATAATTTCATATATCTTTTAAAATAACTAGAAGAGTAGATTTTGAATGTGTACAACACAAAGTTTAATAAATATTAGACATGATGGATATGATATTGCCCTGATTTTATTATTACAGAGTGTATACATTCTTTGGAAAACCACACTGTACAGCATAAACATATACAATTATTATATGTAAATGAAAAGTTACAATAAAATGATAATGTACACATCGATTAACATATATTTTTAAAAAATGCATTGTGTCCTTTTTTCATTCCTTCCATGAGTGGAGAGACAGAGAGAACTATTCAAACGGTTCTGATACCACAATCAATTCCCAGGCTTCGACCAGCCCCAGATCATAGACATAAGCATGGTCTACATCCTCAGGGAGGTCTCCAGACTTCGACTGGGAATCTACTTACATGTGTGGGATTGCCTCACAGAACATGATGTTTTACCATTACACCACTGTCTGGCCCTACCTGTTTTAGAAAGTCAAGGCCTTTGCCTTGTTTGTTTAAGACAAACTGAGTGCAAACTTCGAGCAGAAAATAAGCAAGGAAAAAACAGGTGAAACTGAAAATCAAGAAATAATGATGGTAGGCCAGCCTTTGAGATGTTAAAATGTGTACAGCTACAGCCATTTAAGCAATACTATACTCTTGAATGAACATTATGTAGATTAATGAAATAGAATGTAAATTTCAAAAATAATATATTTCAAGGACATAATGTAATAAATATGACTTTTTCCTTTTTTGTTTTCTTCTTTTTTAGAGGTTTTTGCTATAGGGCACGTGCGTTCGCCAGACAGACAGAGAGAGACATAGAGACAGAAAGCGAGAAATCATCCCCCGGGGGGATGGTCACGCCGCAATCCCTTCTCCTCCATTCTCCTCTCAGGATCTTGGGCACGCATGTACACACGTCAGGCGTGAGTTTTAAGCCACCAGGTCCAGGACGCGAACCACGTTCAACTACGTGGGAGTCCAGCGACATAGCCATTACGCTAACTGCTGGTTCCCATGACTTTTTCCTTTTTTAAATAAGAATTATTTTATTTTATTTCATTCATTGTCATTATTCTTTATTTTATTTTTTTTTTTGAAGTTGACCAGAAAAAGACAGAGAGAGAGACAGAGAGAGAGAGAGAGAGAGAAGGAAAATGAGAAAGCAAGCTTCCAGGACTGGGGCTCAAACCACGGTCAGCCATGTGGGAGTCAAGCTGTTTTAACTACTATGCCACCTGCCAGCCCCAATATTTTGTTTTCCCAAATAGAAGTAAAAGTAGATTGATTAATAGCTAGTATTTATCCTCTTGTGAACCTATTCCCTCTGATGTCACTGAAAGACGAAAGTCGGGAAGAGTTATGTGCTACAGTATCTTAATCCCCAGCTGCCCTATCACAGCGCCACAGACAATGAGGCACTGTTGCATAACACTGGTGCTATATGAGAAGGCCTTGGAAGAGTATCCCAGGTTAACATGGATGTGCCTTTTCACCCATATTCTTGGCTAGTTGGAAACTTAGGAAGAGGATCATAGCATGACAAGACCATATTGGGGGTGCTTCTTGCTCCCTCTCCCTCAATAAATTAAAAACAACAGCAACAAAAAAAACTTCCCAGGTATCAGGGACTTAAACACACACACACACACACAATTTCTTTTTCATATCTATTGTAGGTAACACAAAGGTACTTCAATATCTTGTCAGGTGCTCAGATTGGAAAAAATTTACACTTTCAAAATTGCTAGAGCAAGAAATAAAGAGGGTGTTATATTATGCCCATTACTGTAGTTTGTATTGTTTAGCCAAAATAAGTCAAGCAATGACACTTCGTTTTAAAATAGGTATTAAAAAAATGCAGTTCTACATGTTCTTAGAAGAGAAAAGCTGTAAAAAGTATATGGATTCTTTCCTCATCCTTCTATCTATAACCACCCTGTCCACATTCCAAGAGAGTCTACGCAGTAGTACTGTGGACAGAAGTCTGACTGCTTTTTCCTATTTTTCCAAGGTCCTTTCCAGAGGACCTAGGGGGAATCATGCCCACAGATGGTGACACACCATTATGGCTTATTAGTAACAGGATTCTTCCTACTTCTTGCCCTTGGCATAGCATTGGAGTATCTTTGTGATGTATATTAAGCCTCTTTATCATGTTTAAAGTATAATCATTTCTGATCTCAGCAACTTTCCTTTTCCAATCATTACCCTAAAAACTGTAAAACTCACCTATAACCTATAACTCCACTTCCACACATCCCAATTTTGGGCTAGACCAATAGAAAACTTTTTACTAAATTCTAAACTCAGTGTCTCGTTCTCAAAATCAAATAAAGGAAACTCCGTACCTGATCACCCGAAGAGAAAGGCATGTCTTATCTCTTCTCCGAGCCTTGGTTACTCATATTCTGCTTAGAAATAAACCACATTAATTATTAATTATTAATTTTTAAAAGTTGGTTATTTTTCATCAATAGTACATTCCAATCAGGCTATCAGCTGAAGGTTCAGAACCTCTGAGTTATTCCCTATAGTCACTACAACATCTCTGGCTGTGGTATCTTAGTTCAAATTAGTTTCATTGAAAGGTATCCTCAGTGAGTGAAAAGCAACTTGTCTGCTCCCATAAACCTAATATTTAATAATAAAATGGGGATATAATGACCATAAGTACACAAAATCACTCTTATGTTTTCAGAGACATATAGTAGACAGGGTGTTAAAAGTATCTCTGAAACTCCAAAGAAGATATATTGAGGGGATCTATTTCCTTGTTTGGGTCCTGATTTCATTCCTTAGAAAGAGTAATCTTCTCCATCATCTTCCTCTATATCTGCTTCACCCTCTGTGATATGTTTACTTTTTTATTGTCTTCCGGATCACATTTATAGTGGTTATCTGGGAATGTGTTTCCTTGAAGACTGAGCAGAATTCTAATCTTGCATCTTGCCCACAGATAGTTATTGGCAAAGGATCTTTTAAGTCTCTAATGTTTACAGTTTATTTTCTTCAAAGGCTTGAGTTTCTTGTTTTCTGCTTTTTCTTTTATTTTTTTCTCCCCCCAAATCCCTACTCACCACCAACAGAATGCTCTTAAAAGCATGCCAAAATTCTTATCTGAGTCAATTGATTATGTATGCCAACAGACACACCCACACATATTTTCTTCTTAATCCCATGCTTTTCTCACTTTCAAATAAACTGTGGATATTTTGGATTTATCTAATTTGAATGGGAGTAGCCTCTATCTTACTGCCTTGAGCCACTTATCCAAATAAGTGGATATACTAGTTGTCATGCAATAGTTGTATCTTTACTTTGATATGTTCTCATGCATTCAGTTTTAACAATGACTGTGATATTATACCCTGTGACAGGCTAAAGTCAAATCAAATATATTACCTTAAAATATTTCTTAATATCAACATTTACTTTTGAGCATTTACAAGAAGTTACTATTGTCAATCTTGCAAGTTTTTTAATTTGGAGACTCTATTCTCTTTCATTTTTATTTGCAAACTGGTCTTTTTATTTTTAAAATTTTTTTAAGCTTAGATCATTCTCTTGATACCTTGCCAAATATAATCAATAGTAAGCAAAGCACAGTACAACAGTTTATAAATGTCTTTTCTTGGAGCTAAAATTTTAAGTGCATTATCTGTTTCCAAGATTACCACATGCAAATGCTTCATCAAATAACGTGGTTCACTATGCTTCTGACCCCTGATAGAATTTCTCTTGTGGCAACCCCCAAGCCATAAAACCATTTCCATGTTTCATGTGGTTTTACTTGAGGATGGAAATATTTAGATACCAAACACTACATTCAGTCAGTATAGGTTAGGTTATGCTGTAGTAACAGAAATATCACACATCTCAATGTCAAGAAAAAACAAACAAGTTTCTCATTCATGCTACAGATTCATTGTAGTTTGGCTCTGTGTTGTCATCACTCTCACACTTGGACCTAAGCTGTCAAAACAACTGCTAATTGTGGGAAAATCAAAGCAGCTTTGGCAGAAGAAAAAGAGAGCATTTCACACTGCACATTGACTCTTAAAACTACCTGGAAGTGTAGTTGACATTTCTCATTTTTACAGGATAAAGTCACATACTTAATATCTGAATAAAAAGAGGCAGGAAAATTCAATTCTAACCTATGGCTATAAAGAACCGAAAATATAAATAGCTAGCACTAAACAACTTCTATAGATCCTATTTTATAACTAAAAATGTTAAATTCCTAGTATCTTATCATTTAAATACTAAAAGAAACCTCTAAATTAAAAAAAATAATAATCTCAGTTGAAAAGACCTTTTATAGGGAACCAGCAGTTAACGTAATGGTTATGTCGCTGGACTCCCACGTAGTCGACCTCAGTTCGCGTCCCGGACCCGGTGGCTTAAAACTCACACCGGGCACGTGTGCGTGTGTGCCCAAGATCCCGAGAGGAGAATGGAGGAGAAGGGATGAGAAGGGATTGCGGCATGACCATCCCCCCAGGGGGGTGATTTCTCGCTTTCTGTCTCTATGTCTCTCTCTGTCTGTCTGGCGAGCGCACGCACCCTATAGCGAAAACTAAGCATTCACAGAAAAATATATTAATAAATATTATCACCTTTTTTTCAGGTTTTTGCCATAGGGCACATGTGCTCACTAGAGAGAGGGAGAGAGAGTGAGAGAGAGAGACAGACAGAAAGTGGGAAAGTGAGAAATCATCCCACCTTTCCCCCACAACACCCGGGGTGGGAAAGACCACACCACAATCCCTTTTTCTCCATTCTCCTCTCAGAACATTGGGCATGCACACACAGAGCCTGGAGTGATTTTCAAACCATGAGGTCCAGGACTCAAAGAGCACTCCACAATGTGGGAGTCCAGATCCTTAATTACCATGCCACTTGCTGGCTCCAATATTACTCTATTTTTTTAAAGAATTACTTAACTTTCTTTCTTTCTTTATTATTATTGTTATTTTTAAAATTGACCAGAGAGAGACAGAGTGATAGAGTGAGAGCAAGAGTGAGAGAGAGAGGAGGAGAGAGAGAAAGTGAGGAAGTAAGCCACCAGGTCTGGGACTCAAACCCCAGTCAGCCGTGTGGGAGTCCAGTGCCCTTAACCACAATGCCTTCTGCTTGCCCCACTGCATTTTTTTAGAGGTTTTTGCCTCAGAGCATATGGACTCACTGGAGAGGGACAGAGACAGAGACAGAGACAATGAGAAGGAAAGTGATAAATCACTCCTCCCTCCTCCCCCCCCCCCGAGGGGATGAACACGCCCCCCCCCCCGAGGGGATGAACATGCCACAGTCCCTTCTTCATTTTCTACTAGATTCTTGGGCACACATGCACATGTGCCCAGCACAAGTTGTAAGCCACTGTGTCTGGAACTTGAACTATGTGGTTGGCCGTATGGGAGTCTAGCAACTTAACTGCTATGCCACCTGCTGGCCCCAGTTACTGCCTAATTTTTAAGTGGTAAAAATAAAACAAAAATGACTAAAGAGTAAACTATTTGTAACTCATATTACAGAAAGAGAAAGAGTTCTCTTTATGTAGAAAGCATTTTTACAAACCAATAAGCTAAAATGATGTGACTCAGTAAAAATTTGGAAAGATACATAAAGTCAGAAAAAAATACAGATTAATCTTAAGTATATTGATAGCAGTATTTATAGTAACAAAGGTATGACTAACTACAGGAAGACCCCATGTTTTTTCTACTACTTAACACATTGGCAAAGATGAGAATAATTAACTATAAACTGAGTTTAAGAGAAAGGGAGTGGGAGTGGAGGAAAAGGAAACCTCTTCTATTGACCATGGGAAGATAAATAGCACTTATAAATTATGCAATACTATTTGTTAAAGTTAAACATATACATACTTTTTGACTCAACCATTCCAATTTTAGGTATTTATATTACAGATTGAATGTGAGAAAAGATATGTAATAGGAGAAGTTTAAAAAACAAAACAAGGACCCATAAATAGTAAAAATAAGCTAGGGCCAGTCTGTGAACATGATGATTAAGGTGGCTATATCCCACATTGCTGATGGCATAGTTCAAACCTTGGACCTGGTAGCTTGAGAAACACTCTGAGCATATGTGAGTGTCTGCCCAAAATCCTGAGGGAAAAAAAAAAAAATGGAGGTGAAGGGATTGCAAATGGCCATTCCCCAGTGTGGATGAGGAGGGGAGTTTTCTCACTCTCTACCCCAACACTTCTCTCTGGCTGGAGAGTAAATGCATCTTCTGGCAAAAATTATTTTAAAATAAACAAATAAAAAAGAAAGAAAGAAAGAAAGAAAGAAAATAAACCACTATGTCGCAAATAAATATATAATAAATCAATTAACAGTATGCCTGAACACTGAGTTATATGCATACAGGTGCACACCCATAGAACCGCCCCCATCTCCCTACACACACCTACTTTCCCTAAATTATTATTCTCCATTATTGGCTGTAATTAGGTAAGTCATTGTCTCAGAAAATTAAAATGATTGCCTCATTAGTAATAATGCCCATGGTTGGTATATCCCTTAAATGTCCTTTTACTGATATTAGTTTTCGCTATATATTTAATACGTGAATATGCCTTTATGTCTCCTTGATTCCCATTACTTCCTTATGGATTAGTTTCCTTTTTTCTCCAGAGACCAGCCTTCATTAATCTTTTTGAAGGTTGTGGAGGGAAATTTTTTTTGGTTTCTGTATGTCCAAAAATGTCTTTATCTCACCATAACATTTGTGTGTGTGCTTTTTTCAACAGAAGTTTAGATTTAAAGTTATGCTACCCCAGGACTTTAAAGATATTGTCACATTGGGACCAGCAGTTAGCGTAATGGCTATGTCGCTGGACTCCCACGTAGTCAACCGCGGTTCGTGTCCCGGACCCGGTGGCTTAAACTCACACCGGGTGCCTGTGCATGCATGCCCAGGATCCCAAGAGGAGAATGGAGGAGAAGGGATTGTGGCATGACCATCCCCCCTGGGGGATGATTTCTCGCTTTCTATCTCTCTGTCTCTTTCTCTCTGTGGTGAGCGCACGCGTCCTATATCAAAAATCTCTCCAAAAGAAAAAAAAAAAGATATTGTCACATTGTTTTCTTGCAAGCAATATAGTTCATTTTAAGTTTTTAGGCAATCTCATTCATTGAAAATAAAGCATCTTTTCTCATTGTAGCCTTAAGAATTTGATCTTTAGACACTGTGACCTGTCTAGACCTGGCTTTTATTTTAGTTTGTTCTTTCCATTGTCAGATATTTCATTCATATTACCTCTTTATTTGTGCATTTTTGTGATATCTCATTCAATTTTTTAAAAATTCTACCTATTTCTATTCTCTTCTGGAACTCCATATATATGGATATTGAGGTTTCTGTATCTATTTTATATAATTCAAAATCCCATTTATACCTTCAATTTCATTATGTTTTGGTACTGTTTTCTGGAAGGTTTTTTAGCTTGCTAATTTGTTTTCCAGCTTTCTCATTCTGCTATTTACCCTACTGGTGCTGATGTTGAAGCATTTTTATTTTGAAATATATCACACCTACAACAGAGTATTTACAAATAATTACAATTTAAAAAATCATAAATGGAAAACTTGAGGCACTTAAAATTCCACTTAATAAATAGTAGTTTTAGTGTTATCTTGTCTATACAAAAACAATTATACCTCTGCCACATATAAAAGGTTTTGTTTATTTGGGGGTTTCAAATAAATATAACATATGCAGTTTTCTGGAATTTGTTCCTTTAACATTAATTGTTTTATATTTTCCTTTTTTTTTTATTGAGAGGCTTTTCACTATAGGGCGTGTGCGCTTGCCAGACAGACAGAGAGAGACAGAAAGCAAGAAATCACCCCCCAGAGGGGATGGCCACGCCGCAATCCCTTCTCCTCTCGGGATCTTGGGAATGCACGCACACACACCCGGCGTGGGTTTTAAGCCACTGGGTTCGGGACGCGAACCGCAGTCGACTACATGGGAGTCCAGTGACAAAGCCATTATGCTAACTGCTGGTTCTCATATTTTCCTTTTTAACATCATTAATTTTTTTGTTTATTCTAATATTTAAGGACATTTGGTATATTAATTAATTTGTTATAAGAAGAACTGAAATTATCTCTGTTTGCAGATGACACGATTGTATGCATAGAAGACCCAATAGTATCCACGAGAAAACTTCTGGAAGTAACAAATGCACACAGTAATGTGGCAGAATACAAAGTTAACCTACAAAAATCTATAGCATTTCTATATACAAATAACAAGAGGACAAATACAGAACTGAAGAAAGTAATCTCATTTACCATAGCCACAAGAAGTATAAGATACCTAGGAATAAAACTAACCAAGGAAATAAAAGACCTCTATAAGGAAAACTATGAAAACCATTAAAAAGAAATCAAAAAGGACACAAAAAAGTGGGAGGACATCCCATGTTCCTGGATTGGCAGAATTAATATAATCAAAATGGCAATTCTACCCAAATTAATCTACATATTTAATGCAATCCCTATAAAATTACAAGAGACATTCTTTACAGATCTAGAAAAGACTACCACAGAATTTTTCTGGAATCATAAAAGATCTCATATTGCCAAAGCCATCTGATACAAGAAGATGGAGTGGGTGGCAACTCACTCCCTGACCCCAAAATATATTACAAAGCTGTGATAGTCAAAACAGCATGGTATTGGCACAAAAACAGACAGGAGGACCGACCAATGGAATGGAGTAGAGACTCCAAAAATAAACCCCAAAACATACAGCCAATTGATCTTTGATAAAGAGTACCAGTCAATCCAGTGGGAAGAGGAAAAACTCTTTAGCATATGGTGCTGGGAAAGCTGGGTGTCCACCTGTAAAAAGGTGAATCTGAACCCCTATCTGTCACCATTAACAAAAATCAACTCAAAGTGTATCAAAGATCTAAACCTAAGATCTCAAACTATAAAACTACTGGTGGAAAACACTGGGGAAACTCAGAGACATTGGGGTAGGTAAAGAGTTCTTAAGCAAAACCCCCAAACACAGGCAATAATCCCCAAAATAGAAAGTTGGGATTATATCAGATTAAAAAGTTTCTGCACAGCAAAAAAACAAAAACAAACAAACAAAAAAAAACCCAAAAAACAAAAAACAAACAAACAAAAAAAAACACCGTAATTAATGTGAATTGATAACCCTCAGAATGGGAGAGAATTTTTGTTAACTGTGCCTAAGATAAGGGACTGATAATCAGCATACACAGAGAACTCAAGCGGCTCACCTGGAAGAAAATGACTAACTCAATTAAAAGATGGGAAAATAAGCTGAATAAACAACTCTCTAAGGGAGAGACAAACAGCCAAAAAGTATCTGAAAAAATGCTCAGGATCTCTCATTATAAGGGAGATTCAGATCAAAACACAATGAGATACCACCTAACCCCAGTAAGAATGGGAAAATTTAAAAGACAAAAATTGAGAAGTGTTGGTGGGGATGTGGTGAATATGGAACACTCTTACATTGTTGGTGTGAATGTAAATTGGTCTAGCCACTGTGGAAAACAATATGGAGATTTCTCAAAGACATTCAAATAGAACTACCATATAATCCAAAAAATCTATTCCTGGGCATCTAACCAAAGGACAGGAGAATGTTCAGTCAGAAAAGTGCTTGCACAACTATATTTATTGCAGCACTCTTCACGATTGCTAAGACATGGAACCAACCCAAATGTCCACAAACAAATGAATGGATTGAAAAAGTGTGGCACATATACTCCATGGAATATTATTCAGCCATAAGAAACAACAAGGCCCTGGAATTTGATAGAAAGGGGATGAATATGGAAGATCTGTTGCTGAATGAAGCAAGTCAGGCTATGAAAGACATTGTATGTCTCCACTTAAACACATACTGACTGTCTGCACTCTATGGTAGAGACTGAAAGACTGGAGTACATAAAAGCATTAAAAATTGTTATGGACACTAGAAACAAATTGGAAGAGTGTGGGAGGGTAAGAGTGCAGGAAAGAGAATTTGGGGAAAAAATAGAGAGGTAAGATATTTGTGGGACACAGGTATGGTTTATTATCTGTTGATAAGGATGTGTATAGCATTCTCAACTGGACTGAGATGTATATCTTGCTGGGTAAAGTCCCTACAATTTAAATGATGTATAGCAATTGAATGTATAAATAGTAATAATAATAATAATAATAAATGTTTTTAATTAAAAAAATGTCTTTGTCATTATAAATAATGTTGCAATGAGCACTCTTGAATATTTCTGCAGGCCCATATGTGCAAGCATTTTCCACTATAGCTACCCAAAAGTGGAAGAGTTCCATTCTTGATTTGTCAACTGTATTCATCTTCATATTTGATACATAATGCTGTATTTTCCAGTAAGGATTGTCCCTTTTAAAACTTCCAACAGTACTGGGAACCAGCAGTTAGCGTAATGGCTATGTCGCTGGACTCCCACGTAGTCGACCGCGGTTCGTGTCCCGGACCCGGTGGCTTAAAACTCACGCCGGGCGCGTGTGTGTGCGTGCCCAAGATCCCGAGAGGAGAATGGAGGAGAAGGGATTGCGGCGTGACCATCCCCCCGGGGGGTGATTTCTCACTTTCTGTCTCTATGTCTCTCTCTGTCTGTCTGGCGAGCGCACGCGCCCTACAGTGAAAATCTCTCCAAAAAAAAAAAAAAAAAAAAAAAAAAAAAACTTCCAACAGTACTATGTAAGAAATGCTGTGCTCAGGACCAGCAGTTAGCATAATGGTTATGTTGCTGGACTCCCATATAGTCGACAGTGGTTCGAGTTCCGGACCCGGTGGCTTAAACTCATGCCGGGCATGTGTGCATGCGTGCCCAACATCCTGAGAGGAGAATGGAGAAGGGATTGTGGAATGGCCACCCCCCCTGGGGGGTGATTTCTCGCTTTCTGTCTCCCTGTCTCTCTCTGTTTGTCTGGTGAGCAAAAACCTCTCCAAAAAATAAAAAAAAATTAAAAAAAAAGAAATACTGTGCTCTATATTCTCAACATTTCATATTTCCAGCAGTTTGTGTCAACAAGTGTGTGTGCATGTATATGTGTATGTACTTGAGATTTAGTATTTCATATTTTATTTTTATTTACTTCATTACCAAAGCAGCTGTACTTTTCATTTATATATTATATATATAAATATATATATATATTAAACTTGATTTCGATTTCAGGAAAAGCCATCAAAAATACACAAATAAATGGAAACTAAATAACCTATGCCTGAATGACACCACAACTACCAAAGAGATTAAGACGGAAATCAACAGATGCATAGAAACAAATGATAATGAGTGCACAAGTTTCCATAATCTATGGGACATGACAAAAGCAGACACAAGAGGAAAGTTCATAGTGATTAGCATGCATAAGCAAAAGATGGAAAGGTGGTAAATAGACGACCTAACATCATGCTTCAAGGAATTGGAAAAACAACAACAGCAAAAATACAGAAAAATGACAAGGAATAAGAAATAATAAAGATTTGACCAGAAGTAAATAAAATAGAAAATAGACATACTATACAGAAAATAAACAAAATGAAAAGCTGGTTCTTTGTAAAAAAAAAAAAAAATTATCACACTATCACACTACTAGCTAGACCAATCAAGAAAAAGGAATAAAGGAACTAGATAAATCAAATTTGCAATCAAACAGGCAATATTACAATAGACATAATAGAAATGCAAAACATCATTAGAGTATACTATGATCTACTTTATGATATAGCAATGCCACTCCTGCATATTTACTCAAGGGATAAGAGAATGCTTAGTAGGAACAGTGCTTGCACATCTATGGTTACTGTGGCATTACCTACAATTGCTAAGATATGGAACCAACCCATATGTACACGGACAGATGAATGAATTGAAAAAGTGTAGCACATGTACTCTCTCAGTCATAAGAAACAAGGCCCTGGCATTTGATAGAAAATGGATGAATATGGACGATTTACTGCTGAGTGAAGCAAGCTAGGCTATTAAAGAGAGACATTGTATGTCTCCACTCAACGTTCACTGACTGTCCACACTATATGGTGCAAACTGAGAGATTAGAGGACACAGAAGCATTAAAAATGATTATAGATCCTAGAAACAATGTGGGAAGATAATGTGAGAAGAGGGAGAGTTAAGGAAAGAAATTAAGGTAGAAAACAGAGAGGCAAGACATTTATGGTAAACAGAAAGGATATTATCTGTTGATAATGTGTTTTGTATCCTCAACTGGACTGGTGGTGAAGTGTATTCATATTGAGTAAATTCAGTTTACAAGCAAAGTGATATATAGTAATTAATGTATAAATTAAATAAATTTTAAAAAAGAATACTTTCTCTTAGATCATCCCCTAGTATCTTGCATTATTGTGGTTTTGTATATATGAAGCCTTTAGTTTAGGACACATAAAATATAATTATTCTTTTATAAAGATATAACTTTTTAAATATAGAAAACCATTTTTTTTCCCACCATTACTTATTGCATCTCAGGTTGTCTATCTAGGGACATTTTCCTTCATTCTGCAGTATGGCTGCATGTACTCTGCAAATAATTTTAAATATACATTGGTTTGGAGTAAATTTTATTCATTTTAATTATCTGTAGTTTCCTTTTCCAAACTTTCCTCATGAAACAGAATTCTGTTTGGTATACACTTGTAGTTAACATCTATTTTCTTTACCCCTGTGTCACTGAATCATCTTCCTTCTGGCTCCTGTTGCTGCTGCTGAGAAGTCAGCTGTTGGTGGGAACCAGCAGTTAGTGTAATGGCTATGTCGCTGGACTCCCACGTAGTCGACCGTGGTTCACGTCCCGGACCCGGTGGCTTAAAATTCACGCTGGGCGCGTGTGCGTGCGTGCCCAAGATCCTGGGAGGAGAATGGAGGAGAAGGGATTGCGGCATGACCATCCTCCCTGGGGGGTGATTTCTCGCTTTCTGTCTCTCTGTCTCTCTCTCTCTCTGTCTGACGAGCACACGCGCCCTGTAGTGAAATCCTCTCCAAAAAAAAGAAAAAAGAAAAAAAGAAAAAGAAGTCAGCTGTTGGTCTAATGGTAATTCACTTGTATTTATCTGTCTTTTCCTTCTGACAAGTTTCAAAGTATTCTTTGCTATGTATCTAGAAATGGCTTTCATTTTATTTGCTGTGCTGATAGCCGTTGGATTTTCTGTATTTTTATCAATGTTACAAACTGTTTTGCTCTGATTTTTAGCTACTGTGTCTTCATATACTAGTTCATTCTTCTGACACTCTGATTTTCTATGTACTGGACTTTCTCACTATGTACCTTATGTCTTATAATATCATTTTCATATTTTCCATCACACCATCTATCTGGTCATTATAATGAGAAAGAAAATTCACCTACACTTTTAAATCTTTTTAACTTGCTCTTTGATAAAGGTACTGAATTTTTACTTATTACATTTTATATATCTAGAAATTTTTAAAAGTAGAAATCCCTTTATCTTTAAAAGTACATTTAATATTCTCTTTTTTTTGTTTTTATTGTTTTTTTTTTTTTTTTTGGAGAGGTTTTTGCTATAGGGCGCATGCGCTCGCCAGACAGACAGAGAGACAGAAAGAGAGAAATCACCCCCCAGGGGGGATGGCCACGCTGCAATCCC
The DNA here is from genome assembly GCF_000334495.1 of Tupaia belangeri chinensis. Classification (NCBI taxonomy): domain Eukaryota; kingdom Metazoa; phylum Chordata; class Mammalia; order Scandentia; family Tupaiidae; genus Tupaia; species Tupaia belangeri. The sequence continues at coordinate 10,744,415 of NW_006160040.1, read as the reverse complement.
TTCTCCTCCATTCTCCTCTCGGGATCTTAGGCACACATATACATGCGTCCAGCGTGAGTTTTAAGCCACTGGGTCCGGGACGCGAACTGTGGTCGACTACGTGGGAGTCCAGCGACACAGCCATTATTCTAACTGCTGGTCCCTTATATCCTCTTTTATAGTCTTAAGCACAATATGTATTTTATATAAGTTGTTTATAAGACGTTGCTCATCACATAATTTTACTGTTTGCAATCTGAGTACATCTAGTTTTTGAGTTGTATGGGTTTATATACTCTTTCATAATACGTATTTTTCTCGTGTGTGTGTGAGTGGGGAGGTACATGCATGTGTAACCGTTTTCATGGACTCTTAAAGGAAATATTTGAGGCCTGTGTCTAAAGTGCCTAACTCTAGAGAGAATTTGCTGTTTCTTTTACCCACTATATATGGGCATTAGCAATACAATATCATTTTATATTTTCATTTCTAAAATCCCATAGGGACTGGCCTTGTGATTAGACATTTTTCATAGATAATGATTTTTAAATTTCCCTCTTAACGTAATGACCTAGTGGATTCAGATTAGTTGGCAGTCCTTTCTTAGAAGGAATAATTTTTTTCCCCAAGTTCACCAAGATATTTTAGTAGTTTGATATTTCTGGCTTTATTTCACGTATGTCTGATCTCCTTTCATCTTGTTTAAACCCTGGGCTTTGCCTCCTGTTACCTAGATTTGAACATTTAGTTAAAACCTAGGCTCTAGATAAACACTGATTTCCAGACAAATTCTAACATCAGTGTTTGCCAATCCCTATGAATTTGAGGTCCTTGAGTTCTTATTTTGAATTGTGTTCTTTGCTGCAAACTCGTTCAGCTGCACCTTGAAATTATTAGTATTCTTTATTATTAGAAACATCATCCAGGGTTTTTGGTGTTCTGATTCAGGATTTCTCTAAACACAAAATTTACAGTATTTTTACATGTAAAAATCCTCCATTGTGATCTTATTTCAACAGTTTTATTTTTTATTCCATTTGATTCTTTTCCATAAATATTTCCTCTTATTTCTTAATTCTCTATACTTGTTTTGTAGTGGTTTTATATCTTCTACCATTATTATTATTTTTTTTTTTGGAGAGGTTTTCGCTATAGAGCGTGTGTGCTCGCCAGACAGATAGAAAGAGATAGAGAGACAGAAAGCGAGAAATCACCCCCCAGGGGGGATGGCCACGCCGCAATCCCTTCTCCTCCATTCTCCTCTCAGGGGCGCGTGATTTAAGTCACTGGGTCCGGGACTCAAATGCAGTCGACTACGTGGGAGTCCAGCGACATAGCCATTACACTAACAGCTGGTCCCTCTTCTACCATTATTTTAAAAAGTGTATTTGTTTTAAAGGCACATTATTACTGCTTTATTGTTTTCTTAGGTAGTTTCTTCAGACTGTTGGGACTGGTGAGGAGGGGGGGGGAAAAAAGGAAGAAAGAAAAAACCCTAAAGGTTGAGAAAGTAAAACATGCCTTGCTCTGCAAACTCCATCAGGATTGGTTGACGCCAACATATACAAACATTTTACATAGTTAGAACAAAACAAAAATGATGTACATAATGTAGTCCCGATATAGTTTTAATTATATCTAAAGGAAAAAGAATCCTAAATGAGTTATAAGGAAATCTAACATATCGTGTAGTAGTTACAGGACAGAGCAACGCTGACTGAGTTCCTAGGTGACATCAGCTTACCCCGAGTCTGCCTGATTGCAGCTATTCAGACAGACCATTTACCTTCTGGTTCATCCACATCTGCTCTCTTCATTGAAGCGTATGAGCTACTACAGAGCATGAGACTACATCCAGCATCCTATGGGCAGAGCCATCCAGAGAGGTATATTGCCCTACATTTGCACTTGGTGAGCCCTCAGTAGTCATGCTGGAGAAGAAGAACAGACTGCAGGTAGAGGGATAGGCAGAAGTGTCTGAAGCTGTGTTAAGGACGGCACTTATGTTAATTATACACTCAAACTGCTAGAGACCTGAAAGCATCAACCATCAAGAAAAAGTGGTGAAGGCTCTAACTTTTCTTCTTTCTTGGTTTCTTCCTTCAAGGTCTCCTTTGGCATTTATTTATTGTCTGTGACTTCTATTGCATGTATTTTGGTGCAAACATGATTTTTGATACATGTTATGTATGTGTGCATTATTTCACCCCTCTGTGCCCACCTTCTACACACTTTCTTGAATCCATTGGTTAAGAGAAGGCTACATATTAGCCATTTGTACTTAGACCAGTTTGGTTTTAGAAAAGAGAATTAAGGATTCCCAAAGCACTTTTGTGCTGGTTTACATCTCAGCATGTTCTGTTTCTTTCAACTCTGTAGCTATGGAAACCTTTATCATTTTTCTTGCTTTTCATGTAATGCTTGGACATAATGTTTCCTTTTATTCTGTGACATTTTGTGGTATTAGATGGTGAAATGAACTCATATTCTGAATGAAGGCACAGACAAGTGTTACAGTTCTTGAAAGTACCTGGAACTGCTAATCATCATGATAAATGGCCCCCTTTGAGTTGGTGGAAAAAAACACATGGGACTGCTACTAGCTGCATTTCGAATCCCAATTGCTTTACATAATGTTAAGTTTACCTGACCAAATGCCAAAGTGAAAAGTGGGAGTGAAGGCCTTTATGCCAAGATTTGGCTTTATTTTAATTTGAAAGAGATACTTAGTATGTCCAAATCACTTTCTTTTGAGTTCATTCACTTTCAAATCTTTCTGTATGTATGTTTTTTCTCTAAAACAATGTGGCATGAGTACCAAAAACTCATGAAAAAGATTTATGAACAGTGAAGATATTTTTCTTTTCTTTTTTTTTTACAATTTATACTTCATATGTACTACTGATAAATCATTTATATAGAATATAGTAGACCCTCAAGACAGATTTCCTATTGACAACAATTCTTTGAGGTGGAAAGTGTTACTTTTGCTTTATAATTGAGGAGACAGGTTTGAAGAGTGTTAGAAAATGTATATCACAGCAGTGTAATATATACTTTCCAATACATTGTAAACATAATTTATATGTTAATCCCTCTTCTCTTTGATTAGCACCTTAGTTAGGAAGTTTAATTTAGTTCAATGATGTGTTTTTGGACAGAAGGACCAAATTATGTAGATGCCATTTGGGAAAATATAACTAGATATTGCTTATGGCCTCCTCATGTTCTTGAATTTCTTGTTTTTTTTTTTTCTTTTGGATCTGGGGGCAGGTTTCTAGACTTAGAGTTGCTCTTTTATTATCAGATCTATCAGAATACACTAGGTGAAAAAGCAAATGTCAATTGTGGCACATCTATATGAATCAAGAAAGACCTCTTGAGAATTCCTCTTAATATCAGTTTTCAGGGTCCAGCGGGTGGTGTGGCGGTTAAGGGCTATGGACTTCTACATGGTGGACTGTGGTACAAGTCCTGGACCTGGCGGCTCACCTCTCTCTCTCTCATTTATCTCTATCTCTCTCGGGTCAAAATTGAAAAAGTAATGATAATAAATAAATAATCATTTTAAAAATCAGTTTTTATAATTTCTCAAGCTTACTGAATATCAGAGTTACTCACAGGTGAAATGCTGTCATACAAACCCCAGGCCTCTGCTGGAGAAGTGTCATTAAAGTCCAGTAGGTAGAACCCAGAGCCTGGGTCAGACAACCCAGTTATTCTAATTGGCTCAGAAAACTTCACTCTTCTTGTCTGTATAAAGGGATTAGTAAAATTGTATGACCCCTCTGTGCAATTTAAACAGAATAGTATCTGCGAAGACCTGTGCCAGGTGCACAGAAAGCTTTAAATAAATGTTAGTCATTGATATTCTTTACATGTTAAAACTCATAAGGCCAAGACTATGAGAAAAAGATGCTTCTACCATACATGTTGTTCTGATTTTATCTTTTGATTACAGAGTGCTACTGTAAGGCATTGTTGCTTCCAGCAGAAGTATCAATACAGTAGGGTGAGACAATATATACACCACACACAAACACGTACTCAGACATGCTCAAACACATGTGGACATATACACCCAGAAAGAAAGAACGAAAAAGAAGAAAGAAAGAAATAAAGAGGAAGAAAGAGAAAGAAAGGAAGAAAAAGAAAGAAAGAAAGAAGAAAGAAAGAAAGAAAGAAAGAAAGAAAGAAAGAAAGAAAGAAAGAAAGAAAGAAAAAAGAAAGAAAGAGAAAGAAAAAGAAAGGAAGAAAAAGAAAGAAAGAAAGAAAGAAAGAAAGAAAGAAAGAAAGAAAGAAAGAAAGAAAGAAAGAAAGAAAAAGAAAGAAAGAGAGGTTTAGTACCAAGATTACCAACAATTTTATTAGGAATATACTCCATGCTGCATTTAAAAGGCACAGATTAACAGGTCAAGAGCCTCAGTAAAGCAATCATGTGACTTAGGAACATACATTCCTTTACTTACTTATTTATTTATTATAGATTTTTGCTATAGGGTTCATGCACTCTCCAGAGAGACTGAGAGAGACAGAGAGACAGAAGTAAGAAATCACCCTCCAGGGAGGATGGCCACATCACAATCCCTTCTCCTCCATTGTACTCTCTGGATTTTGGACCCATATGCACACATGCCTGGCACAAGTTCAAGCCACCAGGTCAAGAACTGAAACTGCAGTTGGCCACATGGGAGTCCAGTACTTCAAACACTTATGTCAACAGCTGGCCTCCAGATAGTCCTTTATTATTCGGAATACCCTGAGTACTCTGTCCCTCTATCCCAATACTATTCATCCATGATGCTATTCAGTGAATAAACAAAAGTATATCTGGATATTTACATTCATGATTATCTGTTATATGTGGTGGAATACTTATTAATAGATTTGGAACTTCTGTACCAAAACATTTTATTTTTAAAATCTATATTTTAAGTATCTAGACCAACATGACTTTAATGTGGAAGGTGGCTAAGGAATAAATAATGACACTGTAGGATAAAAGCAGATAAATTACCATGGGATGCTCACTTGGAGGTATTTATGTTTTGCTCAAGGACCAAGAATAATTGGGTCAAACATTAGACATTTATAGTTTTCAAAATCTTCAAACATCATATCTGTTTTTTGTTGTTTCCTTCATTGTCCCCTAATTAAATTTGTGTATGTAACTGGTGGAAAACACTAGGGAAACTCTGGGAAACATTGGGTAGGCAAAGACTTCTTAAATAAGACTACCAAAGCACAAGCAATAATCCCCAAGTAGGCAAGTGGGCTACATCAGATTAAGAGTTTCTGCATGGTAAAAGATACAGTAATTAGTGTGAATTAACCCTCAAAATGGGAGAAGATCAAATTTATGGCTTTGAGCACCTAACCTCAACTTTCCCAGGTGTAAGTCTACGAAAAAGATGTCACTGGGTGTGCCAGAAGCACATACAGTTTGATGTCTTGTTATGTTGCTATGCATGCACATTATGTACCTGTGAATAAAAGACCCAGAGCAGCAGTTGTTTCAACTCCCACGTCTTTGTAATCTTGAGTCATATTTTTCACTTTCATACACTTGACTTGACTCTAATGAGACACTGCATACTATTTCTTTGAAGGTGAAATCTCAGAATAAGGAAAGGAAAAGATATTTTAAGTTACATGAAAGTGCAAATATTTTCTGTGTGAGACAATTATACAAATTAACTTGTCAGTTTTTGCACTGAATGATCCTGAAGGTGTTTTGCAGATTTGCTACAAGGGTCTAAATTCTCAGTATCTCTCTGGTCTAACACTTTCCAATGTCAGCATAAGTGGAATCACAAGAGCGCTCGCAGTAAAGATTCTGTAGTTTCATCTTCAAACTTTGACTGGATAGACTTTCTGTGGAATAAGGAAATCAGTGTGTTTACAAATTATCTCAAGTGATTATTATGCTTAGGGCCTGTTGACTGGAAAGTACCCTGAAAAGCCTTGGTTTAGCCCTCCAGATTATTCTCTCAAGTCATTGGAGAAGTCATGACCTACTTTTTCTATGTTTTTCTATGCAAAATGTGCCATGACTTTTCCAATATCCCATAGTTTATGCAAAATCTCTATTCTTTTTGAAGGAAAAATGGACAGAAGCAACCCAAACTTAAGAAAGACAAAAACTAAGTTAAACTTTGAAGCAGTCCTTTCTGTACATGAAAAGCACACAGATAGAAAATCTGTAGGGAATTGTTGGAAAAAAAGTTCAATAATCATGAACCTTCTGTTGAACTTCACGGTTGTTTTTTCTTAACTGATTAAAAGAGCCTAATTTCAATTTAAGAATATTTAAATTTGTGTTAACAGTTCTCAAACTTTAACTTGTAGAATCATCTAGAAGAATTGTTAAAACACTATAGCTTTTATTTTTCTGTTGGTGAGAAAAACAGAGAGATAGTGAAAGAGAGAGAGAGGGAAATAGGTAACTCCAATAGGGTCTTTAAATCACAATCCACCCAAGCCTTAGCCAGTCAAGAACACTAGCATGTGTAACTGACTGGTGTGTACCAGAGACTTCCAGATGTGAACCTGAAACCTTTCCATGTGGTCTCAGCATCCTGAACATTGAGCACCTGCTGTACCACTGCAGCTGGTCCTTGGGAATTCACATTGTAAGAACCATTATGCTTAGTAGAAGGTCCCATTATTTGGGACCTTTATTTTGGACTATAATTTTTATAATTGAATATATTTTTTTGAAATCTCAAGGTATCTTCAGTAATGTCTTCTTTTTCAAACAACTTGAAACTATTGAAGACATACTAAATTGCTAAAATCGAAGATGAAAATAAAAATAAAATATAAGTGAGGTAATTTTGTTTAGGTATAAGAGCTGTTTATTGACTTAGAAAGATAAGAAGCTTTATTTCTAAAGTCGATGAAAAAAATAATTAGTGGACTTCAACTTGACAGTGCATTGACTCTTGCAACTCACTAGTAAGCTTCTGAAGCCTCATGGGGTGGAAGGGAGGGAATAAAGCAAGAGGTGATAAGGTAAAGTGAAGAACTGGAAGAGAAGAAACTAACTGGGTTGCGGACGGTGACTTCTTAGAGATAATTAGATCATCCAAAACCCAGAGAGGGTAATATTTTGACATATTGCTAATGGCTTTCTCATTCTCAGCATATATTTTTTAATGCCAAAAAGCATGTGCATGCTCCACAAAGAGATAGATGGAGAAAGAGAGAGAAAGAGAGAGAGAGAGAGAGAGAGAGAGAGAGAGAAAGGTTCTCCAGTAAGGCCTGGTCATGCTGTCACCTCTTTCCCCCATTTCTCATTCCCATCAGAATCCTGGGCATGGTTGGATTTGAATGATGGTTGGCCATGAGGATATGGCTTCCTCCACATAGTGCTTAATCACTGTCCTATGGGGCCAGCCTGGTCCTCAATATTTCTTATTACTCCATAAGTCTTCACCCATCAAATATAAGAGAGAGTAGCAAGGTTTACTGGCTCAAAGAAGAGATGATGCAGCAGAATATTCAGTGCATGGCAGGTATAACACCAGAGTTGTTCTGTTTAGCAATCCATGAGCCATTAGAATAGTTTGTAGTTTAAGAAGTATCAGGGATGTTGTAGCAAAGATGGCTTCAAAGAAGTCCCATACATTCTAGAAGGGACAGAGTGGAGTAGAAGGTTTCCTTTAGGTTAGCTTAAGGTCTGCTGTGGCACAGAGAATGAGCAGAACTAACATATCCTTGTGGGGTATGACCAGGATACAACTGCCATTTAAGTGGACTGATGCCTGGAAACCAGATGGCAAGGAGCAGTTCTCACTAGATTTAAATGGATACAAGTGATCACTGGATTGTGGACTGTATATATTTGTCACCAAGATTCACAAAGTTCAGTAGAACCTAACTCAAGGGAGAGGAAGGAAGATTCTCAATTGACTGAGCTTTAATTCTTGTCAAGAAGTTTACTAGGAACTCAAAAAATAAAAATAAATGAATGAATTTGGATATAGAAAAAAAAAAAAGAAAAGGAAGCCAGCAGGTGGTGTGATGGTTAAGGTGCTGGATTCCCACATGGCTGAAAGTTAAAGATAGTTCAAGTCCTAGACCTGGTGACTTGAAAATTATGCTGGGTGTGTGTGTATGCATGCCCAGAATTCCCAGATCAGAATGGATCATGTCATGGCCGTGCCCACTGGTGGGGTGATTTCTTATTTCCCTCTTCCTCATTCCCCTGAGTGCACATACTCTATGGCAAAAACCTAAAAAAAAGAACTAATAAAGGAGAAAGAAAGAGAAAAAGAAAGAAAGAAAGAAAAAAAGAAAGAAAGAAAGAAAGAAAGAAAGAAAGAAAGAAAGAAAGAAAGAAAGAAAGAAGAAAGAAAGAAAAAAGGAAGGAAGGAAGAAAAAAGAAGAGAGGAAAGAAAGAAAGTGAAAGAAGGAAAAGAAATTGCAATTGTATACATTTAATTGTGTATTTTCTGAAGAAGGAAAGAAATTCCTTGCTAACATGGTATTATGACATTTGTACATTAGAAGAGATGGTATTCACTGGTATCATTTATATTTCCATGTGGAAGGACTTTAAGAGGCAGTTTAAAATAGGAGGATATAGTTTGAGGGACAAAGAGATGACAGAACTGGTAACTCTGGCCACTTGCATAAATGTGACATAACTGTTAGAACAAAGAATGAATCCATCTGTAAGCAGATAACATACTTGCTTGTTTTTTGTTTCAGCTAATTTCTACAAATCCATTTATTTACAGCTATTGCATTACCAATACAACAGTTCACTTATCTCATAGCAGTTCAGTTAACATGACCTTACTATTTTCTTTAATCTATAATGTTATATACTTTTCTCCATTTCTGTTTTCCAGCTTCAAAAGCACATTAAACTCCTTGATCCTTGACCCTGAAACTATTTATCTATGGTTTCATACATAACCACTGATTTCCGTCTTCTAGGCACAAGACATTGTCAAGACTCTGCCAAGGTGATGTTCTTGCTAGTTGTAGTGTATTCTGTAACCTTTTTTTTTTTTTTTTTTTTAATTAACAAGTTTTCTTGTGATATTTTAGGGAATCTGAGAGAACAGCATTTTTCTCCATTTATTTTTCTTCCTCCTTAACATAGATTGTGGTGGCTGGAAGGTTGTACTCCTGCGATGTGTGTCCCAGTCAGGGAAAGGGAGGACTACACCCTATAATCATCTAATGGGGCTCAGAAAAATCCCCTGCCTGGAGGAAGTGACTACTCAGAAGTGTTCTCTTGAGTTCATATTGTCAATTGGACATCTGCTTTTCTTCCGCAGTGTTATTTGTTTTTCTAAGTCCAGCTGCTGTTTTTTCTATTGACACACTATATATATATGTGTGTGTGTGTGTGTGTGTGTGTGTGTGTGTGTCTAAATTAATTTTTATCCCAAAAAATCTAGAGAAAGAGGAAAATAATTACTTAGAACAAATTATTTATTTTTAACAATATAAAATTATATGACCTCCTCAAAACTACCTAAATCTCCAGTCTTTTGCCAAAGCTAAAGTATAGAAGCAAGGATTTTTAGCTGCATTTTTATAGTTTGATTGTCATATTTACAATTTCCTTTCTTCTGTATATTCTGAACATATGTTCTGACATCCCATGCCTCCCAGATGAACACGGAGCATAACTTATAGTACATGTAAAGGGAGATTTGCTCTCCAAATACTTTTATAAATAGAAATAAAAAATATAGTTAATCTTTGAAACTGAAGGTTGTTTGGTAGTTCTTTAAAAATAATTTTGAAGAGGGACCAGCAATTAGCGTAATGGCTATGTCACTGGACTCCCATGTAGTTGACCGCGGTTCACGTCCTGGACCTGGTGGCTTAAACTCATGCCAGGCATGTGTGCGTGCATGCCCAAGATCCCAAGAGGAGAATGGAGGAGAAGGGATTGCAGCGTGACCATCCCCCGGGGGGGGGCTTTATTGCTTTCTGTCTTTCTGTCTCTCTCTGTCTGTCCGGTGAGCGCACGTGCCCTATAGCCAAAACCTCTCAAAAAATAAATAAATAAATAAATAACTTTGGAGAGAAGAGTGTATGGCCTGGACACTTACAAATCATGTTTTAAATTTTTGTTGTTGTTGTAGGACATGCGTGTTCACTGAGGAAGGAGAGAAAGGGCGAGAGAGAGGACAAGTAAGAAAGCATTCCCCTGGGGGATCACCATGCCACAATCGATCCCTTCCCTATTTCTCTTAGGAGTTTTGGGCATGCAGGCACAAGTGCCTGGTATGTTTTTCAGGCCACCAGGTCCAGGACTTAAACTGCAGTTGGCTTTGTGGGATACAACTACCTCAACAATCATGCCACTGCTTGGCGTTGCATTAGTATTTTTGTTATGAGAATACAACCCTTTAGAGAATGCAGACACCATGATACTTTAGAAATTTAATGTATGTTATATAGCAAGTTACAATATTTGGAAGTGTTAAACAGGACCAGCAGTTGGCGTAATGGCTATGTTGCTGGACTCCCATGTAGTCGACCACAGTTCGTGTCCCGGATCCAGTGGCTTAAACTCACGCCGGATGCATGTGCATGCATGCTGAAGATCCTGAAAGGAGAATGGAAGAGGAGAGGGTGCAGTGTGGCCATTCCCCCTGCGGGGTGATTTCTCACTTTCTATCTCTCTTTCTCTCTCTGCCTTTCTGGTGAGCGCACACACCCTACAGCAAAAACCTCTCAAAAAAAAAAAAAAAAAGAAAAAGAAAAATAAAGGAGTAAGATTTACACATTTTAAACTATAAGTATAGGATATTCTTCTATTCTTCTATTTGTAATAATATGAATGAAGCTAGAGGACAGTATGCAAAGTGAAAGAGTGGACACAGAAAAACAAACCTTGCATGATGTCAATCTTTATGAAATTTAAAAATGTCATACAGAAAAGGAAGTAGAATGATGGTTACCAGGGACCAGGGGTGAGGAAAATAAGACATTGTTAGTCAACAGATATTAACTGTCAATTATGCAGGATAAGTAAGTTCTGGAGATCTAAGGTACAGTGTGGTGCTACAGTTAATGAGGTATTGTACACTTGAAATTTTCTGATAGTAGGGTCTAAAAGCTCTTGCCACACACATGTACATGCATCTAAAAGAGATAACTATGTGGGGTGAATATGGTGTTAATTAGTTTGATTGTGGGAAACACTTTAAATGTACACATACATTGGGACCAGCAGATGGCATAATGGTTACATTGCTGGACTCTCACATAGTTAACTGTGGTTCAAGTTCCAGGCCCAGCAGTTTAAACTTACACTGGGCATGTGTGTGTGCATGCCCAAGATCCCAAGAAGAGAATGGAGGAGTAGGGATTGCAGCATGGCCATCCCCCCAGAAGGGTGATTTCCAGCTTTCTGTCTCTCTGGCAGGTGCATGCACCCTATAGCAAGAAAATCTCTAAAAAAAGAAAAGTACACATACACATCAAGCTGTCACACTGAATACTCTAAATATATAATTTTTTTTATTATTTTTGTAAATCATACCTGAGTAAATTGGGGCAAAAGTAGTCTTTATTTTACATTGATGTCATGTTGATGGCACAAAGGAACTTCAGGTCAATTTGAATTTTGCAAACTTGCAGAGGCAGATAAAATGTATGAGATCTTCTTTTGCAAAAAGACATGATCAATGGTTCTTTAATGCAGACATACTATGAAATTAGATATAGAACAATGGATTTCTTATAATGTTTACATATTATGTCTTAATATTCTTATCTTACATTCCTTTAGGAAAGTGCAATGTAGAAATTGAAGGAAAATTGAAGGAATTTGGTCAGTTGTACACATGAAGCACTGAACCATTGTTTGTTAATAAAATTCCAAATATTATGGTCTAAATGTACTACAAAAATATCAGTTATTAGGACCAGCAGTTGGTGTAATGGCTATGTCGCTGGACTCCCACGTAGTTGACTGTGGTTCGAGTCCTGGACCTGGTGACTTAAACTCATGCTGGGCGCGTGTGCGTGCGTGCCCAAGACCCTGAGAGGAGAATGGAGGAGAAGGGATGGTGGTGTGGCCATCCCCCCTGGGGAGGGACTTCTTGTTTTCTATCTCTCTGTCTCTCTCTGTCTTTCTGGCGAGCGCACACGCCCTATAGCAAAAACCTCTCCAAGAAATAAAATATATCAGTTATTATAATTGTTCATACTTTTAAAATGTCCTGGGTACTCTTGGAACATTTTATTATTAGCTTAATATTATTTCAAGTAGATAGGGTATTGCTAAAACATTAATATTAGGAGACTTAAATAAGTTAGATTTGTACACCATGGTGAAAGATCATACAGATATACCATAACCAATGACTATGGACTGTGATCTCAACCTTCAAGATCTTACTGACTTTTGTTTCTCCAACATTTTATTTTATTTTTTTCTTCCGTTTTGGTATCCATGTGTCTTCCAGTGGAGTAGGCATGGACCTGGAGTGGGAGTGGTATGGCATAAGTTCTGGTCTCATCAGTACTATTTCTCATGATTCTGAGTATCTTGACCAAATCTCTTGTCTTCTTTGGGCTTCTTGTTTTTTTTGTTCATAAAAAATGAACATTGGTTGATAATATTTAGCTTTTTCTTAGCTCTAACCATCAAAATTTCCATGATGCCGGGCCTCTTTTCATGATCTTTCATTCTGGGTTCACTTGAGCTATCTATTTGTTTTGTTCCTACTTAGGTCCAGTTGTGAAAAAAACAAATAAAAATTGATTTTCATAACTAAAATTTCTCAATTTTTCCTATAATAAATGTGAAAGTTTATGGACAATGGCAGTTTCGGTCATTACATACACACAGGTGAACCCTGTGAAGTAACGAGGTCCTATGGAAACTGTGCTAGCGTGTGCACGCATGTGCGCTCTGGGGTGCTGGGAGAGCCATATGGCTGGCAGGCTCTCTGGAGGTAGAACATTGAATTTCCGCTGCTTTTTGTTCT
>NW_006160040.1:10686803-10731451 GCF_000334495.1 Tupaia belangeri chinensis | reverse complement strand
TGCTGCTTTATGTCCTTTTCAGTTTCTAGTCCCTGCCCTCTCAGCAGCATGATGAGCAACAGAAGCTCCGAATACACCGGTGACATTGCCATTGTGTTCCTGCTGCACCTGCCTGCGAAAAACCAATCAGCCATATTAGTCATTCAGTATGCACATTCTAACCTAAATAGGTCACCGTGATCTGGAGCAGAATGGACTACAAGGAAATTCAAAATATTAGACTCTTCTGTTGACTCTGTCTAGTGGGTGAAAATCAGAGAAATAACTTAGCAAGCTGCCTCTTCTCCTTTTCCCTCTTCTGCCTTCTTTCTTCTCCCCATGTCCAGTCAATTAATTAACAAGCAAATTTGGTGTTCCTCTCAGGAGTTTAAATTACTCTACAAGAAAGGTACCTTGCTCTGAAAAGGCATTTACAATTTTGCACACACAAATACTTCTCACCTATTGTTATCAATAGGAAGATTGCAGTTAAGTTTCAAGTATAATCTGTTTTCATTTACAATTGTTTCAAATCTCACAAGAGCAATGGAGAAATTTCACATATATTCACCTAGTGCCAGAAAATAGTTGAAAATCTAGAAAGTAAGAAGTTTCAATTATAAATTGTGTATGTATGTGTGTATGTGTGTATGTGATGCAAAATTGAATCAGCTTAGACCTTATTCCAGCTTCCTCTTTTATAAACCAATTATTTTTATTAATTCTTTTGTTCCCTGTTTTAAAACAAAAATATAAACTTAATTAAAAATAGAGTAAAAGGTTTAATTGGTGACGTGATGGTTAGGGCTGCTGGATCCCACCTGGCTGACTGCATGGTTGAGCCCTGGACCCAGTGGCTTGAAAAACACACCAGGCACATGTGTATAAGTGCATAAAATCCTGAGAGAAATATGAAGAAAGTATTGCAGCCTGGCCATTCCTCCACAGGGGTGCTTTTTCACACTCTCTCTCTCTCTCTGGTGAGTACACATGCCCTAAAACAATGTTTTATAATTGAGAGAAAAGGCAGTTTAGAACTCCTTGATATAAATTCCATTTTAAATTCAATTATAAATGAGAACTTTGCTGAGGAATGGTGTTTTTTGGTATTTTATAATCAAGTATAGATTCTCAATTGCTATTTTTAATATAATGTTCTCCCTTTCAACTAAAAATGTTCCCTCTAACTACAAACTCTTCTCCGCTTACATGTCTACATGAACATGCAGTTGGTCATCAGAAAGTCTACTAGATTGGGGCAGTGTTTCTCATACTGTATGTAGAAGGGAATCCAGCACTCAACTGCTGGCTACTAAATGCCAGGATGTGACAACCAAAAACACTCCCATATATTCACATATTTCCCAAACACGCCTAATGAGTGTCATTTTCTCTATTGAGTGCTATTGTTTCAACCTCCAGGTATGGGATTATAATTTTCTTAAAGGATAGTAGAGATGTACCCTACAGACTTTCAGAAGAAAATATTCTCAGTGAAAAGAGTGAAAGAAAATACTATCAGTAACAATAGTGTTCCCAAAGTCAGTGTTCTAGGACCTGGCAGAGGGTCTTAAGGAGGATCTTTTTGCTAATATTGACTATGTTTTCTTTTAAAATGCCAGGCATGAGATGGGAATAAAAGGCAGTCATAGTTAGAAAATATCAAATTTATCCTCTTGTATGGATAATTTTCTTTTATAGACAAAACCTTTGAATTAACCACTTAGAGTCTGTTAATTTCAATTCTCTCCCTCCTCATTAAAATTGGAGACATATACATAGACTTACATAGAGGTGTATGGTTAACACAAGGAACAAAAGAAAGGGTTTTATTCCACATAGTTACTTTTTCCGGAGCCCACGAGAGGCAGCTGCATCCTATTGAGGACTGATCCTCCAAAGTTTCATTCAGTTACCAGTATCAAGTGGAGGTGGTTCATAAGAGTTGGAATCAGAAGGGAGGGACTTATGATCAAAAAAAGAAGCTGTTAAGTAAAAGATTCTGGGCAGATGTGAGAAAAACACTCACTTCAACCCAAAGATTCTAGCTATTGCTCAAATTTGGTAACCACTAGCTCTAGCTATGTAATCATTTTTTTTTTGGAGAGGTTTTTTCACTATAGAGCATGTGCGCTCGCCAGACAGACAGAGACATAGAGACAGAAAGTGAGAAATCACCCCCCCCAGGAGGGATGGTCATGCCACAATCCCTTCTCCATTCTCCTCTGGGATCTTGAGCAAGCACACACATGTGCCCGGCGTGAGTTTTAAGCCACCGGGTCCGGGACGCGAACCGCAGTCAACTACGTGGGAGTCCAGCGACATAACCATTATGCTAACTGCTGGTTCCCACTATGTAATCTTTTGAGAACTTAAAATGTCTCTGTATTATAGAGGTACTTGCTCAGTAAGTGTGAAGTAAACACAGAATTTCTAAGACTTAGAATGAAAATTAAAATGTAAGCTATCTTGTAACCAGCAGAAGTCATAATGGTTATGTCACTAGACTTCCACATACTCGACCACAGTTCAAGACCAGTCCTGGTGGCTTAAACCTCATGCTAGGTGCATGTGTATTTGCATGCCCAAAATCCCAAGAAGAGAAAGGAGAAGACAGGATTATAGTGTGGCCATCACCCCAGGGGGTGATTTCTTACTTTCTGTCTCTCTGTCTCTGTCTCTCCAGTGAGCACATACATTTTATAGCAATAATCTCTCTCTCAAAAAAAATGTAAGTTATCTCAATAATTGTCATTTTGGAATCAGCCCTGTAGCCTAATGGTTAAGCTCTGTGCTAGAAAGTGGGGTCCCGGATGGGATTTGTTGACACCTAAAGTGTGACTGGGATTTAGGTAGTGCTATGGACTGGATATTTGTAGACTCATCCAAATTCATATGTTAAAATCCTAACCCCAGGGTGTTGGTATTAGGAGGTGGGCCTTTGGAAAATGATTAGGTCATTAGGGCAGAGCCTTCATGAATGGGAATAGCACCTTAATAAGAGAGGGCCAGGAGAGCTCTTTTGCTTTTTCTATTTTTCTATGTGAGAGCACAGAATGGAGCTAGTAAGGAAGTGGGCTCTCACAAGAGCCTTGATCTTGGACTTCCTCATTTCTAGAGTTGTGAGAAAGAAATTTCTGTTGACTATAAGCCACTTTATGGCATTTTTGACAAAGCACCCAAAATGGACTAAGATAGCTGGCAAGGCATTAAAGAAAAAAATGGATTAGATATGGAGAGAATAATGTGTACAAAGACCTTGATGCAAGAAAATGAGTTCATGTGGCTAGCTGGTGCCAAAGCAGTAACCAAAGATGGAGATGCAGGGTTAACAATAGGCCAGATCACCACTTACCATGTTAACACTTCGGGAGGCATTTAAGCAAGAGTGCAACGTTCCTTTGGTGTGGTGGCGAAGAATTAGAACACAGCAAGTGTTAGTGTGAGGGGAAGAACAAGAGGGAGATCACTGCAGAGAGTCCAGGTGAGAGACAAGGTGTGTCCAAGTAGAGTGAATGATTCTGTCAGTTTCTGCCCTAGCACATGTTGCTTTATGCTTTTATTAACTTAGGTCAGACATTTCTCTTCCTTTGGAGGTGACTGGTCTCTCTTACGCTTTTTTCCTGTTCATTTTCTATTAGTTTGGAGAAATTACTTCTTTATTTGTCCCCTTTGGATTTTGCCAAAGACAGAAGGTGGTTTTCTTATTCTCTTGCCTTATTACACTTGATTAAAGTCTCTTTGGCTTCTTTTTGAAAGTGACATATAAAAAGAAAACACTTTTTTCTTGTTCTTGTCATAGGTAGATATTACGAACGTCATAGATTCAGAAACGAAAAGAACATTACTAGTGTTAGCCCAGAACAAAAATTCATTTTTGCTTTAGAAAATGCTTGGATATATTTTATTCCTTTTTAAATATTGGATGGTAAAAACTTTTAAAATCTGTACCAAACACATAAACTAATTTAAAGCATATTTATTTTATATTTTGTTAATAAAATTTTACATCTTTAAACTATTTAGAATCTATAAAAATGCTTTCAGAGATAATTCTCTTTTTTTGCTAATTTCCTGACCCAGCCTCTGAACATATTAATGTTGCTATTTGTATTTTTTGCAGTCTCCCAGAAATTACTATTACATAAGCAATTTTTTAAAGGAGAAAGTGCCCCCATTCTTTATATTCTCCACACATGGGTGCATACCATAAAATTGTCTTGCCCAGTGCTTTTGTTTTTATTTTTATTTTAATTAAGGCATAATTTTCATTTGGTAATATACACAAATCATAAGTTTACAGCTCATTGAGTTTGGGAAATTTTATATACCTGTGTAACCCATAGACAACTCAATTCATCAGCAAATTGCCTCAACCCCACTTCAAATTTCCTCTTTTCCTCATCTGATAACTTCTCACCAGCTCCATTGTTATCTGGCCTGAGCCACTCATCTCTCACCTGGATTGGAAATAACCTCCTAAATGATTTTGAGGCTATTATTCTTCCTCAGGACAATATAATGCAGATTACTCCATGTTACTGCTCTTCTAAAAAATCTGCAAGGGTTATCGTTAAATGAAGAGCACGGACCTCCCTAAAAACCTGGCTCTTCATTTTTTATTATTTTCTTTTTTTAGAGAGATTTTTTGCTATAGAGCACATGTGCTTGCTGGAGAGACAGAAAGAGACAGAGACAGAAAGTAAGAAATCACCCCCCAGGGAGGATGGCCACACCACAGTCCCTTCTCCCCTGTTCTCTTCTTGGGATCTTGGGCATGCATATACACATGACCAGGGTGTTTTAAACCACCAGGTCAGGGGTTTTAACTGCAGTCGACTACTTCAGATTTTAGCAACACAATTGTTATGCCATCTGCTGATTCCCAAACCTGGCTCTTCTTTACCTCTCTGCAGAACTGCTACTTAATTTGTAAAGCTCAATGCAAAATAAAAATGCAGGGTTAATTTCCTGCATTTTGAAGTTTTGTCAAAAGTACTAAATACAGGGACCAGCAGTTAGCATAATGGCTATGTTGCTGAACTCCCATGTAGTTGACCACAATTTGAGTCCCAGACCTGGTGACTTAAACTCATGCTGGGTGCTTGTGCGTGTGTGCCCAAGATCCCAAGAGAAGAATGGAGGAGAAGGGATGGCAGCATGGCCATCCTCCCTGGGGGGTGATTTCTTGCTTTCTATCGCTCTGTCTCTGTCTTTCTGGCCAGTGCCCTATAGCAAAAACCTCTCAAAAAAATAAAATAAAAAGTACTAAATACAGTTGTTTTATTTATTTATTTATTTATTTTTCATTTCTTTACTACTAATAAAAAAGCTACAGGGCACATGCATTCACTGGAGAGAGAGAGGGGGAGGGAAAGTGAGAAAGCACACCCCAGAGGAGATGACCACCACACAATCTCTTCATTCTCCTCTCAGGAGTTTGGGTGCACAGCATGTATCCAGCATGTTTTCTAAGCCACTGTGTCTGGGACTCGAACTGTGCAGTTGACCATATGGGATCCAGTCACTTTAACCACCACACTACGTACTGGCCATATTCCTTTTTTCATGGTCTCTCTTCAACTCTTATGCTATTTTTTACAGTGCTATTTAATGTGCCACTCCTTTGAACAGGGGCAGACCTGTTCAAAACCTTCTGAGGGAAGGTCCTTACTAGGGCCCAAGGGCCTTCCCCACTACTCAGTACTCACTGGCTGCTGAGATAGCCAGCCCCTGCTCCCATCAGCAGCAGGACCTAGAGGCTGTACCCTAACTGGGAAAAGAGAAGTCAAACCAGTCATTTCCCCTTTGACCTTGACCCACACAGGTGTGCAGAGGCTGAGGATATTGCAAACTCTGTACCACTGTGAATGGGTGAGAGACTTCTCCCAGAGATGCCCATAGAGTGAAGTCTTGAATAGAATGCCACTGCTATGTTCTGCCTAGTGGCAGCTCCACATGTGGATGCCTAACCCTAATCTTCCCCATCCCAGGCCTCCAGCCAGGCCCACAGGAACAGGAGGGAGATCAAGAAGGTCTGGGGATGTAGGATCCTGCCTGCATCAAGACTCTACGCTCTTTTGAATGCCAATTATTCCATCAGAGTGCACTTATGAAGCACACATTCAAATAAAAAGTTACTAGTAATTATAAGAAGATGGCCTCGGACATTCAACCCAAGTTCAGGGCCCTTGTGAGATCAGACTTGAGTGACTGCACTGACTACACACCTACAAACCTAATCCTGCCTATGTAATGCCACCCTGTTATTCTTGGCATCTCCTGCAGCTCCATTGACCTCTTTGCTGTGCTTTAAGCATGCCAGAGTGTACCCTCTAGAGCCTTTAGGATCGCCTGTTTCCTCTTTCTGGAACTCTTTTCCTTCTGTTATATATTTCACTCATTCTTTTTTGCTTTCTTCAAATCTAGGTTCCCTAGACAAATTCTTAATAAAATTTTTCATGAACATCTAATGCACAGTTAATACCGCCCTCCATCCTGTATCTCACTTACTTCATATTTTAAAAAGTTTTATTATCTATTTCTTCCTGAGTGCATGAGGGAGAGAGCCAGCACTCCCAACAATGTCTTGACTCATAATCCACCCCTGGCCTTGGTCAGTCCTGGATCATGGGTGTAAGCATGCTCAGCATATTCAAGAAGGTCTCTTGAACTTTAGAGTCTTTCCATAGGGGAAGCCTCAGTCATATCTGAGCTGAGTCATAATCCAGGTCTTGCCTACTCAATTTTTAAAAGTGTTTATCACTTTCTAAAGTTCTGTAGAATTTAACTATCTATTAGGTCATTGGGAATGTCATGTGTTTTTCTGTTTTCCTATGCAAAAATTCATCATGACTTTGTCAATAACCCAGTATTATATATATTACTTATCATCTTTATTCCCTATCAGAAGAAAAGCTCCATAGAAACAGTGACTACTTTCTGTTTTGTTGACTAGTGTATCCTAAGAATGAATAGGACTGACTGGCATCTGGTAGATGTTTTATACATTCTAGCTGATTGCATAAATTAATAAATAAATGAGCAATTTCTATCTGGAAATAAATGGAATAAAATGATCTAACTCTTCTGGTAAAATCGTGTGTGTATGCATATATGACACAGAAAAAGAGAGAGAAGGAGGAATGGGCACCCATATGTCAAAAGTAATGGATAGTTTAGAGATAGAAATGCTATTTGCAGTTAATCAGCAACAGCAGGTATTTTTCATTGTATTGAAGGGAGCAAGTCGCTATAAAAATCAATTGATAAATAACAGCTTTTTTCCCAAGGTCACATGAGTAGTCAATGGCAGAGCCAGGATTCAAGCCCAAATATATTTGACTCAGATGCCCATGTTTAATCTTCTAAGGGATTATTTGCATTTGGAAAGAGGTACTTACTGATTCACAGTGAATCTAGCTGGTTGGCTACATAAGGGAGACTTTTTTGACAGGAGGATCTTCTCCATGTCCTGATGAACTTATTATTTTTTTTTAAGAGAATTTTGCCTTAAGGCACATGTGCTTGCCAGACACACAGAGAGAGAAAGAGATAGTGAGTGATAAAGTGAAAAAATCACCTCCCAGGGGATGGCTATGCTTTAATTCCATCTCCTCCAAAAGCACACATGCACATGTGCCTGGAGTGATTTTCAAGTCACCGGATCTGGGCCTTGAACTGTGGGCCACTTCGTGAGAATCTAGCAAATCTATGCCATTTGCTGGACCCTTCTGATGAATTTTATTTCCACTATTCTTCCATTTTCCCCTACAATCCTGCAGTATTTAGGTAGACACTGAAAGAGTGCTAATCCTTAAATTATATACACCTTAAATGCTTCACTTTTTTATGGTAGGATATGCCTAAGATCATCTCATCATTCACCATTCACCTTTTTTTTTTTTTTTTGAGAGAGAGTTTTTTTGTTTTGTTTTGTTTTGTTTTGTTATAGGGCGCGTGTGCTCACCAGACAGACAGAGAGAGACAGAGAGAAAGCGAGAAATCACCCGCAGGGAAGATGGTCACTCCGCAATCCCTTCTCCTTCATTCTCTCAGGATCTTGGGCATGCATGCACACGCGCCTGGTGTGAGTTTAAGCCACTGGGTCTGGGACTCGAAACATGGTTGACTACATAGCAGTCCAGCGACATAGCCATTATGCTAACTGCTGGTCCCACCATTCACTTTAATGGACACATTGAATTATACTATTTATCCCAAATGAATGGATAATCCAAAATCATAGGGAAATGTTAGGTCTGGAAAATCTCTCTTTTTCTTCTTCCCTTTCTCTTTTGTTATTTTACTCTTTTTTCTCCTCCTCCTTTCTCTTCTTCCCACTTTTTCTTCTTTCCCTCCCTCTTTTTCTTTTTCTCTCCATCTCTCCTGAAAATGATAAATCCTAAAAGTAAACTTTGATAATGTATTTTCCAAATAGTAGATAGATTTTGATAAATACTCATGATTGTTATTAAAAACTCAGCTCCAAATACCTTTTAAAATTAGTTTTATCGAAAATTATTTCATCATTGAGTGGAATAAAAAAAGACATCACTATCTATACCACAATATCCAATTGTTTCAGCATTTCTGAAATTTCTAGTTAATAAGGGTCTCTACTGAATAGCATTTTCATGGAAAAGTTTAATTACAGATTTAAAAAATATTTTAAATAAGACAGTAAGAGAATGAACTGGTGCCAAACAGCACTGATAGATCCATATGTTAACATGCTCCAACTTCAAAATCAAATTCCAATGAACCCATATTTACAGAGCGTTCATTGTAAACTTAAAGCGTTTATAATGTAGTTGAAGCATAGTATTGCAATCTACTATTATTTGAGTCCCCCTACTCCTAAATTCATGTGCTGGGAGTTGTGAAGGTTTTAAGGAGAAACTAAACACCTTCATGATGCTGAAAGGTAGGGTCTTTGGGAGAAAGTATGTGATTAGGGTGAGGTCTCTGTGACTGATTCCTCGTGGGGTTATAAGAACATGCACACGTGTACACACAGGAACACACAGAAATACATGCTCCTGTTCTCTTACAGTGCAACATCCTGAATGATTTTGAGAATCCACCAAATGAAAACCCTTACCAGATATGACCCCTGAACTTTGAGCCTCCAAACCATGAGATGAATAATCCATTATTTTTTTGAATTACCAAGACTTATTAGCAATGCTACAAACTAAAATACTAACCTCATGGCAGAGACAATTTATATTAACTGAGCCTCCAGCTCTAGAGTTATGCTAAACACATTCTGAAGTAGTTTGATATTGTTTTCTATTTAGTAAGTTCTCATAGCAATCCTTCCCCTAATTCCTATCACTAAATCCATCTAGTTGTCATTTTGCTGTCTCTTGACAAATAACCCTGCCCTAATTACCTTTAATCATACATGAATTAGACCAGCAGATGGCCTAATTGTTATGTCACTGAACTTCCACGTAGTTGACCACGACTTGGATCCTTCACCTAGCAGCTTAAAACTCATGCTGGGTGCATGTACATGCATGTCCAAAATCCTGAGAGGAGACTAGAGGGAAAGGGGTTGAGGTATGACTGTGCCCCCTGGAGGGTGATTTCTCACTTTTCTGTCTCCCTGTCTCTCTCTATCTTTCCCACAAGCACACACACCCTAAAGCAAAAGCCTCTCTAAAACAAAACAATACAAAACAAAACAAAAACCTTGAATTATTAAAATAGCCTTTCCTTTCTTCTTTCTTTCTTTCTTTCTTTCTTTTTTTTTTTTTAAGAGAGAGTTTTTTGCTATAGGGTGCATGCGCTCACCAGAGAGACAGAGAGTCAGACAAAAAGCAAGAAATCACCCCCGGGGAGATGGCGTTACTACAATCCTTTGTCCATTCTCCTCTAGGGATTTTGGACATGCCTGTACACATGCTTGGCATGAGTTTCAAGCTACCAAGCCCAAGACTTGAACTGTGGTCAACCACGCGGGAGTCCAGAGATGTAACCATTATGCCATCTGCTGGTCCCTTCAAACAGTATTTCTATTTTCACTTTTACCCCCATAAATTTAGTCTAAACACAGTACCAGAGAAATCATTTTAGAGTGGAGACCAGATCATGTGCCTTCTCTGTTAGAATCTTTCTAAATGCTTCTCCTCTCATAAGAAGGAATACTCAAGGCACTTAAAGCAGTTGTGATTACCTATGTGACTGCCCCATTCCCTTCACCCCCTGATCTCCGTTCCTACCAACCCTTGACTCAACACCCTATGCCTACATGGCCCTCTTCATTGTTCTTCCAACATGTGCCTAGACCAGGGCCTCATCCTCTCTGTCCATTTTTCTGATTGCCCTTCTCCCAAGTATGCCTCCTATAATTCAGGAACATACATCAGCAACTATGAAGCTGCTATCTCTCAATGAGGTTTGTACCAGTCTCATTTTTATTATTATTATTATCAGAGGGTGCTTGTGCTTTCCAGAGAGAAAAAGCGAAAGAACCCCCCACTGAGGAATAGTCATGCTCCAGTCATTTTTCCTCCATTTCTCTATCTCATCAATATTTTATTTTATTCTCTCACAATAATGAGATTTTTTTGGACCAGCGGGTTGCATGGATTTTAAGGCAGCTGGATCCCACATAGCCAACTATGTAGTTTAAGTCCCAGACCTGACAGCTTGAAGACATACCAGGTGCGTGTGTGCTCATGCACAAAAATCCTGAGAGAAAAATGAAGAAGAGATTGTAGCATGGCCATTCCCCTGGGGGGTGATTTTTTGCTTTCCTTCTCTCTCTCTCTCTCTCTCTCTCTCTCTCTGTCTCCAGTGAGAGTGCATGCACTCTATAGCAAAAACTTAAAAAAAAAATAAGTTTTCTTAGTTTTTCAGTGGATCTTGTTTTGTAACAAGTATTAAAGTACTTTGTAATGGATGACTCATTTCTGTGACAACTTTGGGATAGTTTTAATCATATTAGCTAGTTAATACATATAAACAGATAAAACTGTACCTAGAATTAAATAATAATAACATGTTTCAATGAATTAAAGACTATTAGAAATATACTTTGAGTTAATACACAGGAAAGTGCTATTTGCATTACTCTATGCTCTTACTTAAAGAGCTAACTCATTTTAATGATTTCAGCTTTTCTTTGTACAAGTTCAAATCTCTAAACTATACCTCTATCCTTGACCTTTTTCCTTAGCTTCACTGCTTTTCATTCTAGACAACTTTATATAGATATCAAACATAAAATATATAAAGCTTAGTCACCAGCTTTTTAAAAATAATCAGTTCTCTCTTCAGAATTTTATATTTATTATAATGTCATCATTATTTTTCTAGTTTCTCAACCTTGAAACACTGTAGTTATTTTTTTAAGTTTATTTATTTCTTCCATGTGCAACAGATAGAGGGAAGTAAGTTATTTTTGACACTAAATAGTACAGGAACAGAGTAAGATAATTTTTATGCTTTAAGTCAATGTAGAATACTTTTTCAAGGATAACATCTTTGACAAAGTAAGATGATTAAGAAGATTTTGAGGAAGGCTCTTGTTAGAGAGGGAAATAATGATTAAATAAGATCTTCGGGTTATCTATTTAAAAATGAGATGCAGGAATAGAATTTTACGAAGAGAACTCATTAGACCAGAAGTGAATGTGTAGTGGAGTTTCTGTGTTAAATAAAAGGGCAATGGCCTTCCCTGAATATTCATACTGTTTTTCCAACAATTGAAGAACTAAAGAATGGAAGGTGTGCCCATACTATATGACCTGAGGATGAAGATCCTAATACATAGAGCAGTACCTGTTATTTGTACCCACTTTATTATTATCATCATCATCATCATTATCATTTTGTTAGAGAGATTTGTACTAGAGGGCAAGTGCGCTCACTGGAGAGACAGAGGCAGAGACAGAAAGCAAGAAATCACCCCACAAAGATATGGATGTGCAACAATCCATTCTCCTGTTGGGATTTTGGGCAAATAAACACACATGCCTGGTGTGTTTCAAGGTGCTGGGCCCAGGATTCGAACTGTGGTTGACTACATGGGAGTCCAGTGATGTAACCATTATGCCATCTGCTGGTCCCTGTACCCACTTTATTACCTTGTTAGGTCTTAGCTGAATTTTAAGCAATGTGTAAAATTAAAGGGTTATATTTATTCTGCTTTATTCTGCTATAACCAAATATTTGAGACTGAGTAACTTATAAAGAGTAGAATTTGTTTGGTCATGGTCTGGAAACCAGAAGTCCAAAATCATGGTGCTATCATCCAGCAGAGGCCTTCATGTTTGGCGTCCCATGGCAGAAGGCAGAAAGGCAAGCAGGCAGTTGAACAGAGAATGAAGGGGACCACATGTTATCATTTTTATCAGGTGTCTCTGTTCTTCTAATAACCCACCCTGTAATAACAGCATTAATACATTCATGAGTGTATATTCCCAAGGTCTAATCACCTCTATAATGTTCCATCCTGTAATACTGTGACAATGGCAATTAAACTTTAGCTTGAATTTTGGAGTGACATGCAAATGATAGTGGTTATCTCAAGTGAAAGATGTAACAGGGACGAGAATTTTCACAGAAAAACTAATTCATGTTCTTGTACCCCACTTACCAAAGTTTTTAAAGTTTCGAGATACTACTGTTTGGAATATGGAGTGAGAAACTTCTGAGACATAAACCCTTCCATCATATAACTAAGCTTTGCTTGAGCTTTATATACATTCTAATAAGAAACAACTTCTGAAAATAAGCCAGAGTGCCTTTCTTAGCTCGGGCATTACTTGGAGCCCAGATAAATACATTTCAAGACAGTCTTAATCAGAATATGTGTATTGAGAAGGTCTTGGGCTGGCTTTTAATGTCTCTTAGATCCTTGTTCTGCCATGAGTTCAACCACAGAATTACAAGGTGAAGCTTTAGACTATTACCTTTTTTTTTTTTTCAGAGTACTACATTTTCCTGTATAAAACAGACCCAGCTCTATTTACATAGGCCTTTAAAGCACAGAAATAGTCGAAATCTATAGAAGCCATAACTCCTACATTTTTTCTGTAAGGACCTATCATATCTGTAGGTCAAATTACTCCAAAACTTAGTGATATAAAACAGTCCTTTTTATTTCCATGAATTATGTGTGTCAAGAATTTAGATTGGGCACAACAAGAATGGATTTTCTTTGCTTTTGGAGGTCTGGTATCTCAAATGGAAGGTAGATTCAGAAGATGGGACTCACAGGAAGGCATCCTCTCTTTTTCATCAGCCATTTGTTGTCTTTGTTTAGGCAGTTGCAAAGTTCTAAACAGGATGAAAGGAAGAGAAAATACATTCCATCTCTTGGTGGGAATGTTCTGAAGGAATATGTTAGTCCAAATATATTGCTTTATATATTAAAAGAAAATAAAATTGCCACACCACTTTCTGGATTTGTGTGTGTATCTCGTATGTGTGATGATGTGTACAAGTGTGAATGGGATGATATACAACTATGTTAATAATGAGTTTATTCTAATATCAATTTTAGGAAAAAGATAACTCAGGTCCTGTCTCTTATACAATGTTGTGAACTCTTAACAGTTCTAGGCATTTGGGGGAGAGTTGTTACATTTCATTTATTCTTCATTAAAAAAATTAGATTTAGTCACCTAGTCCATTAGTGTAGAAAACCTTAATTTGAAGGCCTAAAGGACCAGAGAGATAACTTAGATATGCAAATCTTGTCACATGAGATAGTGGCATCTGTCATGGCTGGAAGGGCCCTGAGCATTTAACTGCATTAAATCAACTGAAAAAAATGTATATATAATAAAAAACAAGATGCGAGTCATGCTACACATAATGCAACTGGGGCTGAGTTCAGCTAACTGGCTACTAACTTACCACTCCCCCTAACTCTAGGGAGAATTGAATGCCTTGCTTTCTCAGCCTGACTCTAGGCCCCTGACCTCCCTTTTCTTAGCACATTTTCTTTAGACTATGTATAACTGCAAATTTCTTCTCAGCTTCTTTGAGATATATGTATAAATCTTTAAAAAAATTTTTTTTTAATTTAATTTTTAATATATTTTTTAATTTCAAGAGGAGCAGTTTTAACTTTAATAAATCGAAATCAAGGAAATGATAAGCAAGCTTTGCTTAAAACTTAAAGCAAGGAAGTAGGTGAGGATTCTGTTCAAATAGGAGGTACATGACCCTATTGGCAGCTCAAGACAAGACAAAAATCCTTAAATCCGGAAAACAAAGCCTAGAAGAAAAATCAGTAATGTTTTAGTCAAAAGTCTTAAGATTCTATTTCACAAGCTCAGTCACATTTAGTTAATCCATCTTCTGTTGTGGTCCGATATTACCAATTAAATTCTAGAAGATAACATTCAACTTCAGACTTGTCCCTACCATTAAGTTAGCCATTTTCTTAGTTGTTTTTGAATTCTTATTTCTCTGTATCTGTATTAAGTTCTCCTGGTATGGTCCTCCCTTCAGAACTTCTTGGAGAACTGGTCTGGTGGTGGTAAGTTCTTTCAGGTTTTGTTTATCTGAGAATATCCTTGTCTTTTCTTCCCATATGAAGGATAATCTTGCTGGGTACAGTATTCTTGGTTGAAATTGCTTTTCCCTTAACACTTTGAATATATTTTCCCATTCTTTCCTTGCTCGGATTATTTCTGATGAGAGGTCCACTGTTAGCCTGATGGGATATCTTGTGTAGGTAACTTGATGTTTCCCTCTTGCCAATCTTAATATCTTGTATTGTCTGTAGTTTTGGTCAATCTGCCTATAATGTTTCTTGGAGAAGATCTTATTGGGTTGATTCTATTTGGGTTCCTTTGTATTTTTGGGGACTGGATCTTTTAATGCCCCTCAAGGTTGGGACTGGATCTTTTAATGCCCCTGAAGGTTTGGAAAGTTTTCTTCCAGAATTTCATGGAATAAATTATCAATGCCCTTATTAGTCTCTCCGCTTTCTGGGATAGCAATTATCCAGATGTTTGGACATTTGATGATGTCTAGTATTTATTGTATATTATTTCATATCTATCATATATTATTCTCATTTTGGGGGGCAATTTTCTCAGTCTTCATGGTGGAATTTCTAGGCTAGCAACTCTATCTTCTACATCTGAGATTCGACATTCTGTATGATCTAATCTTCGTTTAGTATTTTTAGGGAGGTTTTGACTTCCTATATTATAGTCTTCATCTCTAACAGTTCTTTTTTATTTATTTTATTTTATTATTTAGTTTAATTTGTTTATTTATTTTGAGAGGTTCTTGCTATAGGGCACGTGAACTCGTCAGAAAGACAGAGAGAGACAGAAAATGAGAAATAACCCCCCATGGGGGATGTCCACCCTAGAATCCCTTCTTCTCTCAGTATCCTGGGCATTCATGCACCCATACCTGGCGTGAGTTTAAGCCCTGGATCTGGGACTCGAACCTCAGTCGAATACATGGGAGTCTAGCAACATAGCCATTTTGTCAACTGCTAGTCCCCATCTCTAATAGTTCTATCTGATTCTTTCTTATGGTATCTATTTCCTCTTTCAGATTTTGCAAGAACTTCCTCACCTCCTAGAATTCATTGTCTCTTTTCTCCTGCATTTTCTGGAGTTCATTGTCTCTCTTCTCTTGCATCTCTGTTAGTTTTGTCACTATGAATATTCTAAATTCTTTATCTGACATTTCTGTAAATTCTATTGTGCTGTCTAAGGATGAAGAGGAGTTATTCTTTTCCTTTGGAAGAAAGGTATTTTCTTGCTTTCTCATATTACTTGTGACCCTGCGGTGCTTTGTGGTCATCCAATGGATTGTGCATTTCTCCTTAAATCTTTTTTTTTTCTTTTTTTTTGAGAAGTTTTTGCTATAGGGCATGTGCGCTTGCCAGACAGACAGACAGAGACAGACAGATAGAAAGCGAGAAATCACCCCCCAGGGGGATGGTCATGCCACAATCCCTTCTCCTCCATTCTCCTCTCGGGATCTTGGGCACGCATGCACACGCGCCCGGCGTGAGTTTTAAGCCACCGGGTCTGGGACACGAACCGCGTTCGACTACGTGGGAGTCCAGTGACATAGCCATTACGCTAACTACTGGTCCCTTTCTCCCTAAATCTTGTAGTTCAATCTGAACATTCAGAGGCATGCAGGAAGACATCTGCTATCTCTCTTCCATTCCTTTTTTTGCTCTTTATGAGTCAGATTCAGTTGGAATTGAGGAATATAATGACCCTAATCATATTCCGATGTGGATATTGTTCACTTTGGCCTGTCTAGACACTCGGTACATGGAGGCTGAGCAGCCAAGGCATGAAGCTAAAGGAAAAAGAAAAAGAACTAGAGAAGAGAAAAGAAGAAGAAAAAAAGATGTTAAAAAATTTATATTTTAATTTTAAAAAGCAAAAACTGAAAGCAATATATCACAGCTCAATTTCAGTAGCCATCTCAGGATAAGCCTGGGTTTGTGCTTTTCCTAAATGGTAGGGGGTAAAACACAAATTAACACACTAAAGGAGGAGCTTAAGAGCCCAGAGAATACTTTACCTTAAAAAATATTTTTTAAAGACTAAAAGACACAGGGAAACACAGAGAAACAGAGAGAGACAAAAAGATGGAGAGATGGATACAGAGGTAGCCCTACCCACTAGAAACGAATCTGGATGCAGAAGTCTCAGCAAATCTTCATTTTTCGTCTTTAAAAGCAGTATTTCAAAGCTCAAGTCCAGTAGCCATCTCAGGATGGGCCTGGGTTTCTTCCTGTATGTAAATCTTTTTAAAGTGACTTACCAGCATGTGGCATGAAAGTGAAAGTTTTGGATCCCATATAGCCAACTGAGTCCTGGACCTGGCATCTTGAAAATCACACTGGGTATATGTTCGTGTGTATCCAAAATTCCAAGAGGAGACTGGAAGAGAAAGGATTATGGCATGACCTAGGGGTGATTTTATTTCTCTCTGGAGAGCACATATACCCTTTAGCAAAAGAAAACCAAAAAAAGAAAAAAAAAGTAATAAAAGCTTTTTACCAGGTTTAAAACCCAGGAATACTTTTCTCAAGAACCTGGGAGGAATTTTTCTGAAATATTATTATAAAACTATGGCCCTGTCTCCTGAGAGGTTAAGAGCTCAACTTTGGTGTCAAATGGGCATGGAGATTTTTGAAGCAAACTACTTAAAATTTAGAAGACAGTTGTGTGCAGATTAGGTTTTTCTAAACTTACATAGGCCAACTGTCCTGGCTATGATTATCGGGACTAAAACAATCTCAAGTTTAGCATTTGCAAACTTGGAGAAGAGTGTTTACATCCATCTTTGCCTGGCCTTGGGGTTCTGCCCATGGGGAAGACTGTGCTTTGAGAGATAAACATTCCTCCCACTAATTACAGGCCTGGCTCTCTTCCCTCTTCCGCCAACTTCAAGTGTACGCTCCTTCATCATTTAAAACAGGATGTAATTCCCTGTCACTACCAGGTGCTTCACAGTACTCCAGACTAACCTAAGCATTGTCTTGCATGCTCCAAAGAGAAGAAAGAAGACAAAAGATTGAGAAAATGCAAGAAGGTATCAAAATATAAGAACCCAAATCCATAGTCTCCTGCCAATATTTTAGAAAGATACTTTGAAAGCTTTTGGAATATTGCCACATCTGGGTTTATACTGAGAGACTTCATAGGAATTTTTATTGCCCAGAATAAAATAATATACAGCTTAGAGGAAAAGCTGTAAAAAACAGTCTGTAAGTTCAAAGGGAGACTGTTTCAATGTGTAACACACTTGAGGATTATACTGTTTAAAATCTGTTATTATTAGTAAACAGAAATAAAAATGCTATGAGAACTAATCTGATGAAGTACAAATTTGTTGATATGGAAAATATATTCCAAATTGTATACTGAATCAGTCCACCTTTATCAAAGATTTTATTACAGAGCAGAATAGGATAAAGTGCTATTGAGTAACTTTTCCAGAATCATGTGAATACAGAATATACTGTAATTCATAACATATTAATGGAGTATCTATTAGAGCTTCTGGGTTCTGCTACTTGAAACAACTAGACACAGGGCCAGCAGCTGGCATGGCGGTTAAGACATTGGGCTCCCACATGGCCAATGGCAATGTGAGTCCTAGACCTAGTGGCTTGCTTTCTCACTTTCTCTTTCTCTCTCTCTCTGTTACTCAGTGGTGAGTGCATGTGCCCTATAATAAATTAAATAATAATAATAAAGTTAAATAAATAATTATGTTTAAAATAAAATAAAATAACTAGTAAAAAAAAAATGTGGCCAAGAAGACAAATTGCAAT
This sequence comes from Tupaia belangeri chinensis, assembly GCF_000334495.1. Taxonomy (NCBI): domain Eukaryota; kingdom Metazoa; phylum Chordata; class Mammalia; order Scandentia; family Tupaiidae; genus Tupaia; species Tupaia belangeri. The sequence continues at coordinate 10,713,177 of NW_006160040.1, read as the reverse complement.
AAAATGACCAAAGTCTGCTTTATAGAATCTCATTTTGTATTGTTTTTTAAAAGTTAAAAGAATTAAATAGTAATTATTTTACTAAAGACAATATGGCATGGTATGTAGACCAATCATCCTAGACATATAAGGAATGTTGCTTCTGTGGATGACTTGAAATCATGAATTTTTTTTTTTTTTTTTTTGAGAGAGGTTTTCGCTATAGGGCGCATGTGCTTGCCAGAAGGACAGAGAGAAACAGAGAGATAAAAAGAGAGAAATCACCCCCCATGGGGGATGGCCACGCTGCAATCCCTTCTCCTCCATTCTCCTCTTGGGATCTTGGGCACACACTCACACATACCCGACTTGAGTTTAAGCCGCCTGGTCTGGGGCTTGAACCGCGGTTGACTATGTGGGAGTCCATCAACATAGCCATTACGCTAACTGCTGGTCCCGAAATCATGAATTCTTGAGTCTGATGATTTGCTGGTTTTCACAATTGCTAAACTTTTTTTTTAAGAGAGATTTTTTGCTATAGGGTATGTGCACTGCCAGAGACAGAAAGTATGAAATCACCCTGTGGGGAGCATGGCCATACCATAATCCCTTCTCCACCATTCTCCTGTTGGGATTTTGGGCAGACATGCACATATACCCAGCATGAGTTTTAAGCCACTGGGTCCAGGACTTGAACCGTGGTCAAAGATGCGGGGGTCCAGTGATGTACCGTTATACCATCTGCTAGTACCGGGTGCTAAACATTTTTTTAAAAGAGTTTTTATGATGATAAAGTATGTCAAAAAAGTCTTATGCATACTAACTTAGAAAGAAAATATCACTAAATCAGGTATATCCAATCTTGAATAAATGCTAGTTCTAGGTTTAAAATCTCTGAAGCAGCGCTACTGAAAGTACAATCCTGGGACCAGCAACATAGCATCACCTGGAAACTCAGAAGCACACGTTCTTGGGCCCTGCCAAAGTCTTGCTGATGCAGAAACTCTGTCAGTGGGCCCTAGCAAGCTGTGCATTAACAGTTCCCTGAGTGACTCTCTGAAATGGGCTGAAGTGTGAGAATGACTGCTGTGAAAGAATGTAGCCTTGGGATTCACAAAGAGAAAGCTGTCCAGGAAGGACAGCTCGTGAGAGCTTCATCTCAGTGATGGGCAGCTTGAATTGGAACACTGCCAACAGCCAACAATTAATTGGTACCTGGAAAAACCTGTATCAGGCTACATTTTAAACTACTTACAATTTGGAAAATTTCCTATTAAATCCAGAAATGATATTCTCTTTCTATAATTATTATTACATATTTCAGGGCCAGTTATAGTTTCTCTTGAGTTCAAAAACTTAATATCTAGAAAAGTCTTGCATTTGAGAACTGAAGAAAGATATCTAAATTTCCTTTTCCATCCTAAAAATAGCTTCTGATAAGATGAGAAAGCTTATTGCCTGGGAAGTGATTCTCCTTTTATGAAAGGGCTTCAGTTATCCCCCAACTTAGAATTTCAGGGTGGTGAATACTTCAGAGGAAGTCCTTATATTTTGTACAGTAGGAAGTAGAAATAGCACAGTGCCATCAACCTGAATGGAAACTAAGTAATCAGAAAGTTAAATTTTCTTGGTACTTATTTATTCATCCAACACTGCATTTATCCAGTCATCCTTTCATTCTATTTTCTTTTGAGCTTTACTCGGTGTCAGGCATTGAGCTAGATTGAAAATACAAAGCACGAAAATGCCCTCAAAAGTGAAATGACAGGGGAAACAGCAGTTAGTGTAACGGCTATGTCACTGGACTCCCACGTAGTGGACCGCGGGTCGCGTCCCGGACCCAGTGGCTTAAAACTCACACTGTGTGCGTGTGCATGCGTGTGCATGCGTGCCCAAGATCCCGAGAGGAGAATGGAGGAGAAGGGATTGCAGCGTGACCATCCCCTCTGGGGGGTGATTTCTTGCTTTCTATCTCTCTGTCTTTCTCTGTCTGTCTGGCGAGCGCACGTGCCCTACAGCAAAAAAATCTCTCCAAAAAAAAAAAAACGTGAAATGACAGGGCTAGCACTGTAGTGCAGTGGTTAAGGAGGCAGGATTTCATACAATGACTGCAGTTCAAATCCCAGCCCCAGTGGCTGGAAAAACATGCCAGCATGTGTGCACGTGGCTCCAAATCCAGATGAGATGGAGAAGTGAAGGAAAGGAGCTGTGGCATGACCACGCCTAATTTAGAGTTTTCTCTCTCTTTTCCCTTGTGAGTGCACACATTCTCTGACAATTAAAAATAAGTGTCTAAAAAAAGCAATCAGTATCTGCCAATTATTTTAAAAAAAAATGTAAAATGACAAAAGGATCAGGCTACAAAAAGTTAAAGGCTCTTTTAGGTTTACAGGAAAAAGAAACAAAGATTTCCTGATAGATTATTAAAAGGTCATATTTATTTGTGTCCCAGAAGGCCATAAGTCTAGAGGAAAAAGAAGACATTGGTAAAATTTTAAGTGAAATGATCAAATCATTATTTAACTGTAGGAACTAATTTATGGTTTGAAAAGTGCTTATTGTATACACTTGTTAGAAAATGTATTCTATTTATAAAGATATTATTCATTAAAATTAAAGGGTGCATTCATAACTTTTTTCTGCCAGGATTTTTCTTGGTGAATTTTTTTAGATAGTTAATTTGTAATGAACAAATCATTATGTATATGTATGTGGAATAATGGTTTAAGTGAAGTCTCACTATATAATCTTTTAATTAAACTGCTTCAAGAAATTAGCAGGTGGACTTGCAGTTGTAAGAAACAGTATAGAGAGATCTCGAATACCTTTGCCCATTTTTCCTATGGGGGAAACGATAATACCGTATCCCAACCAAGATGTTGACATCAATAGAGTAACGATACAAAGCATTTCCATTACTGCAAGATCCCATCCTTTCCCTTTTATAGTTACTCCTACTTCCTCCTCACCTCTACCCCTTACTTTATTTCTGTAATTCTTTCATTCCAAGCATACCATGTAAATAAAAACACAGAAGCTGTGACCTTTGGGAATGGCTTTATTTCACTGAGCATAATTTTTATGATTTTATCCAGGTTGTGGTAAGTATCAGTAGTTAATTTTCATGTGTTTATAAAGACCACATTTTCAAAAGCCAGTTTGTTTAGCTATCTACTTGTCAAAGGACATGGAAATTGTTTTCACTTTTGTTTTTACGAATAAAGTGGCTAGGGACATCTGTGTACAGGTTTCGGTGAGAACATAGTTTTCATCTCTCTGGATAAATGTCCAGGACTGTAATTGCTTGGTTGTATGGTAGTTGCGTGTTTAGTTTTTTAGTAGAAACAATCTGTTTTCCAGAGTGACTACAGTATTTTACATTTCCGTCAACACTGTGTGGATGTAGTTTCTCTTTAATCTTACCATCATTGTTTGATGTCACTATATTTTTAAAAAATGTATCCATTCTGGTAGGTGTACAGGTATTGCTCATTATAGTTTTCACTTGCATCTATCTAATGGCCAATGATGGTGGATATCTTCACATGTACTTTTTGCCCCTGTATAGCCTCTTCTATGAAATGTTTCTTCAAATCTTTTGCCCAGGTTTTAATTAGATTGGTAATTATTGCTGCATTTTGAGAATTCTTTATGTATTTTAGTAACTAATTCTCTATTAGATATGCAGTTTGCAAATATTTTTTTTCCATTTTATAGGTTTTCTTTTTCTTCTATTAATAAGATTTTTCATAGAAGAAGAGTTTTTACTTTTGATGGAATTGACTCATCAACTTTTCTTTATGTGGCCTGTACTTCTGTTATGGGGAGTGCTTTCTCACTTTCTCTCTATTGCTCTCTGATGAGCATTCATATACTTTGGGGAAAAAGAAAAAGGCTGTTTTTTCCTTCACTGAACTGATAATGAATTTGTCAAAATTCATCTGGCATATTTGTTTGGTTCTATTTCCGGATTCTCTAATTTGTTCCATTGATCTATTTATTTGCCTGTCCCTCCAGCAACACCACACAGCATTGAGTACTGTAACTATATAATGAGTCTTGAATTCAGGTAGATTCATTACTCACTTTATTATATCTCATCTAGATTTTAGCAAATCTAAGTTTCAGTTCAAAAAGTACGAAAATTACTACTCCTGTATTCTTACTAGGAAAAACAAATACAAACAAAAAAAAATCAACATTACTTGAGCCCATCAGAGAACTTTGGTAATGGAGCAAGCCACCACTCAAAAATTTGGAGATATAGATGAATTTAGGGAGTCATAGCATAGACCTCCTTACCTGGAAGAGAAGACACTAGAAGCATAAGCTGGTAGAATCACTTAAAAGGTAATTTTTAAAAATAAATAATTGTTTATTTAACTTTATTATTAGTATTATTTTTAAATTTGCTATAGAGCACATGTGCTTAGCAGAGAGAGACAGAAAGAGAGAGAAAGAAAATGAGAAAGCAAGCTGCCAGGTCCAGGGTCCAAACTACGGTCAATAATATGAAAGTCCAGCACCTTAACCTCTATACCACCTGTTGGCCCCTAAAAATGTAATTGTAATGAATTGCCAGAAGTTGAATGCAGCTTACAAGTACGAAACTCCTGGAAACCACAGCCTGAGGAGGATCTTTACACCCATAGGATTTACCTGCAGGAATCCCATCAAAATCCCAGATGAAAAACAAAACAAAACAAACAAACAAAACAAAACAGAACTGCCAAGAGGCTTCTTCATAACAAAGGCCTACTCTAAGAAAAAGACTATCAGTATCTTGCCCCAAAGTCCTGTGAGTACATTTTTCTCTCCCATGCTCCATTAGGCTTCTTACCTCAATAAGGAGATGAATTGGGGGAAACTATGCGGGAAGAAACACAAGAGTTATAGGCCAGAAACACGGGTACACTGAGACAACAGAAACTCACAGAAAACTCCTCCTCCACACATCTTCCCACACATAGACAAGTTTCTATAGTCATACAGCTGACAGAACTACAAAGGGGGCTTGGGGATAGTAAAACGATTTTTTGTGTTACTGTAATTGTGAATATAAGACAATAAACATTTGTCAAGACACAGATCTCCATAGCACAAGTAAACATTGTATGTGTGTGTGTGTGTGTGTGTGTGCGTGTGTGTATAAAACAATTATTTAGCTGGTTGATGGATCCTATTAGGAAGGCAGAATGTAGCCAAAGAATTTTCTATGTATCACCTATGTATGAAACAACCTCCTTGAAGGAGGTAATGAATCAGTCTGTAAGGCTAAATGAATTGTACATGAACACTTTCCTCTAGCAAAGTTCATTCTCATGGAATACAGATTAATTCTGAAACCACCACCATTCATGTATACTGGAAGAGAATAATTAAGGAAAAGGATGCAAATGATGGGTGACAGGTTTATCATTGATAAATTTCCAGACAAGCAAGGGGAGAAGGCTAGAATGATCCATATAGCAGTTGATTAGTATTGGAGACATCAGAATGAACTCGTTTAGTTTAATATAGAGATAGACACATGCAGAAATACTTACAGAAATGTATATACACAAAAATATTCGTCAGAAAAGTCAGAATGTATTTTTCTATGCAAAAATGTATGACTTTCCTTTTTTTAAATTATCATCATAATCGTGTTTATATTACATTGAATTGCATATAACTTTACAGTGTATTACCTTGCTTTTTCAAAAGGGAATGCCATGCATGTCAGTCAATACAGAGACATTAATCTCCCCACTTCATCCTTCAATATCTTTTCAATGACTTTCCTGACAACCCAATATTTAGTTCTACCAATTGAGAGGACTTAGAACACCACTGCCACAGTAGCAAACATAGAACTCAGATCTTGGTCTTTAATCATGCTCTCCAGTAAAGAATCAGGGCTACTTAGAGACATAACTGTTTCTAATTCTATTGTTCAGATTTGGCATATTTCTATTGTTCTGTCTTCCAGTTCACTAACTCATTCATCTTGGCTCCTTCATTCTGCTTTGGTGATTATGCATTGAGTTTAATATTTTTAGTTAGTAAATTTTAAAACACCTACCTGGTTGCTCTTTATATATTTTAATTCTTTACTAGTTACTTTCTATTTCCTTAGTGTAATTTTTGACAACTTTTCCTAATTTTTTTTTTTTTAGAGGTTTTCACTATAGGGCGCGTGCGCTCGCCAGACAGACAGAGAGAGACATAGAGACAGAAAGCGAGAAATCACCCCCCAGGGGGGATGGTCACGCCGCAATCCCTTCTCCTCCATTCTCCTCTTGGGATCTTGGGCACGCACGCACACGCGCCCGGCGTGAGATTTAAGATTCTTTCATTCCAAGCATACCATGTAAATAAAAACACAGAAGCTGTGACCTTTGGGAATGGCTTTATTTCACTGAGCATAATTTTTATGATTTTATCCAGGTTGTGGTAAGTATCAGTAGTTAATTTTCATGTGTTTATAAAGACCACATTTTCAAAAGCCAGTTTGTTTAGCTATCTACTTGTCAAAGGACATGGAAATTGTTTTCACTTTTGTTTTTACGAATAAAGTGGCTAGGGACATCTGTGTACAGGTTTCGGTGAGAACATAGTTTTCATCTCTCTGGATAAATGTCCAGGACTGTAATTGCTTGGTTGTATGGTAGTTGCGTGTTTAGTTTTTTAGTAGAAACAATCTGTTTTCCAGAGTGACTACAGTATTTTACATTTCCGTCAACACTGTGTGGATGTAGTTTCTCTTTAATCTTACCATCATTGTTTGATGTCACTATATTTTTAAAAAATGTATCCATTCTGGTAGGTGTACAGGTATTGCTCATTATAGTTTTCACTTGCATCTATCTAATGGCCAATGATGGTGGATATCTTCACATGTACTTTTTGCCCCTGTATAGCCTCTTCTATGAAATGTTTCTTCAAATCTTTTGCCCAGGTTTTAATTAGATTGGTAATTATTGCTGCATTTTGAGAATTCTTTATGTATTTTAGTAACTAATTCTCTATTAGATATGCAGTTTGCAAATATTTTTTTTCCATTTTATAGGTTTTCTTTTTCTTCTATTAATAAGATTTTTCATAGAAGAAGAGTTTTTACTTTTGATGGAATTGACTCATCAACTTTTCTTTATGTGGCCTGTACTTCTGTTATGGGGAGTGCTTTCTCACTTTCTCTCTATTGCTCTCTGATGAGCATTCATATACTTTGGGGAAAAAGAAAAAGGCTGTTTTTTCCTTCACTGAACTGATAATGAATTTGTCAAAATTCATCTGGCATATTTGTTTGGTTCTATTTCCGGATTCTCTAATTTGTTCCATTGATCTATTTATTTGCCTGTCCCTCCAGCAACACCACACAGCATTGCGTACTGTAACTATATAATGAGTCTTGAATTCAGGTAGATTCATTACTCACTTTATTATATCTCATCTAGATTTTAGCAAATCTAAGTTTCAGTTCAAAAAGTACGAAAATTACTACTCCTGTATTCTTACTAGGAAAAACAAATACAAACAAAAAAAAATCAACATTACTTGAGCCCATCAGAGAACTTTGGTAATGGAGCAAGCCACCACTCAAAAATTTGGAGATATAGATGAATTTAGGGAGTCATAGCATAGACCTCCTTACCTGGAAGAGAAGACACTAGAAGCATAAGCTGGTAGAATCACTTAAAAGGTAATTTTTAAAAATAAATAATTGTTTATTTAACTTTATTATTAGTATTATTTTTAAATTTGCTATAGAGCACATGTGCTTAGCAGAGAGAGACAGAAAGAGAGAGAAAGAAAATGAGAAAGCAAGCTGCCAGGTCCAGGGTCCAAACTACGGTCAATAATATGAAAGTCCAGCACCTTAACCTCTATACCACCTGTTGGCCCCTAAAAATGTAATTGTAATGAATTGCCAGAAGTTGAATGCAGCTTACAAGTACGAAACTCCTGGAAACCACAGCCTGAGGAGGATCTTTACACCCATAGGATTTACCTGCAGGAATCCCATCAAAATCCCAGATGAAAAACAAAACAAAACAAACAAACAAAACAAAACAGAACTGCCAAGAGGCTTCTTCATAACAAAGGCCTACTCTAAGAAAAAGACTATCAGTATCTTGCCCCAAAGTCCTGTGAGTACATTTTTCTCTCCCATGCTCCATTAGGCTTCTTACCTCAATAAGGAGATGAATTGGGGGAAACTATGCGGGAAGAAACACAAGAGTTATAGGCCAGAAACACGGGTACACTGAGACAACAGAAACTCACAGAAAACTCCTCCTCCACACATCTTCCCACACATAGACAAGTTTCTATAGTCATACAGCTGACAGAACTACAAAGGGGGCTTGGGGATAGTAAAACGATTTTTTGTGTTACTGTAATTGTGAATATAAGACAATAAACATTTGTCAAGACACAGATCTCCATAGCACAAGTAAACATTGTATGTGTGTGTGTGTGTGTGTGTGTGCGTGTGTGTATAAAGCAATTATTTAGCTGGTTGATGGATCCTATTAGGAAGGCAGAATGTAGCCAAAGAATTTTCTATGTATCACCTATGTATGAAACAACCTCCTTGAAGGAGGTAATGAATCAGTCTGTAAGGCTAAATGAATTGTACATGAACACTTTCCTCTAGCAAAGTTCATTCTCATGGAATACAGATTAATTCTGAAACCACCACCATTCATGTATACTGGAAGAGAATAATTAAGGAAAAGGATGCAAATGATGGGTGACAGGTTTATCATTGATAAATTTCCAGACAAGCAAGGGGAGAAGGCTAGAATGATCCATATAGCAGTTGATTAGTATTGGAGACATCAGAATGAACTCGTTTAGTTTAATATAGAGATAGACACATGCAGAAATACTTACAGAAATGTATATACACAAAAATATTCGTCAGAAAAGTCAGAATGTATTTTTCTATGCAAAAATGTATGACTTTCCTTTTTTTAAATTATCATCATAATCGTGTTTATATTACATTGAATTGCATATAACTTTACAGTGTATTACCTTGCTTTTTCAAAAGGGAATGCCATGCATGTCAGTCAATACAGAGACATTAATCTCCCCACTTCATCCTTCAATATCTTTTCAATGACTTTCCTGACAACCCAATATTTAGTTCTACCAATTGAGAGGACTTAGAACACCACTGCCACAGTAGCAAACATAGAACTCAGATCTTGGTCTTTAATCATGCTCTCCAGTAAAGAATCAGGGCTACTTAGAGACATAACTGTTTCTAATTCTATTGTTCAGATTTGGCATATTTCTATTGTTCTGTCTTCCAGTTCACTAACTCATTCATCTTGGCTCCTTCATTCTGCTTTGGTGATTATGCATTGAGTTTAATATTTTTAGTTAGTAAATTTTAAAACACCTACCTGGTTGCTCTTTATATATTTTAATTCTTTACTAGTTACTTTCTATTTCCTTAGTGTAATTTTTGACAACTTTTCCTAATTTTTTTTTTTTTAGAGGTTTTCACTATAGGGCGCGTGCGCTCGCCAGACAGACAGAGAGAGACATAGAGACAGAAAGCGAGAAATCACCCCCCAGGGGGGATGGTCACGCCGCAATCCCTTCTCCTCCATTCTCCTCTTGGGATCTTGGGCACACACGCACACGCGACCGACGTGAGTTTTAAGCCACCGGGTCCAGGACGTCAACCGTGGTCGACTATGTGGGAGTCCAGCGACATAGCTATTACGCTAACTGTTGGTTCCCACTTTTCCTGATTTTTGATATAACGTGATTTTCTTTTAAAATATTAACATTTTAGGTACAGATGTCCCCGTATTATGATGGTTCAACTTAATTGTGTTTTCTACCTTATGGTGGTGCAAAAGTGATATACACTCAGTAGAAACTGTACTTTAAGTACACATGCAATATTATATTTTAATTTTCAGTACAGTATTCAATAAGTTGTATACCCTATCCCATACTTTATAGTAAAATAAGCTTTCATGTTAGATGATTTTTTCCCAATTAGAGATTAATATAAGTATTTTGAGCATATTTAAGGTATGCTAGCCTAATCTATGTTTGTTAGGTTAGGTTGATTACATGCATTTTTTTTTTTTTTTTTGGAGAGGTTTTTGCTATAGGGCGCGTGCGCTCACCAGACAGACAGGGAGAGACAGAGAGACAGAAAGCGAGAAATCACCCTCCAGGGGGATGGCCACACTGCAATCCCTTCTCCTCCATTCTCCTCTCAGGATCTTGGGCATGCACGCACATGCGCCCAGCCTGAGTTTTAAGCCACCGAGCCCGGGACGCGAACCACAGTTGACTACATGGGAGTCCAGCGACATAGCCATTATGCTAACTGCTGGACCTAATTACATGCATTTTTGATTTACAATATTTTCAACTTCCAATGGGTTTATTGGGATGTAGAAGTTTAGGTTCTTCTTTCAATTTCTGTTGATAACTAAAGGGAACAGGAGGCTTCTTGTTACCAATGGCAGGGAGTATAATTTTTTACTGTTTATTAGAGCTCTGCTGATGCTTCTTTGGCTGATAACAGGAAAAATGCCTTATCATTCTTCTCAAGTGGCCTTTCTCGACACCATGAGTCAAAGGTGCAGAGTTTAGTTATTTCTTTTTTTTTTTTTAAGAGGCTTTTGCTATAGGGCATGTGCGCTCACCAGAAAGACAGAGAGAGACAGAAAGACAGCGAGAAATCACAGGGGTAGGGTGGGGGATAGCCACAACTCAATCCCTTCTCCTCCATTCTCCTCTCAGGATCTTGGGCACACACGCACATGTACCCAGTGTGAGTTTAAGCTACTGGGTCTGGGACTGGAACTGCGGTCCACTACATGGGAATCCAGCGACATAGCCATTACGCCAACTGCTGGTCCCGAGTTCAGTCATTTCTAGGCTTGGTGCTGGTAAAAATCTTTACTCTCTACTAGGCCCCCTTTGAGTGTCATATATTGTTTTCAGGTGAAGGTAGATATCTGGGCTCCTTAGATGGTCTCCACCGACATCGTGTGTTTGGCGAGGCCTCCTTGTCATGTTTTATATATATATATATATTCTCAATTTGTTTATTGTCCACTGTATGCATGTTTTTAAAGACCTTCCTGTGGGCCAGCAGGTAACATGGTGGTTAAGGCGCTGGATTTCCACATGGTTGACCATGGTTTGAGTCCCAGACCTGGGGACTTGAAAATCATACCGGATGCATGTGTGTGTGTACCAAGGATCCTAGGAGTAGAATGAAGGAGAACGGACTGCAGCATAGCCACGCCACTAGGAAGGTGGTGATTTCTCACTTTCCTTTTCTCTCTCTCTCCAGCGTGTGCATCGCAAAAACCTGGTGGAGACAACTCTGAAGCCAACTTTTCTCTCTTGGGAATTTTCTTGGGTTTGTGGCCCTCTTGGGAGGCAGCGGTGGGGAGAAGGGCTCCGGCTCGGGTGCAGGCTCCGGGTGAGTGTAGTAGGGCTCCTGGCTCCAGATCTCCTGCAGGTAATAGTAAGGGTCCTCAAGGGTTGCGCCCTGGACTCCGACCCGGGTCAGGGCCACAGCCAACTGCACCAGGACCAGGGCCAGTGCTGGCACGGCTGCTCCCAGGTGGGCCATGTCCTCTTGGTTGCCCCCCCCCCCCCCCCCCAAGTCCTGGCTAACTTCTCTGCCTTCTCTTGACACCGTTGCAAGAAGGGTTGCCTTCTTAGACAAGGAAATGCAAAAGTCTAGGCTCCAGGATCAGCCAGTGTGGACAGTGGTGAGACCAGTTTTTCTGAGGTGTTTGGTTGGGTAGAACAATGAATAACTAAAAGTTCTGTCTTGCTGGGCTGTCATTTACCTGACCCTATGAGTAATAAGAAAGCAAACTTTTCTTGGAGCTTTTCTTATTTTTGCTGATTGGTATTCTTGTGTTGTTCCAGCTTGTTTGGTTCCAAATTATGAAGCAAAAAAATTAAAATTAAAAAGTCCTAGGAACTATCATTGTGTTATTACTTGAATTTTTTGTTCATTAGCTAGCCCACCTAATCTTTCCACCATTAAGTCTTCTTATGTTTGTTTTATATGTAATGCTCAGGGATTTGGGTTGTACTTAACTGAGGAATAAAGGAAAATGAAAACTGATCTATCACCCAGAAGCCAGTCTCTATCATTTGTAAAAGTTTCAATTTCTAAAATATACAATGACACTTAAGATTTACTTTTAATAATAAATTAAGTCTGCAAATTAAAGAGAATTGTGCTGTGATTTAAATAAGATATTTGGTCCTGGTTTTATGATTTAAGTTCAACTAATTGTTCTCACGGTAGAGAATTTTTATATTTATGTGAAATTAACAAGAACCCAGAATACTTATTTACATAAAAGCATTTAAGAACAGAAAAAATAATTGCCTAGTAAATCTTCACTTATTTAGTTGTAGTAATGGTAACACACTAGAGAAAATACATCGAGTTAATTAAATTTCCAGTAGAAAGTCACTAAAATCCTGAGTATAAAATGCCAGAAATGTTTTGAATGAACACACTAGGTATAATGTTTACATAAAGTATAGTTGTGCAAAATACCAAGTATATTCTAAGAGAAAATCTAAAACAGAGGATGATAAACTTTTTCCATAAAGGACCAGTTAGTAAATGTTTATCTTTGTTGTCCTTGTGATTCTCTCACAGGTATTTAACTCGGTTGTTATAGCATGAAAGCAGCCATAAAAAATGAATGATGTGGATAAATATTTATGGACATTGAAAATTGATTTTCGTACAATTTTCTTTCTTATTTTTTTGAGAGTTTTTTGCTATAGAGCATGTTCCTCACCGGAAAGAGAGAAAGACATAGAGACAGAAAGCAAGAAATCACCCCCAGGGGGATGGCCACGCTGCAATTCCTCCTCCTTCATTCTCCTCTCAGGATCTTGGGCATGCACGAATGTGCGCCTGGCGTGAGTTTAAGTCTCCAGGTCTGGTACTCAAACCGTGGTCGACTGCATGGTAGTCCAGCGAAATAGCCATTACGCCAACTGCTGGTCCCTAAATTTCATATAATTTTCATATGTACTGAAATCTTTGATTTTTCTTCCCATCATTTTAAAATGGAAAAAACCATTCTAAGCACACAGGCAATACAGTGTTGGACAGCACTAGATTTTTTTCTCATGGACCATGAGTTTATTGCTCCTTGGGCTAAGCAAAGTTCTCCAACCAGACACTGAGCAGATATCCAATGTTACTGGAATTAGGGAACCAGCAGTTAGCATAATGACTATGTCGCTGGACTCCCACGTAACCGCAGTTCGTGTCCTGGACCCGGTGTCTTAAAACTCACACTGGGCACATGTGCATGTGTGCCCAAGATCCCGAGAGGAGAATGGAGGAGAAGGGATTGCGGTGTGACCATCCCCCCTGGGGGTGATTTCTTGCTGCTTTCTGTCTCTCTGTCACTCTCTGTCTGTCTGGCGAGTGCACGCTCCCTATAGTGAAAATCTCTTAAAAAAAAATGTTACTAGAATTAGTTTTACTATTGAAATTAGTGAGAAATGATATGGAGGAAGTTTTGTAACTGATTGAATTTAGGCGTCTACTTCTAACCAGATCCACAAAGTTTATTTAGTTTTCTGATATTTATGAAATTCTTCCAAAGGCTTTCTTATAGTCAAGAACATAGGAGTAAGCAAAATCTAAGTAACTTAAACTCTTCACTCTGAAAATCTTCAATTTACCATACAGTGTGACAGAAAATCCTTAATACTTGTGCAAATTATATGCTGTGGATATTTGAATGAATTAACACAATCTATTAAGTAGTTTCTTTTATTTATGTTCCTTTTCATTTGTATTTACATGCTAAGCAATTCCAAAAAAAAAACGTGTTTCTGTAGTACTGAATAATTTTGAAATTCTATTTCAACATTTTGAGCTACCCTGGGACAAAGAGTTGGCTTTACTCATTACTGAATTCCTAGTCTGCTTCATGGCCAATTATGTTCATTTACTGAAGGAATACATTCATAAAACCTACTCATAAAATCATCCACAAAGAATAACAGCATTACAATTACTTGTGAGTACTTGTATCAAGAACAGACACAGAAAGAAATAATCTAACATTTAAACTTTCTTACCAAATAAACAATAAGGAACAGAGCGTGGTCTGGGCAGGCCTTTAGACGGAGTCAATACTCTGGGCCCGGGAGCTACTTCGTAACTTTTAGAACCCATTACCCACTGCCCCTTGGGCCTATGCTCGCCCTGCTTGTCCACCTGCTGGAAATCTTGTCTGGTCTGGGCAAGCCCATTGGATAAGTCTGTGCTTTTGGTTTAGGAACTACTTCAGAACTTTTGGAACCCATTGCCCACCATCCCAGTGGCCTGTGCTTGCCCTGACTACCTGTCCACAGAAAGTCTTGAGCCCAGTCTGGGCAGGCCTTTAGGCCTGCTACCACCCCATCAAGAACTTATCATCTGATAGAGAAGCCAAGCACCTGAAGTTACCCATAACTGTTCTGACCTGGGAGACACAGCCTTCCTATAAGAACACATTTGGGGGACCAGCAGTTAGCATAATGGCTATGTCACTGGATTCCCATGTAGTCGACTGCAGTTTGAGTCCCGGACTCAGTGGCTTAAACTCACACCAGGCGTGTGTGCATGTATGCCCAAGATCCCCAGAGGAGAATGGAGGAGAAGGAATTGTGGCATGGCCATCCCCCCTGGGGGGTGATTTCTCGCTTTCTGTCTCTTTGTCTCCCTCTGTCTGTCTGGCGAGTGCACGTGCCCTATAGCAAAAATCTCTCCAAAAAAAAAAAGAACACATTTGGGAACTTGGGGTGATGTTTCCTCCACCAGTAGTAGAGAATCTACTCCAAAAAATAGAAAAAAGCGAGTGCTGCAACAGATGACTAAAAACCAGCACACCTCACTGATAAGGACATGTGTACACTGAAAGTGAAGGACTGGAAAAAGATATTCTGTGCAAATGGAAACCAAAAAAAAAAAATGGCTGGAGTAGTGATTGATATCAGAACAAACATAATACTAAAAGGACTTACTTACCAAGAAGATATAATACTTGTAAATATCTATGTACCCAATGCTAAAGCACCTAAATACATCAAACAGAGACTGTTACATCTCAGGGGAGAGTTAAACTGCAGCACAATAATTGTAGGGGATCTCAACAACCCACTGACTCCTCTGGACAGATCATCTAAACAAAAATAAACAAAGAGATACAAGATCTAAATGGTATCTTATATAAAATGGACTTGATAAACATCTACAGAGTATTTCACTCAAGTACCAAAAAATATACATTTTTTTTCTTCCCCACATGGAACATTTTTGAAGATTGAACACATAATAGGGCATAAAACAAGACTTTACAAATTCAAAGATAATAGAAACCAGAACTAACATCTTTTCTGACCATGCTGGAATCAAATTTGAAATCAAGTACAGAAAGGACCCTTGAAAGTTCACAAACGCATGGACTAAGCAACCTACTCCTAAATAACTTTATGACTATACAATCAATTAAGACTGAAATCAGAAAGTTCATAGAAACCAATGATAATGAACAAATAAGTGTTTATAACCTACAGCGACACAGCAAAACCAGTTATAAGAGGGAAGTTCATAACAATTAGCGCCCAAAGGGAAAAGTAGAAGGGTGGCAAGTAACCTAACTCAGGGAACTGGAAAAACAACAAAAAACTTCAAACATTTCCAGCAGAAAAGAAATAAACATGCAAGCAGAAATAAATGAAATAGAAAACAAAAACTATACAGAAAATAAACAACACCAAAAGCTGATTATTTGAGAAGATAAGACAAAATTGACATCTGTTAGCTAGATTGATCAAGAACAGAGAAAGGTACCAGACAAATCAAATCAGCAAGGAAACAGATGTTATTACAACTAATATAACAAAAATACAGGGGACCAGCAGTTAGTGTAATGGCTATGTCGCTAGACCCCCACGTAGTCGACCGTGGTTCGCGTCCCGGACCCGATGGCTTAAAACTCACTCTGGGCGCATGTGCATGTGTGCCCAAGATCCCGAGAGGAGAATGGAGGAGAAGAGATTGCGGCATGGCCATCCACCCTGGGGGGTGATTTCTCGCTTTCTGTCTCTCTGTCTCTCTGTCTGTCTGTCTGGCGAGCGCACGTGCCCTTATAGTGAAAACCTCTCAAAAAAATAAAAAATAAAAAATAATACAAAATATCAATAGAGAGTACTATAAGTAACTATATACCAACAAACAAGAAAATCTAGATGAAATAGACAAATTTCTGGACACGTATAACTTACCAAGATTGAACAAGGAAGAAATAGAAAGTCTGAATAGACTCATAATAAGTAATGAGACTGAATTAGTAATAGTTTCTCAGGAAAAGCCCAGGTCATGAAGGTTTTACTTCTGAATTCTACAAAGCTTTTAAAGAAGAACTAACCCTAACTCTCCCTAAACTCTTTCTAAAAATTCAAAAGCAAGAAACAGTCCCAAATTCATTCTATGAAGCCTCTATCATCTTAATTTCAAAACCATACAAGACAATGGCAAAAAAAGAAAAGAAAGAAAGAAAGAAAGAAAAAAGAAAATTTCAGGCCTATATCTCTGATGAATACAGATGCAAAAATTCTGAACAAGATACTAACAAATCATATTCAACAAATATTAAAAAGATTATACACCATGACCAAGTAGGATTTATTCCAGGGCTAAGGATGGTTCAACAGATGCAAAATGATAAAGTTTTATCTTTAACTTCACATGAACAAAACAAAGGAAAAACCATATGACCATATTGATCAATGCCGGAAAACCATTTGATAAAATAAATATCCCTTTATGATTAAGACTTTCGGCAAAATTGGCATAGAAGGGACATTCCTTAACACAATAAAAAACCATCTATGAGAAACCATAACTAACGTCATACTGAATGGGGAAAAGCTGAAATCCTTTCCACTAAAAACTGGAACAAGACAAGACTGCCAGCTTTCTCCACTCCTTTTCAGTGCTGGAAGTTGTAGCCAATACAATTAGACAAGAGTGTCAAATAAAAGACATTCAAATAGGTAAAGAAGAAGTGAAATTACCTCTATATTCAGATGATCTGATGCTATATGTAGAAAATCCAGAAAAATTCACTGAAAAACTTCTGTAAGTGATAAATGAATATAGTAAGGTGTCAGGATACAAAATCAACATAGAAAACCTATAGTATTTTTATACACCAACAATGCACAACCTTGAGACAAAATTTAAGAAAGAAATTTCATTTACAATAACCACAAACCCAATAAGATATTTAGGAATAAACCTTATCAAAGACATCAAAGAAACTAGCAAACACTAGAAAAATAAATAAACAATGATGCAAAAAAGTGAAAAAACACCCCATGTTCCTGGATTACAAGAATTAATATAATCGAGATGGCAATACTACCATACTACGCAAATTAACTTCCAAATTCAATGCAATCCCAATCAAACTACCAGATATATTCCTCACAGAAATAGAAAAAAAAATCATAAAATTTCTGAAGCATAAAAGTCTCCTATTGCCAAAGTAATAATGTGTAAGGGAGTAGGAGGCATCTCACTACCTGACCTCAAAACATATTACAAAGCCATGATAATTAAAACAGCATGATTTACACAAAAACAGACAGGTAGACCAATGGGAACAGAATTGATAACTCCCAAATAAACCCCAAAACATACAATCAACTGATCCTTGGCAAAAGGCACAGGACAATCAAGTGGGAAAAAGATAATCTCTTCAGCAAATGGTGCTGGGAGAACTGGATATTCACCTGCAAAAGAATGAAACTAGATCCTTATTTCTTAACACTAACAAAAATTAACTCAAAATGGATTGAGGATCTATACACAAAACCTCAAACTATAAAAGCACTGGTGGAAAACACAGGAAAAACTCTTGGAGACCTCGGAGTAGGCAGAGACTTCTTAGCAAAGACCTCCAAAGGACAGTCAATAGTCCCCAAAATAGACAAATGGTACTATATTAGGCTGAGAAGCTTCTGCACAGCAGAAATAAAAAGTAGAGTGAGAAGACAACCCTCAGAGTGAGAAAATATATTTGCAAATTATACCTGAGATAAAGGACCGATATCCAGAATATACAGGAAACTCAAGCAGCTTACCCACATACACACAAAAAAATCCAATTAGAAGATGGCAAAATGAGCTGAACATACAATTCTCCAAAGAAGTCATATATATAAAGGCCCCAAAGCATATGAAAACACTCTCAATATCTCATTAAAAGGGAAACAATCATCAAAACCACAATGAGATATGTCTTAACCACAGTCAGAATGGCTAAAATAAAGAAAATAAATAATAATAAGTGCTGATAAAGCTGTGGTGAAAGGGAACTCTCCCACATAGTTGGTGAGAATGTAAATTAATATAACCACTTTGATACAAGATTCCTTAGAAACCTTCAGATAGAACTACCAGACGACTCAGTAACTCCACTTTTAGGCATTTATCCAAAGGATAGAAATACTCTCAGTTGGAAAAACACTTATACATCCATGTTTATTGCAGCATTATTTACAATCACTAGGGCATGGAATCAACCCATATGTCCGAAAGTAGATGACTGCATTGAAAAACTGGCATGTGTACTCTGTGAAATACTACTCGACCCTAAATATAATGAAACCCTAACACTTGATACAAAATAGACCAATATGGAAGACTTAATGCTAATCGAAGCAAGTCAGACTATGAAAGAAAACGTTTTACGTCCTCACTCAGTATTTACGTTATTTGTGCTCCGTG
Organism: Tupaia belangeri chinensis; assembly: GCF_000334495.1. NCBI lineage: Eukaryota > Metazoa > Chordata > Mammalia > Scandentia > Tupaiidae > Tupaia > Tupaia belangeri. The sequence continues at coordinate 10,694,387 of NW_006160040.1, read as the reverse complement.
GCAGAAACTTACAGTTTGGAAGGTAGGGAGGGCAATGGTAGATACTAGAGATAGTAAGGATAGGAGTAGTAAAGGGGTGGATAGTGGACGGAAGGCGGAAGGGGAATAGGAGAAGAAAAAGGAAAAATAAGTACCCATAACTGACAAAAAAAAAAGGGAAAGCTATTCGCTGCTGCTACTGAATATAGTAGTATCATTGTCTTGACTAATATGCAAGGTAATGGTACTTGAAAAGAAATATTGTACACTGTAAAGATATATGTGATTAAATGCAATATAAAATAAATAGAAAAATAAATAAATAAAGTTTATTTGTGCTCAGAAAAAAAAGAGAAAAAACCAACAATAAGGAACAAGCAACAATAGTGTCCCCAAATCAGAAACATGGTCAGAACTATGCCATTGTACTATAATATCCTAAGTAATAATTATAATTTTTGGCTAAGATTTTATGCCAAGTCTTGAGTTTTAGTTCATAATATATTCATATTAATTTTAATATGAAATGAGGCATTTATTTTTCTAAATCTCAGAATAATAATAAGTTTCAAGAAGCAACATGCCTTGATTTATCTATGACTCTCTATACCTGTTGCCACAACAAAAAGCAATGCAGGGATAAGCATTTATTATTTGAGAAGTGCAATCAAAATATTGACCATTGTTTAAAATTAAATTATGTGTTTGTATTATTAAAACTATTTCAGTTAATCAATATTTTCCAATTGTGTCAATGGTTACAAACTCTATTTTTAAATCATATATATGAGGTAAAAAAATCAAATAATTATTTTCTGCTATTTGCATTTGAATAACCTTCCAGTTTATAAGAGTTAACTTACATGCAGAAATTAAATTTCCATGTCTAAATCATAATTAACCATGGATTACTAGGGGAAAAAACCCACTATGGTTGAAATAATATCATTGATGTAACTCATTCAATTTCAAGCAGTATTTATTCCTGTATGTTTAAATATATGTGTATTTTTAATAAAGTCCTCAGTTGTTATAGTTAATCCTCAATTGGGTGACCAGCAGTGGCATAATGGTTATGTCACTGGACATGCACATATTTAACTGCAGTTCAAATCTCAGAGCTAGTGGCTTAAAACTTATGCTGGCATGTGTGTCTGCATGCCCAAAACCTTGAGAGCAGAAGGGAGGAAAAGGGATCGCAGTGTGGCCATCCTCTTGGAGGGTGATTTCTTGGTTTATATCTCTCTGTTTCTCTCTGTCTCTCTGGCAAGTGTATGAGCATTATAGCAAAAGTCTCTAAAAAAAAATTCTTCAATTGGTAACAATTTGATTAACATACAAGCCTGATATATTTCTTATCACAATTTGGAAACACTTTTATAGCCTTTAAAGAAATATTGTGAAGATCTTAATATTTTCTAAAAAAAATTGTCTTATAGAATTAATATACAGATTAAAAATAAAAAAATACAGTCTTCTGCAACCTTTCACAGTGCTTTAAAATTATAAACAAAATTTAAGTCATCTTAACAAGATCTCAGGTTAAAAACTATGTTACTATCTAACAGAACAATTTTTCTTTCCTTTTACAGGCACTATCCTGATTCTAAGTATTAAGGTGTTTTGTAGCATCTATTTTATATAGTGATACAATATTTAAAATATAAAGTGGTGGGTTTGATCAGTAGAAACTCTATTAATGATTCATAGAGCTGATAGAACATAGGTCCATAGTAATTTTTATTATAAAATAGGAAAATTTACTCCTCTCAAAAAAAAAAAAAAAAAAGAGAACCAGCAGTTAGCATAATGGCTATGTCGCTGGACTCCCACGTAGTCGACCGTGGTTGGCGTCCTGGACCCAGTGGCTTAAAATTCACGCTGGCTGCGTGTGCGTGTGTGCCTAAGATCCCGAGAGGAGAATGGAGGAGAAGGGATTGCGTGACCATCCCCCCTGGGGGTGATTTCTCGCTTTCTGTCTCTATGTCTCTCTCTATCTGGCAAGCACACATGCTCTATTAGCGAAAACCTCTCCAAAAGAAAAAAAAAATTTACTTACTAATACTATTCTATAGCTCTGAAAGTCACTCCAAAGAGTATGTTCAATATGACAGAAAGTGAGTAATGGTAGAAGACTTCATTGAAAATTTACATTATAGGTCACTTGTGGAAATACCAGCGTCTCAAAAGTATAGATTAAAATTAATTAACTAATTTTCAAAGTTATTTGTTCATTTCTTTCATGCATGAGAGAGATGAGAGAAAGAGAGAGAAAGAGAGAACTTCCAACTGGATCTAAATGGCCCAATTCACCTCAAGCTTAAGCCATTCTGAAATCATGGGCAACCCTATGCCTAGCATACTCAGGGAGGTCTCTGGACTTGAACTTGGAACCTTCCCAAGTGTGATTGCCTCACTAAGTGTCATGTTTTACTGCTGCATCACTGTCTGGTCCCCATAGATTTTAATTTTAATTGTAAAATATAAATATTATTTAATATACAGTACTTCTTATGGAGGTTAGCTTTTCTATTACTAATAACAACAGGGAATTTTGCTTTTATTACAGCTCATATAGAAATATAAAAATGACAAAGTTGCTAATAGTAAACCATAAATCAAGCAAATTGGTAAAAATAGCTTTTTTTTTAGAGAGAAAGATTTTTGCTATAGGACACATGTGCTCTCCAGAAAGACAGAGAGAGAGAGAGAGAGAAAGAGATATGAGAGATACAGATAGAGAGAAATCATCCCCCATGGGAAATGGCCACACCACAACCCCTTCTTCTCCATTCTCCTCTTGGGATTGTGGGCATGCAGGCACATGTGCCTGGCGTGAGTTTTAAGCCTCTGGGTTTGGGACTTGAACTGCAGTCAGCTATGTGGGTGTGGAGTGATGTAATCATTATGCAATTTGCTGGTCCAGGCTATTTTTATAATAATAAAATGTTTGGTTTGGTTTATTAAGAAACACACAAAAAAAAATTAAGAAGAAAATAATTATTTTTGGTGAAAACACAATGTTTTATGACTCAATAAACCAGAAATAATTTTCATTAATTATACTTTCTTTTTTTTATCAGGAATTTAGATGCTTATAATTAAGGTAAATTTTGATTACTGCTTAAAGGGGCTATTGACTTAAATGATAAGAAAACATAATTTAATTGATATTCCAATTGAGTACACTTCATTTTCAAATGTTTTTCCCTTCTGTTTTCATATTAAAGATGAAAATTAAAACAAAGCAACATGAATCTTACAGGCATAGGAGTCTTCTTTGTGCTTTGGTTATAAATGTTTTAGAGATGCCTATTTAATACATGTAATACTTCAAGATCTGTTATTATTATCATTTCCAACTAATAGGAAATAATATTATCATAATCTAATTAATTTAATGATAAAAAACACTAGCATAGAGAACAACTTGGCTAAGATTATATTATTTGTAAGTAAAAGATTTGTATCAAAGTAATTTGGCTCCATAAGTAGTCCATGCACTTCACTGCTATGTTGAGAGCTTCCAAATGTAAACAACTAAACAAAACAATGCAAGACCCAGACTTTTGAATCGAGGGTCTGGCCTGGCTCCATGGTCTGCTGGGTAAAGCAGCCCACTCTCACGTGACTAACCACATGGTTCAAGTTTCTCAAGTCACTGGGTTCAGTGATGCCTTATGAATGCATGCCCAAAATCCCAAAGGAAGGGAAAAATGAAAGAAGAGGGATTGTCATATGACTATTCCCCATTCTTCTTTCCCATTCTCTCTGTCTCTTCCTTTTTTTCTCTCTGCCTTTCTAGCACATTAGAAAAACAAAACAAAACAAAACAAAAACAAACAAAAAAAACACGGAGGGACTCTGATTTGTCTCTTAAATCTGTCATATTTGTTCACTGAACATGATTCTACTAGAAAACTTAACATATTTTAACTTAGAATTTATTCAACTTAGGTTATTAAAAGAGACAAGTATCAAATTAGTTTTAAATTTTTAAAAAAAATTTGATTAGTTTACTGCATAGCTCTTGATAATATGCTGTTCATATTGAACAGGAAAAAAAGTAGTTTTAAGAAAAGAAAAAAACAGAGACCCACGAAAAAGCTCAGCCAGAAGCCATTTAAATCTGAGATGTGTCCTGTCGTGTTCTGGGATCTCCACTCTAAATCCCATCTTTCAGACTCTCAGTTGAAAACCTATAGCTCAGTACAGGTGTACCTATTTCCTAGAAACTTTGAGGCCTTTGTAATGTACAGTTCCAAGTCATAAGTGCATGTTGCTTGGTGAGCATCAGGGAAATGGAACGGCAGAGAGATTGTGGATCACCTCCTCCCACACAACTCTGAATGCTTAGATAAATCCAAGAAATTAGGAAGAAACATATATCCATCAGATGATCAGAAACAGCTGCAGAGGCACAAAAAATGTGAGAGACCAATAAAATATCTTTCCCCCAAGGGAAAAGAACAAACTTCATCATCCACAGTACATTGGAATTAGTGAAAATGTCTGATAAAGAATTCAGAATATTCACAGTGAGGAAACTAAATAAGACACAATGGGTGAGAAACAATGAACTCCAGAAGGTGCAAGAGAAAGGAAACAATGAATTCCAGGAGGTGAGGAAGTTCTTTCACAATTTGAAGGAACAAATTCATGCCATAAAAAAGAATCAAACAAAACTGTTAGAGATGAAAGCTGTAATAAAGGAAATCAAAACCTTCCTTGAAAGTATTAAAAGCAGATTAGATCATGCAAAAGATTGAATCTCAAATGTTGAAGAGACAAAACCTCTGACCTAGGAAAAATTAACAACAAGAAAAACCCCTAGAAAATAGCCCCCAAAAATGAGAATATTATATGAGAAATACTAGATACTATTAAGTGCCCAAACATCAGATAATTAGTGTCCCAGAAGGTGAATAATCTAATAAGGGCACTGATAATCTATTCCATGAATAAAATCCTGTAAGAAAACTTTTCAAACCTGGAGAGGCATTCAAATATTCAAACTGAAGAAATACAAAGGACCCCTAATAGTATCAACCCAAGAAGATCTTTTCCAAGACACATTATAGCCAGACTGGCCAAATTCACAGACAACACAAGATACTAAAATTGGCAAGAGATAATCGTCAAGTTACTTACAAAGGTTATCCCATCAGGCTAACATCAGACCTCTCATTGGAAACAGTGAGAGCAAGGAAAGAATGGGAAAATATATTCAAAGTGTTAAATGAAAAACAATTTCAACCAAGAATACTATACCTGGCAAGGTTATCCTTCATATGGGAAGAAAAGATAAAAACACTCTCAAATAAACAAAACCTGAAAGAATTTACCAACACCAGGCCAGCTCTCAGAGAAGTTCTGAAGGGAGTGTTGTACCAAGTAGACTAAAATCACATGGACAGAAATGAGAGAACAAAGCAACCAAGAAAATTATAGGGACAATTCCAAAAATATCAATAATAACGTTGAATGTTAGCTTCCAGGACTTAAACAGAAAGATTGGACCACAGTAATACTGCAAATTCAACAGAAAAGAGACAAGACTGAACTGGCAAAACAGAATTTTATGACTTTTGACTAAAATGATATTTTTTTTTTACTATGCTTTCTTTTCCAGATTTAAGGATTTTGCTTTCTATTGAGCTATTGATAAGTTCAGCAATTTGTTAAAATGCTTTATTTTTTTTGCTTGATTTTTTAAAAATTTGAAACATAAACTTTTATCTCTTCCTGACTCCTCTGGAATTAGAAAATATTTGTGAGTATTGTTATTTTGTGGCAGAAGGGTTATTTTCATAAATTCAATAATACATGTAGCCTTGCATCAGAAATTGGAAATACTCATTATCGCCAGGGCTTTGACTGGTATGTTATATCTGAAGATAGGACCAGAAAACTCTGGAACTCAGGTAGATCTCAAGAAAGCAAACAGAAGCTCTTGGAAAGATTGCCCAGCACCATAAACAGTTCTGCCTGGCAGAGAGGATTAGAGAAGCCATATCAAAGAATTCGTACCATAAAATAACCTGGACTTTTCCAGCCCAGCATTGTAATCAGTAGAGATTGTAAAAGAGCAGCCAGAACCAGAGGATTACCTTGAGGAAGACTTTGAAGGAAGAAAAAAGGCTGATCTTCGCTAGCAGGTGGTAAACCACAGAACACTTGGTAGGCAGAGCTGAATTGGGAAGGTTCATGTGTGAATTGTGTGCTGGGTGTTTGCTTCTCAACAGTTTGAATAGTTGACATGTAAATATTTTCTCAAAAATATTTAAAACCATACTGACTCTGCTAATAAAACCATAAACAAATAAGACCATAACAAATATTTTGCAAGTTATCTTTAAAATACTGTTTTTATGGAAATTTAGAAATTTTTTATTAACTCTCAAGAACTATGGAGTATGAGCAAAAATATTTTGATATGTAAATTAAATGTTTGTGAAAAATGTAAATAAATAAATTGTAAAAAAAAGAAAAAAGAAAAACAACCTAAATGTTAAAATAATTGAATTTCTGAAAATAAATACTATTCATCAATATTTTCCATTGACTTTCAGATAATTCTTATATGACCAAATGCCTGCATTTATGGTTATTCTGTTTTAAAACTCTCAACCAAAGAGAGATATTCATTTCCTTTTGTTTATAATCAATTTTCTGACAAAGTCAATTTAAGACTATCAACAAAAAGCATTTATAATAAAATTATTTTTACATGATTTATGATGTAGAACACAGGAAAATAAGAGCTATTCCCCATAAAATGAAAATAAGAACTATCAGATAAAATATATGATAACTACACACTTCACTACTGTAGGCATTAAATATAAGGAGATAATATCAATAATATGATTTACAGTGTCTTTAAAAGAACAGCATCTCAAAGTATTAAGGCTCTTGTGGGTCCACAATATTGTATTAGTGTCTTCAAGAACTTCTTTACAGAAATTTCAACCTAGATATATTAAAATTTTTAAATAAAGGAAAATCAATATATGTTTGAGAAAAAAATGAGTTAAATTCAAAATAGAAATTATATTATTTTAATGAGCAATTGCTTTAAAAACAAATGTTAATGGATAATATGTTACATAATGTAATATAATATTACATAAGTATATAAATCGTCAATAACCTGCCACAGAGACCACCACAGACACACCTGTAGTCTTACAAATGTGGGTTCATTACTTATTGAAACAAGGGAGAACATACATAATAGGCAAACATGGCTGTCTCTATAAAGGATATTAGAAAAAATTTAATGGAGGATTTGGGCAAAGTGATATTTAAGGAGTTCAAGAAAGCCAGGATTTTTTTTCTGGATTGGATGCTGTGAAGAAGCAGGTTAATTCTATAATCAGGTATCTTAATTAATCTAGAATAAAGGAAAAACTGGGTACATGTAAAGCTATCAAGAAGCCAGCCACTCATACTAGCCAGGACAGGAGGATCTTTAGCAGCATGGTTTGCACAGTAACTTCGTTTCTATTAGTGCTTGAACAGTGGGGCTCGTGTGTTTGATCCTACTCTATCATTCTCAGAGTGACTGATGCTAGTGATCTCTGAAATTGTATGGGTTCAGCA
>NW_006160040.1:10675604-10686621 GCF_000334495.1 Tupaia belangeri chinensis | reverse complement strand
CAGGGCAACCCTATGCCCTGCATGAAAATACCAGGTGGGACCTAATACGGTGTTGCTTTCAGTGTCAGGTCAGTTGCTAAGTGTCGGAAACTTCTTTTCTCTTTTTATCCTGTTTGTTTAATGTATGTAGAATAGTTGTGAATATGTATATGTGTGGATATATATTCATATTTGTTAAAAATAGAATTACAATATGGTAATGTATATGGAAATTTAACTTGCTTTTCATTTAATATATTACTAGAAGTTTTGCACATCAATAAACATATTTTCTAAATTCTCATATTGTTTTTAATTTGCCAGAGGGCACATATCTTGCCAGAGTGAGATAGAAAGTCAGAGAGAGAGGGAGAAGGAGTACCCTTTAATGGACAGCAGTCATGCTGCGATCTCTTCTCTATTTCTCTATCCATTCGGGATTTGAAGCATATGTGCACACACATACCCTGAATGTTTTCTCAAGTTGCTGGATCTGAGATTCAAACCACGTGATGGGTCATGTGGGACCCAGCTCCCTTAACCACCTGGCCATGGGGCTAGCCCCCTAAATTCTTGTATTTAATCAAAACCTAGCACTCAAATATATTGGGTAAATCATATTTAACCTATATTTTGATATCTAGTTTATTGCTAACTTTTTCTATTAAAACTTATGAGTATATTTATCTTTGTTGAAATATCTAATTTTTTCTCCTGAGAATAAATTTCTAGACTAGAATTTTCTGGGCCGCCAAAGAATAATGATATGATTAAGAGTTTTAATTTACATTTACAAGTTGGGAGCTAATTCAGGTAAATTTATTCTTGTATCATCAATGTGTAAGATTGACCTTTATTCCCTAAAACTTTCCCAACACTAATAATTACTGTAAAAGAATGTTTACATATTATCTCACTAATTAGGTCAGTGATAATGACCACAACACAGTTGCTTCAATTTGTCAGGTAATAGTAACACTAACTAGATAGTATTTATAGCTAGGCACTATGCTATAAATATTATGCTTTACAAATATTAGAAAGTATAATGTAAATATATGTTTACAGCAGTCAATGTCAACTAAGGCAGAAACTGATCATTACCAATGCAGAATAATCCTAAAATATCATTTAAAAATAATTTTAGAATTTTACTTTACTGTTTCATTAGTTATTAAAATTGTTAATGGGCTGGTCCCATAGGGTAGTGGATCAAGGAGCTGATTGAACATGGCTGACCATGGCATTAAAGCCCAGCCCTGTGACTTGAGAAAAATGTGAGCACATGTGTGTGTGTGTGTGTGCCCCTAATCCCAACAGAATTGAGAAATGGAGAACAAAGGGTTGTGACATGACCACACCTCATTGAGGGTCCTTTTTCCCTTTCTCTCTGTCTCTCTCTGGCAATTATACATGTCCTCTAGCAATTAAAAAAAAATGTAGTACATAAAATATCTTTGAAAGAAATAGTAATATCTCTCAAAACTGTGAGCTTCTATATTGTTCTCTTGTTTGTTAATTACAATAGTGAGAAAATGTACACCCTCAACTGAATTGTTAATTTCATCAACAACTGCTTTTGTATATACCAGAATGTATTTCTGGAAACATGTTTTTTCAGTAATACACATTTTTTTTTTTTGAAAGGTTTTTGCTATAGGGCGCGTGCACTCGCCAGACAGACAGAGACATAGAGACAGAAAGCGAGAAATCACTCCCCAGGGGGATGGTCACGCCGCAATCCCTTCTCCTCCATTCTCCTCTCGTGATCTTGGGCACGCATGCACATGTGCCCGGAATAACACACATTTTGGACAAAACTTTATTTTCACGATTCATCATTTGGGGACCCAGCAGGTGGCATGTTGGTTTAGGTGCTGGACTTCCACATGACTGGCCACTGTTCAAGTCCTGGACCTGGCAGCCCAAAAATCACAACAAATAAATAGATAAATAAAGAGATGTTAAAATAAATAAATAAATATTTTTAAAAGGTTTATAATGTGGAAAAATGCATCCTATTCAGCCACTATAAGTTACTGATAGCCTCAGGCAATTATTTAAAAGTCAAATTTTTGTTTCAAATTTTGGCCACCATAGATACAAATCATTTTCTCTAAAACATCCTTGTAAAGCTTATTGTTTTAACATTTCATTAATAAGCATATAATGCCATCTGAGTAGTTCTTTTTGCTCTGAATTTTCTTTTGCCTTCATACTCCATTGTATCTCAAAGTAGATTATTTTTACATGGTCATTATAGTACATGACACTGGAGTTTTTCATAAAATTTGAAGATGGCAGAGTCGGCATCTTGCTTTCAGTGCTCTTCAAAAGATATCAATAATACCTATATAAGACTCTTCCTTGGAAAACAAAATTTAAGTGAAATTTAAACATTACAAATGAATTAGAATTCATGAAGTTTATTTTTAAGTATTTAAAAGTGTTAAGACACAAAATAATAATAAATGCTTGATATTATGATAAAATTTGATTTATATTATGCTGTCTTACAATAATATATATTTTATGAGTATTTTAAATATTCTTTTTAAGGCATTTTTCATAATATTTTTAACTTTCCTTTGATACAACCTAAATAACAATTTATTACAGTATTTAATTTTTTTTTAATTTCTTTCTTTCACAATAAAGACAATCAAAGAGACAGAGAGAGACAGACACACTGCCAAGAGGATCTTTTTCCATGATCTGTTCCTAGTCTCAGGTGACCTGGACTGTGGACAATGCACATGCCTGGTAGAGTCAGGGAAGTCCTGTGATGTGAATCTTGGGAATTTTCCGTCCAATTCAGTCATGTTAACACTTTGCCACCACCTTGCCCCACTCAGAGGTTGGGAGAGAAAGAGAGAGAGAGAGAGAGAGAGAGAGAGAGAGAGAGAAGAAAGTAACCCCAGTGGAGAATGGTCACACTCAATCCCTTCTCCATCTTGCTCTCCTTTTGAGACTCTGGGCATGCACCTGGTGTGTTTCTCCATCCAGTGAATCCAGGACTCAAAACATACATTCTTTCATGAGGGATCCAGCCATCTTAACCACCATGCCATGGATGGCCTTTTATTCTTATTAACTATATAATTTTTTTTTTTCTTTTTTGAGAGGTTTTTGCTATAGGGTGTGTGCGCTCTCCAGAAAGACAGACAAAGAGATAGAAAGCGAGAAATCACCCCCCAGGGGGTATGGCCATGCCACATTCCCTTCTCTTCCATTCTCCTTTCAGGATCTTGGGCACACACGCACATGCGCTTGGCATGAGTTTAAGCCACCGAGTCCAGGACTCAAACTGAGGTTGACTATGTGGGAGTTCAGCAACATAGCCATTACGCTAACTGCTGGTCACACCTAATGATTTCTATAATGCTTACATGGCTTACATATATTTGCAAACATCCAAAGACAAATCTTGTGCCAATTATTCATGTTACACTAATTAAATGAGATGATAATCAATTAGATATAACTTCGCTGATCTTGCTTAAACTCTGCACGGGTAATAAATGATGTTCAACTATTTGATATATTATTAGCTTTACCAAAGGTCTCCTGACACCGTGGTCTAGCTCATTATTGAAATGGAAGTTGAAGTTTAGTGCATTTCTACATTTAATAATAGATCTCTAACAACATTGTGATATAAGTAATATTGTCCCACTTTATAATAAAATACAGAGGAGGCATAAAGCAGTTAATAAATATGTCAAAATACTAAGTAACATAGCCAGGATTCAACATCATCTTTCTCTCTCTCTCTCTCTCTCTCTCTTTTTAAGAGGTTTTTGCTTAAGGGCATGTGCACTCTCCAGAGAGAGAGAGACAGGGATAGTGACAGGGAGAGTGAAAAATCATCCCTTCAGAAAATGGCCATGCTGCAATCCCTTCTTCATTCTCCTCTCGGGATCTTGGATATACATGCATATGTGCCTGGATTTCCAAGCCACCCAGTCCAGGACTCGAACCTCAGTTGGCAATGTGGGAGTCCAGCAATATAACTGCTATGTCATGTACTGGCCCCAAAACATTGTCCCTTATTCTGATATTCACAAACATAAAGCACTAATTGGTTGAGTAATATTTATTTGGTTAGTAAATAAATGGGGACATTTTTCTACAGATTGATTTTCCAATTTTATTTCCTTTTAAGTTGCCTATCTACAACTTTCAGACCTTTGCATATGATCTCATTGTTGGTTTCTGATTTTCAAAATACTTTGTATTCTGTAATAGCCTTTTGTCTATAATATTCATCACATTTCTTATTTTATTATTTATCTTATAATTTTATGGCAATATTTTGGCTATATGAAGTTTTTAAAGCTGATGTAGTCAGAAAACTTTTTTGTTTGTGGCTTTTGCCTTTGGTATCCTTAGAATAAACTTTCAACTAACAAGATTTAACAAATTAGTGAAATCTGTATTCACATAAAGTTTTCACTGAATATTCTCAATTTTATTATTTAAACAACTACTTTATTATTTCTAATGAATGTATAGTATTCCATCATATTAATCACTTAATTATTTTTGAGGGGAAGTTATACACAGGCACTCATTCAAGTACTTTAGATAAGGCAAAACAAATGAAGCTCCATGCTTACAGAACTTATATTCTAATATATATAATAAAACAAGTACTCACAGAGTTCTAGGGTATTTAAATCTTTTAAATTTAAAATGCTGCAATGATATATATGTAAAATGTATATTTGATTGTTTGTGCAACTATATCTTCAAGTAAGTTCTCTAGTGGTGGATCAATAGAAATCTAAATTTGTGATTTTGTAGACTGGCATAATGGCTTATTTTTTAAAGTTTTATCAGGTTATAATTAAAGAAGGTTCTGGGACCAGCAGTTAGCGTAATGGCTGTGTTACTGGATTCCCACGTAGTGGACCGCGGTTCGAGTCCTGGACCCGGTGGCTTAAACTCACGCTGCGGCATGTGTGCATACATGCCCAAGATCCTGAGAGGAGAATGGAGAAGGAATTGTGGCGTGGTCATCCCCCCTGGGGGGTGATTTCTCACTTTCTGTCTGTCTCTCTCTCTCTCTGTCTGTCTGGCGAGTGCACACACCCTATAGCGAAAACCTCTCCAAAAAAAGAAAAAAAAAAAAAAGAAGGTTCTTTAAACTTTATTATACAGTTAAAATTTCTATTTCTACTTGAGTCAATTTGATCATTTTTACTTTCTTGAAATAGCTTATACTTAACGGATCAAATCTTATAGTAAACAATTACATACATTCCATTATAAAAAAATCTCAATGTAACTGCTTTTTATTATTTTTTTATTTTCATATTATATTGAACCAGAAAATTGCCTCCTTATGTTTAGTGAATTAGATCATAATTTACTTACTGGTTCTATCATTTTTTCACTTGATATGTTTTAATTTATTTCTGTTGCTTATTTTGGTATTTTCTTTTAAAATATTAAGTTAAATGATATTTATTTTTCTTCTTCATAATTAATAATTAATTTCCAGGGGCAATTTTTAGTATATATCCAAATTACAAATGTACTTACTCTTTGATATTAAAAATCTAGTGATGAATTTTTCTATGGATACAGCTATAAGTTTAATAAATGAGATATATGTAAAATAGCATTAACTTTGTTTTGTTTTTTGAGTTTTGGGTTTCTGTTGTTGTTGCGCTTTTTTTTTTTTTTTTTTTTTGCCATTGGGTGCATGCACTCACCAGAAGGGAGGGGGAGAGAGAGAGAGAGAGATCACCCCCACCCTTGGAGAGGATGGACACACTGCAATCCCTTCTCCTCTATTCCCCTCTCAGGATCATGGGCATGTATGCACCTGTGCCCAGCATGACTTTCAACCATCTGTGTCCAGAACTCAAATCATGGTCAGCCATGTGGGAATCCATACCTTAGCCACCATGCCACCTGGTGGCCCCATTGCATTTTTTAATATAGAAAAACAATCAAGAAGAAAAATTCAAAGGCCATTAATAGAAAACTGGTTAACTAAATTACTCTGTTGTCCCAAAGAAATATTATGTAGCCAAAGGAAGAGTCTATAGCATGATAGATAGTTGGAATGTATTATTAAGTAGTGAAGTGTAAAGTATGGTATGCTACTGTTTGTGTATGAAGGAAATGTGAATACATATTAACATTTACTTCCACTTGTTTATGTAAACTCAAAGTATTAATAATAGCAGAACCTAATAATAAAACTTCCTGGGCTAGCCGGTGATGTGGTGGTTAAGGAGGATGGATCTCCTATGGTTGTGCATTTCAAATCACAGATCTGATGACTTGAAAAACACATTAGGTGCATGTACATGTGTATTCAAAATCGTGAAAAGAGAATGGAGAAGGGATTGTAGCGTAGCTATCGCCCCTTTCCTTCTCTTTTTCACCTTTTCTCTGGTGAATTGGTGTGCCCACTGGCAAAAACTTTTTATAAAAACGTTAGTAAAAGCATTTTTATTTTTATATGTAAAATCATTTTACTAACATCCCAGCTCAATTTATTAATTAAAAATTAAAATTAACAAATGTCCATAGTACTAAGAACTTGATTCTAATTACTGCTTTGCTCCTGTCCCATAAACTTTTCTATGCAGGTTGCCATGATCTTTATCTTTCAAGTGTTACATAATATATTCATTTCTTCATAATCATTGAGTTTTCTTAATCAAAGAGTTGTATATTTTCAAGTAACTATTTTCTTATTTTATTGTATCAGAAATGATTGTTTTTTTAGACAAATTTTCCTTATATTTCTGTCATTCTTGCTTCAGATATTAGAATATATATAGTCATATACATTACATATCTATTATGCAATAAAACTTCATTAAATAAAACTGTCTTTTTTTTGCTCATATATCTGCCTAACATTGTATTTTTTTTTTTGACATAACTAATCTTTCCTATTTATTTTAGGTTAGTTGTACATTTTGGAATTTTTTTGGATCCTTTTTATGTCTTTGTCTTTGGTAAGGAGATTCAAAGCATTAACATATACATGCAGTTTTAAGTTCTGTAGACTTTATTCTTATTTTTAAGTTGGTTTACTTATTCAGTCCTGTATTCTGTTGTATATCTTATATTGTGTTAATTTTAGTGATTTATTAGCTACATATTTTCTTTTAAGTCTTGCTCTTACATATCTATTATTTTTTTCAATAAAGTACAAATTATATCCTTTAAACTGTTCTCTAATAATAATATAAGTGCATTTACTATAATTTAGGCACATAATATTTCTTTCTCCTTTCTGTTCATTTTCTTTCCACCATGTTTTTAGAAAATCTAGAAATATATGTCTACTTAACTCTCTTCAAACTTTTTTTTATAAATCTTTTAAGAAACATTGACACTTACATCCTCTCTAATCACTATATTTACAGTACCTATTGAAGCCCTCTGTTTTTTTAGGGGCTTTGTGTGTGTGCATCTGTGTGGGTAGGCGTGTTTTTTGTTTACTAGTTTTTAAATTTTTCCTGAAGGCTTATGTGTTCCCTGAGAGAGAGAGAGAGAGAGAGAGAGAGAAAGAGAAAGAGAGAAAGGGAAGGGGAAGGAGAAAGGGAAAGGGACAGGGACAGGGACAGAGAAAGAGAGAAAGAGAAAGAGAAAGAGAGAGAGAATGAGAGAAAGAGAAAGAGGGAGAGAAAGAGAAAACACCTTCCACGGGGGATGGTCATGTGGCAATCCCTTCCCCACCATTTCTCTTTCCTTTGAAGATTTTGAGCATGCATGCACAGGTACTTGGCATGTTTTTCAAGCAGCTAGAAATGGAACTTAAACTCCACAGATGGCCATGTGATATCTAGTTTCTTAACCACAACCCCACCAGCTGGTTCTTTTTGGTTATTTTTAATTCTTGGGGCTCTTTTTGTTTGCTGGATTTTGTTTTATTTTGACAGAGTCTCTCTATTTTGCTATGTTACTATTTTCCTGCTCCAGCCTTCTGGATAGCAACTTCAACCAGTGAAAGTTACTTTGGCTGGATCAAATAAATGTTATAACTATTTCTCTTTAAAAACATAAATATTATAGTTTCAAAATTAAACAATAATTAAAGTCATAATGGTTGATATCAACCTCAGGAAATTGCATGAAGGAAAAAAAGCAGTATTACTCAATGGTTAAAAAAAAGCAACACTTGAAAAAAACAAAACGTACAGGAGGAAAATCTACCATAGTAGACTGAAAAGGGATTTTTGCTTTTATACAATAAATCTTTTTTCTTTTTTCCTGCTTACCTAACCTGGGAGAGATGGGCCTTAAGGTTGCCCTCAGCTTGACTAAATTTTAGATTGACACTTTCCCGACTCCAGACTCTGTCCTTCCTATTTTAAGAACACCCATCTTACAAAACTTGCAATCTGATGAATTGTTTCTCTTTTCCTTTGTGAAGTGAATCTATTTAAAAGCCTCTTATTAGTTTAACAACTAGGAAATCCTTTCTCAAGAGCCTGGGAACTCTGTCTTTGACAAGTAATCAGAAAGAACCCTTATCTCTCATGGAAAGGTAGAGGCCTAACTTAGATGGATGTTTGCTCTGGGTTGTAAAATGACCTCCTCTTGAGAAACTTTACTTTTCCTTTGAGTTAGGCTAAATAGCACACAGAATAAAATCCCTGACCCTAGGTTTTAAAAACTTTCCTGTATTTTGGGGCCAGTAGGTGGTGTGGGGGTTGAGGTGCTGGACTTCCACATGGCATGGTTTGAGTCCCAGACCTAGCAACTTGCTTTCTCACTTTCCCTCTCTCTCTCTGGTGAGCGCAGAAAATAATAATAATAATGATAATTCAAAAAAATTAATTAATTTAAAAAATAGCTCTTCTACTTTTGTTTCAGTAGAGTTGAGCTCATATTGGCCTCGCTACACTATCACATTGGTCAGAAATGATCTCCCTTCCCTGTTAACTTGTGTGGTGCAGTTTGTGCAGTAACAAATGTGTTTGGTCCATTGTAGTCAACCTGCCTCTTGGCGCCACTGCAGGTGTTCTCAAATCCCATTGACTCACAGTAGATAAAAGGACACTAATGTAATGTTTCAAGACCTCTTTAACTTTCATTTTTTCCACTTCAGGCCTTTTTTGGAACCCATATTTTACCTTTCTTCGTGCAAGGCCAGATCTTACTTGTGAAAAGACTCCTATGTGCCAAAATTTTCGTCTCTTCAACCCGATTCCATTGGCATCCAATTTGCCAGATTCCTGTTTTTGATTTAGTCTTAGACTTCCAATCCCAGAAGCTGTTTTTCTTTACACTGTACATTTTTCTAGGTGATTTCTCTCAGCACTGAAGTGTGAATCACATCTATCCTCAAGATGCCACCATTTTCCTGGAATTCATTCTAGGTACTAAGAAAAGGACTCCAAAAGCAAATATGAGAGTAGACACATTTAGAATTCTTTTTTACTTCAATCACTCACTGTATGTTTTCTTTAAAATAAATCATTCTCTATTATCTCTGTTCCATCCTAACTCTACAGCTCAATATTTTGCTTCCTAGCTTCTATACACACAGCTTCCTTGACTACGTTTTTTATTAGTGGTATTATGTTGTCTTTAAGCTGGTCCTTACTGCCCTGTACAGTATGGATGACAGTGCTAAGACTCACTTCCCATTACAATGACATCATCATGCACATTTGGGGATAGATCTTCAAGATTCTGCATGCATGCGCTTTTATAATTTATGGGCGCTATATTTTAGTAGTTTTCCTACTTAGCTCTGTATATGACTATTAAAGCAGCTTATTGAATCAAATAAAATGTACTATTCAAAGCATTTTGCGGTTTCTTATGAATTTAGGATTTTTTTTTAAATTTCTATTGAAAGTGGCGTTGGAATCTTGATAAGAATTGTACTGAACAGGTAGATAATTTGGGGTGCTATGGACATTTTTCACATTAATTCTTCCAACTGATGAACATGAAATACCTTTTGTCAAGTGCTTGCTCCGCATTGAGTAAGATGATCATGTGTTTTTATCATTTTGCTAATATAACGTAATCAAATTGACTGATTTGAGTATGCTGAACCATATTTGCATTAATCTCACTTAATCTTATTAAATGATTCTTTTAATAAGTCGTTGAATTCAGTTCGTTTATATGTTGTTTGTGGGGACACGTTTAAGAGGGAGAATCTGAGGTGTGGGGTCATGCTCTGAGCAAACACCACCTGCTCTTTTGGAGTTTGGCAGAACCTTGTAACTTGTCTTTCCCTGACCTTGGCTGCAGACAGAGCAAGGGTGGAAATGACTAGGGGCGTTCCAACAGACACACCTGATGGACTTCAAGAAACATCTTGACCCCAATAGTAAAATCCAATCCCTTCTCTGCATCTGAAAGGTTCTTTAGACTTCTCTGGGTGTGGTGGTGCACTCCTTATAGAGAAGTTCTTTAGCTCCTTCCCCAAACCTAACAGCTAGTTCTTTGCATTAGAAAAGAAGATGAGATTTTCTCTTGATGGAATTATCACCAAGGGATACACCTGGCCTGGAATGACTAAGCCCTCATAGATTTGTTGCTTCTTATTGTCTGTAACCTGGCAACCAATCTATGAAGTATCATGAAACATACATGTGTAATGTCTCCTTGTACTATAAATAAAGTGGTCCAGTTCGTCTGGGCAGCACAAGCTTCTTGGGCTATCTAGGCTCAGGCTGCCTGTGTCCATTTCTACTCTATCCCTTTGTCTCATTCTTCTCAATTCCCAGGTCCTGGCAAGATGGAGGGCTTTCTCTTTCTCGTCCTCATTCTCTTCCTCACCAGCAGCCTTCTGATCATGCTTCAGCCAGACCCAAGCCCTGGGGCGGACGCCGACAGTTGTTGAGGACTTTTGTGTCTAAATTCATCAGGGATGCTGACCTGCAATTTTCTTTCCTCATTGTGTCCTTGTCTGGCTTTGGTATCAGGGTAATGCTAATTTCATCAAATAAGTTTGAGAGTATTCCCTCTACTTTTATTTTTTTTTAAAACGGGTTTTGAGAAAAATTGATGTAAGTTCTTCTTTAAGTGTTTAATAGAATTC
>NW_006160040.1:10633051-10675591 GCF_000334495.1 Tupaia belangeri chinensis | reverse complement strand
AGGACAGCCATTAGATCTTGAGTTTTTCTTTCATTGGGTTTTTATTACTGAGTCTATCTCTACTAATTATTAGTTCAGATTTTTAATTTCTTCATGCTTCATTCTAGTAGGTTATGTGCGTCTAGGAATTTATCCATTTCTCCTAGATTATGCAATTGCTAATGTATAATTATTTGTAAAAGTTTCTTATGACCTTTTATTTCTGAAATTCAGTTGTAATATTCCCTCTTTTTTATTTTTCTGATTTATTCAAGGGTTTATTGATTTTGTTTATCAAAAAAAGCAAATTTTTTGCTTTGTTGATATTTTTGTATAATTTCTTTAGTCTCTAATACATTTATTTCTTCTTAGATCTCTTTTGTTTTCTTTTTGCTATGAACTTTGGTTTTAGCTTCATTTTCTACTTCTAGTCCTTCAAGGTATAATATTTAATTGTTTATTTGAGATCTTATTTTATATAGACATTTATCACTCCAAATTTCCCTCTTAAGACTGCCTTTGCTGTGTCCCATAAGTTTTGTTATATCATTTTTCCATTTTAATTTGTCTCGAGATATTTTTATTTCATTTTGTTTTTTGATTTTTTTCCTGTGACTCATTGGTTGTTTAGATGCCTACTGCTTAATATTCACATTTTTTAGTATTATCTAAGATTTCTCCTATTATTTATTTCTAGTTTCATTTCATTGTGATCTGAAACAGTAGTATCATTTAATCTTCTTAAAGACTTTTTTTGTGACCCATTATATGGTCTATAGGGAGAATGTGTGTGCTTAAAAAGAATATGTATATTCTGCTACCTTTGGACAGAATGTTCTGTATATGTCTGTCAGATTCATTTGGTCTAAAGTGTAAATCAAGTCCAATCTTTCCTTATTGATTTTCTGTCTAGATAGTCTATGCATTACTGAAAGTAGAGTATTAAAGCTCCCTTACAATTATAGTATTGCAGTCTATATCTTTCTTTAGATCTTTTAGTAAGTGCTTATGTTTTTTGGTGCTCTAATACTGGGTGCACATATATTTACAATTTTTATTCTCTCTTATAATTTAAATCTATGGTTATTAATAATGAGAGAACACATTTTCTTAAAGTGTATGCTTATATACATTGAAACTCTTCTCTTTAAAGCTTATTTATTTACTTTCCTATGAGTTAAAGAAACAGATAGAGAGAGAGAGAGAAATAAAAAAGGAGAGAGAAGACAAGATAGCACTCCCAAAATGGGATCTTTTTTTTTTCTTGTTTTTAGAGAGGTTTTTTGCTGTAGGGCTTGTGCACTCACGAGAAAGACAGAAAGACAGAAAGCGAGAAATCACGGGCCAGGGGGGATGGCCACTCCGCAATCCCTTCTCTTCCGTTCTCCTTTCAGGATCTTGGGCACGCATGCACACTTGCCCAGCGTGAGTTTAAGCCACAGGGCCCGGGACTCGAACTGCGGTCGACTACAAGGGAGTCCAGTGACATAGCCATTACACTAGCTCCTGTTCCGCCACGATGGGATCTTGATACTGCAATCCATTCCAGACTTCAGTCAGTGCCATATCATGGCAGGCATGTGCCATGTTCTCATGGAGGTCTCCGTACTGGAACCAGGAATCTTCCTATGTGGTACTGTTGTATAATACCAGAGTGTAAAGTTTTAAATGTGTCATTGTCTGACCTCTGTACACTGAAGTTTTAAAGACATTTTTTTCTCCAAGTATAGCTAACTAGAAAATATTATTACTCATGTTTGACTAGAGAAATATTATCATAGCCAATAGTGACTTAACAATGTTTAGTAAGTGTATTAATGTTACTATTAAAACACAGAGTGATTTAATACCTTCTTATGTGTTAAATATTGTGTGAGACACAATAAACACATGAGCTAGTGCTCAAGAGTTTAGGAGACAAAGCAAACAGCTAAAATATAAAATAAAAAGCTAAAAGATAGCATAAGCATGAGAGAAGCAAGCCTTCTCTAAAGTAGATGAGGTATTAATGGGAGGATCTTACATGTTTATAATTCAAATGTATTACAATATAAATTTCCTAATTTAAACGTACTTAAACATAGCTATGGGATAGACATATTATTAAGTTATTGGGAAAGTCATGACTTATTTTTCTGTTTTTCTATGAAAATATACATCAGGACTTTCCTGACAACCCAATATTTCTAACTAATGAACTAAACTGAAGCATATAGGTGTTATTTTATTTGCCAAAGTTCTCATACATGGAAAGGGCTAGAGCTGGATCTCTAAGCACAATTTTCTTTTCTTTATTGTTAATCGTTGCTAGAGGGTACATGCAATAACCAGAGAGAAACACAGAGAGGGATTCTCAATGGGCCAATGCTGCAGTTCCTTCTCTATTTGTTTATCTTGTTGGGATTGGGAGCACAGACACACACAGGTAGTAGCCTGTTTTTCAAACTGCCGGGGACCAGGATTCATTCACACTGTGGTCATACATGTGGGATCCACCTTCCTTTAACCACCAGACAACAGAGCCATCCCTAATCATAGTTTTCTGATTAGAAATTTAACATTTTTTTGTCTTGGCTTCATAACAATCAATGTGATACAATCAGATTCTTTTTTTTTTTTTTTGAGAGGTTTTCAATATAGGGCGCGTGTGCTCGCCAGACAGAGAGAGAGAGAGAGACATAGAGACAGAAAACAAGAAATCACCCCCCAGAGGGGATAGTAACGCTGCAATCCCTTCTCCTCCATTCTCCTCTCGGGATCTTGGGCATGCACGCACACATGCCCGGTGTGAGTTTTAAGCCACCGGGTCCAGGACGCGAACCGTGGTCGACTATGTAGGAGTCCAGCAACATAGCCATTACGCTAACTGCTGGTTCCCACAATCAGATTCATTTTAAGCTGCTTTCTGACCCATTTAAAAAAAAATTTACAAGCCTTTGTACTTTAGTATTTTTTTTTTCACCAGAAAACAAGTTTGTTGGTTATTACCAAGAGATAGCTAGGTTTATTAATCAAAATTCAAAGGCTCTGTTCAGTTTTTGCTTTTGCAACTTTAAATGGCTAAAATCTGAAAATCTATTTTGAAACCCATGTACCTTCATATGTATGCTTCCATTTCATTTGGCTGCACATTGAAACAAAGCACATTCAAGGGTTAAAAGTATTTCCCTTCTATGTGGTTATCACTGAGAAAGAAACCTTTATTTCATGTGGCCCATGAAAGCAGCAAATGAGGGCCAGTCCTCTGAAGGCCATCCTGGTGATGATTTATGATGCCTGTAAGCACAGACTCTCTAAATTAGGGTCAAAACATCCGTGAAATTTTTACCACAGTAACAAAAAGTCCATTTACTGATACCCTTCTATAGCTTTGAAAGTCATTGCAAAGATGCATTACCTTGCAAAAGATGGAGAGATGACATCATTTTATATTTTAGAGTATAATTATGTTATTAATTATCTGAATGTGATAAATAAGTAGAAAGAGAAAAGAAGTTCTACTCAGTATTTGCTTTGTTAAACATACATAAGAAATAATTATAGGGACCAGCAAGTGGTATAATTGTTACATTGCTGAACTCCCGCATAGTTGACCATGGTTTAAGTCTTGGACCCGACAGCTTAAAAAAACTCACATTGGGTCCATGGGCATGCAAGCCCAAGATCGCGAAAGAATGGAAAAGAGGGGATTGTGATGTGATGTGACTATCCCTCCAGGGAGTGATTTCTTAATTTCCGTCTCTCTGGTGAGCGCATGCAACCTATAGCAAAAATCTCTCTTAAAAAAAAAAAAGAATTATGAATTAATATGCTCAAGATCATTATAACATCTATTTTTTTTTTTTTTTGAGAGATTTTCGCTATAGGGCACGTGCGCTCGCCAGACAGACAGAGAGAGACATAGAGACAGAAAGCGAGAAATCACTCCCCAGGGGGGGATGGTCATGCCGAAATCCCTTCTCCTCCATTCTCCTCTCGGGATCTTGGGCACGCACGCACACGCGCCCAGCGTGAGTTTTAAGTCACCGGGTCCAGGACACGAACAGTGGTCGACTACGTGGGAGTCCAGCGACATAGCCTTTATGCTAACTGCTGGTTCCCTAATTTTTAATCTTTTTCAGACATGGTATTCTCTGAGAAGTTAATGAAGTTAATGAAAGCTATGAATTTGCTCTCCCTAAAATTTATAGGTCCTTGGGGGCCAGCATGACCAACAATCTAGAGAAAAGAATGGGGCGAGAGAGGATTGCGACATGTACATCCCCCCCGGAAAGTGTTTTATCATTTTCCCTCTCTCTGTCTCTCTCTCTCTCTCTCTCTCTCTCTCTCTTTCTCTCTCTGTCTCAAATGCATGTGCCCTATAGCAAAAAAAACTAAAAAAATTATTATAGATATATGTAAAATTTTGCCTATAAATAGAAATGGGATTCATAAAATTACCTGAAACCCTGATCACTGGGGTTATGGCACATCTAGACATGTCATATAATTTCAGCAACCTCTTTAAATAATTCAAAAAATATCTCTGTAACTTAGTTTTTATAGATCTACTATCACTTTCTGACAACTTTTGAACACATTTCAATGCAGAAGTAAGCTGGCTCTCAGGCTTGGTAAACTGTTGCATTTTCTGATTTACACTCCATCTTTTTTCTCTCTCTCTCTCAAAAGTTTACTTATTTATTTATGTGAAGAGAGACAAAGATAATTAGATATCCTTGACAGGTCTCACTATGCCACAATCCTCTCCAGCAGCCTTCCAGCCAATCTGGATCATGTTTGCCCTGAGAACAAAACCCTGGACCTTTCCATATTGCTCCAGTGTTACATAGCACCACTCTATGGCCTGGGTGTCTCCATCTTCTCTTCTTAGCAGAAAGCTAAATCTCATTCTCTGTCAAATGCATGTGCCCTATAGCAAAAAAAACTAAAAAAATTATTATAGATATATGTAAAATTTTGCCTATAAATAGAAATGGGATTCATAAAATTACCTGAAACCCTGATCACTGGGGTTATGGCACATCTAGACATGTCATATAATTTCAGCAACCTCTTTAAATAATTCAAAAAATATCTCTGTAACTTAGTTTTTATAGATCTACTATCACTTTCTGACAACTTTTGAACACATTTCAATGCAGAAGTAAGCTGGCTCTCAGGCTTGGTAAACTGTTGCATTTTCTGATTTACACTCCATCTTTTTTCTCTCTCTCTCTCAAAAGTTTACTTATTTATTTATGTGAAGAGAGACAAAGATAATTAGATATCCTTGACAGGTCTCACTATGCCACAATCCTCTCCAGCAGCCTTCCAGCCAATCTGGATCATGTTTGCCCTGAGAACAAAACCCTGGACCTTTCCATATTGCTCCAGTGTTACATAGCACCACTCTATGGCCTGGGTGTCTCCATCTTCTCTTCTTAGCAGAAAGCTAAATCCAAAAGTTAATTCAATTGAAGATGTAAACACACACACACACAAAAACAAACAAACAAACAAACAAACACAAAATAGTAATGGTCCCAATTCTTACCCATTTAAAGCTATTTTCTAAAATATTGGAGGGCTTCTTGATGTGATGTTAGAGTATATTGCATCTAGTATAGAAAATATTAGTCCTTCAAGATACAGTCTTTATCCAGGGTAATTCCAAGCTACTATCATTGAGAATGTCATCCCCATAAAATAAGACTTTTCCTTTTACTTTTATATAGGTACTTGTGGTTGGGAGAATGAGAAGATTGAATTACAAAATGACAGGGCATCTTTTATACAAACATATTTGCGAATAACTAAGTGTCTGACAGGCAAAATAGCCACTCAGTGATGAAGGCTTGTGATGATAATATGAAGGATAGTGAACTAGCTAAGCCAAATATCTAAGGATCCAAATACACAAAATACATTAATTGTAAGCAATACCAATTAAGATTAAGATAATAGGACTGACAATCTTTGGTTAGATAAGTGGATATATAGAGAAATGTGTGCATGTACTATATAAATAACTCCCCCCTCTTCTGTTTGATCTAATAGAATGATTGACTTTAGTAATCTTTAAGACTTTATGAAATGTGTCTAATACCAAATATCTAAGCAAATGTAGTTTATTTCCTTTATATTAACTTCCATTTATTCTTTCAAAAAATATTTGCTAAGAGCCTATATAACATGCCAGAAATAATGATTGATGAAAGTGTAAAATAAATGATACACAGTCTCTGCCTCAAGTAGCCTCAGGCAAGTGAAAAAGACAGGCAGGGAGACAGAA
Source organism: Tupaia belangeri chinensis (assembly GCF_000334495.1). Lineage (NCBI taxonomy): Eukaryota > Metazoa > Chordata > Mammalia > Scandentia > Tupaiidae > Tupaia > Tupaia belangeri. The sequence continues at coordinate 10,669,338 of NW_006160040.1, read as the reverse complement.
AAAATGTAATGCTGTGTGACAAGTACTCTGATGAAGGGAAGTCCAGGTAATAGAAGGGTTTGTAGAAGGTGAAATAACTCTGTCAAAAGTAGATTAAAATGAGCCTTTAAATATCAATAGAAAATATCTATGGAAATAATAGGGATAAGAATGTAAAAGAGCAGTGTGTTCCAAAGAGCAGATAAGAACCTCTAGAGGACCAACTGGTGGCATGACATTTTAGACAGCTGGATTCCACAAGACCAACTGTGCCATAAAACTGGGACCCTGAAGCTTGAAAAACTCAAAAGGAGGGACCAGCAGTTAGCGTAATGGCTAAATTATTATAGATATATGTAAAATTTTGCCTATAAATAGAAATGGGATTCATAAAATTACCTGAAACCCTGATCACTGGGGTTATGGCACATCTAGACATGTCATATAATTTCAGCAACCTCTTTAAATAATTCAAAAAATATCTCTGTAACTTAGTTTTTATAGATCTACTATCACTTTCTGACAACTTTTGAACACATTTCAATGCAGAAGTAAGCTGGCTCTCAGGCTTGGTAAACTGTTGCATTTTCTGATTTACACTCCATCTTTTTTCTCTCTCTCTCTCAAAAGTTTACTTATTTATTTATGTGAAGAGAGACAAAGATAATTAGATATCCTTGACAGGTCTCACTATGCCACAATCCTCTCCAGCAGCCTTCCAGCCAATCTGGATCATGTTTGCCCTGAGAACAAAACCCTGGACCTTTCCATATTGCTCCAGTGTTACATAGCACCACTCTATGGCCTGGGTGTCTCCATCTTCTCTTCTTAGCAGAAAGCTAAATCCAAAAGTTAATTCAATTGAAGATGTAAACACACACACACACAAAAACAAACAAACAAACAAACAAACACAAAATAGTAATGGTCCCAATTCTTACCCATTTAAAGCTATTTTCTAAAAAAAAATATTGGAGGGCTTCTTGATGTTAGAGTATATTGCATCTAGTATAGAAAATATTAGTCCTTCAAGATACAGTCTTTATCCAGGGTAATTCCAAGCTACTATCATTGAGAATGTCATCCCCATAAAATAAGACTTTTCCTTTTACTTTTATATAGGTACTTGTGGTTGGGAGAATGAGAAGATTGAATTACAAAATGACAGGGCATCTTTTATACAAACATATTTGCGAATAACTAAGTGTCTGACAGGCAAAATAGCCACTCAGTGATGAAGGCTTGTGATGATAATATGAAGGATAGTGAACTAGCTAAGCCAAATATCTAAGGATCCAAATACACAAAATACATTAATTGTAAGCAATACCAATTAAGATTAAGATAATAGGACTGACAATCTTTGGTTAGATAAGTGGATATATAGAGAAATGTGTGCATGTACTATATAAATAACTCCCCCCTCTTCTGTTTGATCTAATAGAATGATTGACTTTAGTAATCTTTAAGACTTTATGAAATGTGTCTAATACCAAATATCTAAGCAAATGTAGTTTATTTCCTTTATATTAACTTCCATTTATTCTTTCAAAAAATATTTGCTAAGAGCCTATATAACATGCCAGAAATAATGATTGATGAAAGTGTAAAATAAATGATACACAGTCTCTGCCTCAAGTAGCCTCAGGCAAGTGAAAAAGACAGGCAGGGAGACAGAAAAAATGTAATGCTGTGTGACAAGTACTCTGATGAAGGGAAGTCCAGGTAATAGAAGGGTTTGTAGAAGGTGAAATAACTCTGTCAAAAGTAGATTAAAATGAGCCTTTAAATATCAATAGAAAATATCTATGGAAATAATAGGGATAAGAATGTAAAAGAGCAGTGTGTTCCAAAGAGCAGATAAGAACCTCTAGAGGACCAACTGGTGGCATGACATTTTAGACAGCTGGATTCCACAAGACCAACTGTGCCATAAAACTGGGACCCTGAAGCTTGAAAAACTCAAAAGGAGGGACCAGCAGTTAGCGTAATGGCTATGTCGCTGGACTCCCACGTAGTCAACCGTGGTTCACGTCCTGGACCCAGTGGTTTAAAACTCACGCCGGGCGCGTGTGCGTGCGTGCCCAAGATCCCGAGAGGAGAATGGAGGAGAAGGAATTGTGGCGTGACCATCCCCCCTGGGGGGTGATTTCTTGCTTTCTGTCTCTATGTCTCTCTCTGTCTGGCGAGTGCACGCGCCCTATAGCAAAAACCTCCCCCCCCCAAAAAAAAAAAAAAAAAAAACTCTAAAGGAGTAATGGAGAAGGAAGTGTGGTCTGACCGTGGTACATGGAGGGTGCTTTCTCACTTTCCTTCTTTCTTTCTGTTCCCAGTGAGCATCTGTGTTCTGTAGAAAATTAAAAACAAAACCCAAAAACAATCTCTGGAGACAAAAGAAATATAGGAGGGTCTTGAAATGCTGAAACTTACACTTTAAAAATAGATATATTCCTCTAGGTGCATGTGTGGGTGGCAAAATCCTGAGGGGTGGAGGGCCAAGGAAAGAGGGTTGCAGTGTGACAATGTGTAGCAACACCCTGCTGAGGGTGCTCTCCCCCTCTCGCTCTTTCATATGAACAAACATGCTCTCTGCATTAAAAATTAATAAAAAGACGGGCATATTCACTTTCTATTGCTGATGTAAGTAATTGCTATACATTTAGGGACTTAAAACAACACAAATTTATTATCTCACAGTTTTCTAGTCAGAAGTCTGACTGATTTCTCAGGGGGCTAAAATTGAGATGGTAGCAGGGCTGCATTCCTTACTAATGGCTTTGATGAGAAACAGCTTCCAGGTTCTTTTAAGTTGTTGCCAGAATTCAGGTTTTTTGAGCTTGCACTGAAGTACACTCATTACTAGGGTATCCATTACTTTGCTGGCTGTCAGCCTGGGGTTGTTCTCACCTTCTCATCTGCATCTTCAGGCTTGATGACCCTGTTATCTTTGAAGTGGGCCACAAGCCAAGTGGGGTCAAGTCTTTCTCCCACCTCATCTCTCTTGCTTTCTTTTCTGCCTCTTCTCTCTGACTTCAGCCAAGGAAAGATCTCTGCCTTGATAAGATTCCACCCATCCAAATAACATTTGATATTCTCCCACTAGCACAAGATCGGCAAACTTCATCATCTCCGTAGTCTCTTTTGCCATGTAATGTAACATATCCTAGGGACTTAAGTGTTACAAAATTGGGGAGAAGGGCTACAGCAAGGAGTAAGTATGGAGAGATGAGACTAGAAATGTGGATAAAGAACATTTAATAATACATCTTATATGGAAGACTGAGGTGGAAGACAATCCTGATGGCAATAAAATGTTAGATAAAAAGTGTTTTTGAAGATCATAATATAACCATATTCACATTTTAGAGTGATCATGTTAGCTTCAATATCGAGATTGGCTTGAAGAAAGTCAAGATCTGAAACAGTGATACCATTTAGAAGACTCTGGACTATTCAGACAAGAAGGAAAAAATGTTCTTGACTAACAGAGGCAGTATTTAGAGAGTAATAGAGCTGTGAGCTATAACGGGACAGAAAAATCTCAAACCCAGTGGTTGGGATGGGGAAAGTGGAAGAAAGAATTTGAATTTCGCTAGCTTGGTAAAGATTGAAAACACTCACTGGAAACATAGAGGAGCATACTTAGAAGTATCTTGCACTTCTTTTGATTGAGGTGACTGTGAAAAATTCAGTGTAAACATCTAGTAGGCAACTGGATAATCCAGTTTGTCTGTGAAGACCTATGAGTTGAAAATGTAGTTTGAGATATATATTATCACTAAAGGTATGTGGTCATGGTACCCAAGGATTTTCTGGTTGGGCAAATAGAGTGAAAAAGGAGATGAGAAGTGGAGATGACAGATGGTAGAAGAAAATTTTTTAAAAATTAAAAAAAAACAAAAGAAATTAGAGGGAAACCCAGTGAATGTAATGTTATGGGAGCCTGGAAGAAGTAGGTTTTGTAGTAAATATATTAACTAGTTTAAGTACTTATTCATAATCTTTACATTTAGCAAGGGGGAGGGGGCTAGAGAAAGCAGTTGTAATGAAATAATTTAGGTAAGTAGCCAGTGTATTGTATTGAAGAATGAACAAGAAATAAGAAGTTGAAACAGTAAGTAGATCATACCTCAAAGTACTGCTAAAGAATGTGGTGATGGGCCAGCAGGTGGCAAGGTGGTTAAGGTGATGGATCCCAGTAACTCTGCAGTTCAAGTACCAGACCTGGCAGCTAGGAAAACATGCCATAAGCGTGTGTCCAAAATCCTGAAAAGAGAATGGAAAAGAAGATATTACAGTGTGGCCACCCCCACCCCCCACCACTGTCTCTCTCTGAAAAGCCTATGGCAAAAATCTAAAAATACAAGTAAAAAATAATTAATAAAAAAAAAGAAAAAAAAGAACATGGCTATTGAAAGATTGGCTTTTCTGTGCTCTTGTTACGCTGGTTTGTGTTAGCTAGTTAGCTATATCAAATATATGTTTTTGCTCACAATTTTATTATGGTTTTAAAGACACAAAAAAGGAAAAAATATATAGTGATCATCATACATCCATCACTGACACATGTCACTATTCAATAAATATTTTATCGCGCCTGCATTACCACATCCATACACCTATATAGCTCTTTATTCATTAATACAACACAGTATTTTTCACAGTATTTTGTGGTCATTAATACATTTTGCCACAAATACTTCAGCAAGAGTATAATTTAAGGAGCCAATATTTGTTTATGGGTCTTTTAATTTCTTAGAGAAAATTTACACAAACTGCAATGCAAAAATCTTTTAAATATGCCTTGATTTATGATAAATGTATGCAAACATTCAACCAAAATCTCTGTCAAGACAAAATGCATTACTATCACCACAGAAATATTTCTTTTTCAATCACTATGCTAAGCAGTGTTTTCTCCGCTGCACATTAGCTGTGCCTCTTCTAGAATTTATACAAATAGTAGTTTACATTGTGAACACTCTTATAAAGGCTTCTCTAACTCAACACTTTTTTGTGTGATTTCCAATGTTATCACATGTACTAGTAACTCATTTCTTTTTGTTATTATCTACTGAATTGATATATATCAGTGGAATAGCGTGTTTGATGTTAACTAAGATGTTTCCAGTTTCTGGCACTTATGAAGAAAGATACCATCAAGGTCAACAGGTGGTCAGGTGGTGTAGTGTTTAAGTCACTGGACTCCCATGTGGCTTGCTACAGTTCAAGTCCTGGTCACAGCGGCTTGAAAATCAGGCTGGACACGTGTGTGTGTGTGTGTGTGTGTGTGTGTGTGTGTGTGTGTGCCCAAAATCTTGAGAGGAAACTAGAGAAGAGACTGTGGCATGGCCATCTTCCTGGAGAGTGATTTCTCATTTTTCCTCTCTTTGTCTCTCTCTGGCAAATACATGAGCCCTGTGGAAAACCAAACTCTTAAATAAAATAAAATACATTTAAAATAAAACAAAATAAAATGAAGATGCTGTCAACATGTTAAAAGGATTTCTTGGGGTGGGGGCCAGCAGATGGTGTAGTAGTTATGTCTCTGGACTCCCACATGGCCAGCAGTGATTCCAGTTCCAGACCTGGTGACTTGAAAAGTCACACGGGCCGCTGGTCCAAGTGTGCTCAAGATCCCAGCAGGATAATGGAGGAGAAGGATTGGGTGTAACCATCTGCCCCCCAGGGGGGAGGTGATTTCTCACTTTCCCTCTCACTGTGTCTGTCTCTATCTCTCTCTGGCGAGTGCATGTGCCCTAAGGTAAAAATCTCTTAAAACAAATGAACAAACAAACTTAAAAAAATAAAAAGTTTCTTGGGGCACATATGATTTATTTCTCATAGGTAAATACTTAAAAATGTGACTGCATGCATATAGCATAGATATCCATTTTGTTACATTAAAAAATCATCAGATATTTTTCCTAAGCAGTTTTCCAACAAAGTATGAGAGTTCCCTTTTCTCATGCATTCATGCATGTTCATTAACATGTTATGACAGTCTCTTTACTTGCAACCATCAATGGGTATGTAATAGTGTCCTGAGGTCTTTATTTGTATTTTCTTATGACCAAAGACAGTAAAAGATTTTCACTGGTTTACTGGCCTACCACATACATTTGTTTATGAAGTATCTACTTAAATGTTTCCTCACTTTAAATTGAGTTGTTTGAATTTTTTATTACAAACCTATAAGAATTACTTAGGTATCTTGGATATTAATTTTATCTGAGATATATGATTTACAGTTGTATGTTCTTCTAGTCTGAGACTTGCCTGTTTACTTAATAGTTTATTTTAATGGGTGGGAATGATTAATTTTGCTATCTATCTTTTTTTTTTTTTTCTTTTATGGTGTGTGTGTGTGTGTGTTTAAGAAACATCTGTAGGCTCTGGGCCTGAAAACATTCTTCTGTTATTTCTTTTTTTTTCAAAAGAATGATTTTAGCTTTTTAGTTTTTAGGTCTATGATTGACCTAAATTTTGTGTATAGAGTGAGGTAGTAGCCAGTATTGTTTTTAATATTGTTGTCTTCTTGGATTCTAGTACTATTTGGTATAAAGATGTTCCTTTCTCCATTGGATTGCTTTGGCAGCTTTGCTGAAAATCAAACAGTGTGTGTGTGTGTGTGTGTGTGTGTGTGTGTGTGTGTGTGTGTGTGTAGGGGGGGGGTCAACTAATTCTGAGCTCTCTAGACTCTGTTTTGTTCCATTGATACATTTACTTATTACTTACAAGTAGTATACTGTCACGTTTACCAAAGCTCTACAGTAAGTCTTGAGGCTAGTAGCATAACTCCTTAAACATAATTGTTTTTCAGGATTGTTTTGGAGATTCTAGGTCCTTTGTTATTATGAATTAAGCAGATGTTCATATGATTCAGCCATCTATTTCTTTTCTTTTTTTTTGGAGACTTTTTGCTATAGGATGCATGTGCTCACCAGAAAGACACAGAGAGAGAGAGAGACAGAAAGAGAAATCACCCCCAAGGGGGACGGCCACGCTGCAATCCGTTCTCCACCATTCTCCTCTCGGGATCTTGGGCACGCATGCACACGCGTCTGGCGTGAGTTTAAGCCACTGGGTCCGGGACATGAACCGTGGTCGACTATGTGGGAATCCAGTGACATAACCATTACGCTAACTGCTGGTCCCTCAGCCATCTATAACTAAAATCCCACTGTGACTATAATCACTAAACTTAAAATCTGCGGTTTTTTTAGTGCAGTCTTGACTATCTCTTATGCAATTTATTGACACTCTTGAAAATTCAGTACTTAAATTTTATTTCCCAATTCTTTGTGGAAAATACAGAAAATAAAATTGATCTTAGTTTCTTAGACTTTTACTCTATAAAATGGCTAAATTTACTTTATAATTCTAGTTGTTATAAGTGGTTTATTTTTATATCCTGCACAATCTTGAAATCTATAAATAGGAACCTTACATTTATCATATTTATTTATTTTTATTGTCTTCTTATAATAGCTAAAGAAACTCCAGTATAATATTGAATAAAATTGTAAGACAGTGAGAATCTTTTTATTGTTACTGATTTTACAGGGAAAGCATGCACTATTTCATCAGTAAGTATGATTTCAGCTGCAGATTTTCTGAAAGTGACTTTTGTGGGATTAAAGAAGTGTCTTGGATTGCTAGAATTTTATTTCAAATTTACTAAAAATTTTGTTAACTTGTTAGTACATTTTTTTCATCTCTCAAAGGGTGTGTGTACTCAGCAGAGACAAAAAGAAAAGGAAAGTGAGGAAGCCCCTCCTGGTAGGGTACAGTCATACCACAAGCCCTTATCCTTAATTTATGCACCCTTTTGGTATTTGAGGCATGTACACAAATGTGTTGGCATGTTTTCCAAGTTCCCAGGTCTAGAATTTGAACCATGGTCAGCCAATGTGGAGTCCAGTTCCCTTTATCATTAGACTGCAGGGCTGACTCTATTAATGTTTTAAATTAAATTCCATTTTATAAATACATGATTTTTTAATCTATCCATTTGTTAATAGATATCTGACTTGTTTTCAGGTTGGAACTATTAGAAATAAAGCTACTGTGAACATTCACGTCTAAACTTTTGTGTAGACATGTTTTCATTTCTTCTGGGTAAATACCAAAGACAGTAATAATTGGGTCTGATACACACCCAGGTTATGAACTCAGCACTTCACCTATAGTGTAAAAATCTTGCAGTGGTATAGGTTTATTTAACACCCTTGTTCTAAATACATAGTTGTTGTATACCTTATAATAATATGTATTATAACTTCTATAATATTATATTGCATTTTTTCTTTCAAACTAGTCGATATACCATAAGTTAATTAACAGAGCAAATTTTCTTTAATTTTATCAAGATCGTTCTCATTTTCAACTCTCTTCAATTCTTCTTGAGCATCCAGATTTTTTAAATGTGTACAAATGTATGTCTTTGGTGAAGAATTCTTAGTTTTTAAATTTAAAAATACATTTATTTTGCTGTTACTTGAAGGCAAGGAATGTTAAGTGGAATATTTGCTGTTGTTTTTGTTTTTACCCACCATCATTAGGATATCTTTTTTATCTTCCATTCTTGATTCGTTCTGAAGAGAAGTCAGTGGTAGTTGTTTCCACCCAGGTAATTTTTATCTGACCAGTTTCAAGATATTTACTTTAGGTATTTTATAGTTATAAATGACAATCCTAGTTGTGATTTTTTTTGTTTTTATCTTGTGATTTGGTGAATGCATTGGTTAGTAAACCTATGTGTTCCAAAAATTTGTGAAATTGCTGGCCATTATTTTTCTAAAACGTTTTTTTCTAGTCATTATTCCACAAACTTTTTCTGTTTTACTGGAACTTTTTATTTATTTATTTATTTATTTTTAAGAGAGATTGATTTTTGCTATAGGGTTTGTGTATTTTCCAGAGATACAGGAAGACAAAAAGCAAGAAATCACTCCTAAGGGGGATGGCCATGCCACAGTCCCCACCTCCACTCTCTTCTTGGGATCTTGGGCACTTAATTTTTGAGCCACCTAGTCTAGGACTTGAATCACAGTTGACTCTGTGGGAGTCTAACAAGGTAACCATTATGCCATCTGCTGGTCCAGAACTTTTATTTATTTGTTTATTTTTAATTTGCTAGAGGCTGTATGTGCTCATTATAGAGAGACAAAGAAGGTGAGAAAGTACCCCCTATGGAAATGTCATGTCACAATCCCTTCTCATCCATTGCTTTTCTCCAGGATTTTGGGCACACACACACGTGCTGAATGTGTTTTTCAAGTTGCTGTGTCCAGGACTCAAACTGTACAGTTAGCCATAAGGCATCCAGCTACCTCCACCACCACGCAACTGGCCAGCCCCTACAATGTTAATTACAGAAGAATAAAACTTAAACAAACAACAACAACAACAAACCCAGAGGGGACATGCACTCACTGGAGGTGGGGGTGATTGAGAAAGAAACTCTCAGTGGGTCACAGTCATGACACAGCCTCTTCTCAGGTTTTCTATTGGTTCAGAAATTTAGACATGCACACATACATGCATGCCCTCCATGTTTTTCAAGCTGTTGGGACCTGGATATGAGCTACTCAGTCATGTGGAATCTAACTCCCTTAACCACTGGATCCAGGGCTGGCCCGTGAGACCTTCTGATATTGTTTGACAGGTCCCTGAAGCTCTTTCATACCTTTTAAAACAAATGTTTCTTTATTGTCTTAAGATTACATAATTTCTATTGATCAGTTTTCATGTTCACTGTTTCTTGTCTATCATCTTTATCTTGTGATTAACTCCATTCAGTGCTTTTTAAAAAAATCTGGTATATTCTTATTTTTAAAATTTGCATTTTAATAGATTCTTTTTCACTTTTGACATATATTGTCTTTTTTTACTCATTGCAAACAATTCATACAATTCATTTATTCCTTACGTCACTGAACATGATTTTTAATGAACACCTTAAAATTCCTGTCTGCCAGTGCTAACCGCTGGGTCGTTTGTTCTTGGCCTCCACTGATTTTCTTTTTTTCCCTGAAAACCATGAATGGTTTCCTGTTTCTTATGTTTTTACATAATGTTGGATTGTATGTTGCCTACTGTGAATGATGCATTATAGTATCTACATTCTGTTATAGAACGTTTTTTTCTTGTCCTTTATACCAGCAGTTAATTTAGATAAAGTAAAATCAAAAACTGCCTTTGCCCCTCTGCAATAAACAGCTCAAAAGTAAGTTCACCTTTTCCCCCTCCTTTTCTGTGCTGTGAACACATGGTTAAGAGCCTGGAGCATAGTTTATAACAGAATTAGGGATCCCCTTACTTGATCTCTGATTTTGCATGATCTGTATTTGCAATTTCATCTGTCTTCCAGTTCTTCATGCCAGTAAGAAATATTGGGTCATCGGGAAAGTCATAACTCTTCTTTGCATAGAAAATTTTGCACCACTTTCCTGATAACTTAACAGATTTCTGTCTGAGTTCCTGTACTCTATTGTACCTACCTGACTTGGGCAGTCCTCAGGTTAAAAGTTATATAAAAACAAAAGGCTTAAAAGGTGGAAAATTTTCCCCATGCTCGTTCCTTTTTCTAAATGTTAACCTCCTCGTCCTATCTATCTGGTTTCGTTCACTTTTCAGTGAATTCTGCTAGTTGTTTTGTTTAATATATCCAGAATTTATTATTACTTACTTAAGGGTTGATCAGACAGGAACTTAATCATAACTTGAAAGGGAAACTCATTTGCTTATTTTTAAGATAAAGTAGTTTGAGGATGTTTAAAGAATTACGGAAAATAACTAGAGAAGAGAGAAATTGTAAAGGTGTTAGAGAAAAAGAGAGAAAATTGATGAAGCTTGGACACCAAAGGAGAAAGACAATGAGTCACCTAGCAAACTCAGAGGAATATTAATATCGTACAGGAAAAAATAAGTGGTAAATTTCTTCATATGATAGTTTGTTAAGTGTTTTAAAATGTATGTGCAGTGTTTCCATTATTATTGTTTATTATCTAAAGCATTAAAGTCTAGGTTCTATTTACGATGTAGTCATTTTGATACTATTACAGAGTACCTCACATTTAAAAAAAAGTATTTTAAAATATTCTCTAACTCATATTTTTATTTCCATCTCCTCAAATGAGCCTTCTCACTCACACTTTCTCACACCTATGCTCAGCTTTGAATGGGATGTCTCGTCTATTTGTGTGAGGTATTTTTCCACCTGGAAGACTCTGGTACCTCAAATTCAACATCTTTTATCACAGATTTGCTCCTAACATGCAAACTAATATGTGTATAAAAATAATGTATAATAGAAGCAAAATTTTAAAAAAATCATTAATGATTAGAATGTGAGAGACCCCAGTGGACCTTTAATCTCTGCTGAAGAATGCCTTTTGAACATATCTGGAGACCTACAATCCCTTCACAGCACAACTGTGAATTCCATGTCTTTCAGACAGATGACTGAGAAGACATGCTCCCAAATGGAGCCATGTTACTGGGTTTAAAGAGGGCAGTCAAGTTATTGGTGATGGTAGCTGAAGGTGGGAAAGACTGAAGACTACAATATAACAAAATGAAATGTTTTGCTCTCTCTCCTTAACCCTATTTTGCTGAGAAAAGAGTAGCAAAGTTGAAACTGAATGGAAGTAAAAATGTGGAGAGCATCACCCAATTTCTTCGTGTTTGGAGCTACTATATCTAAAGGAAGTATTTTGGCTCAACAAGTCCCGGCCTCTACCCTAAGACACTGCTAGGGTCAATGAGAATACTATCTCCCAGCAGCAGCAGCAGCATGGAATGTTAAGAGCTGGTCAAGTCAGAAGTGAGCTTCATCTTCTTTGTGCTAAGGCTCATTCCCAGGTGAACTGAGCATTTAGCTCTTCAACTTAGGAGCAAGACATAAAAAGGAGCTAACACTCTCTGGTGAATAAAATGCAAAATATAACTATAAATCATTGTTTCTTTATATGAAATATCCAGTACATGGGACCAGCAGATAGTGTAATGGTTACATCACTGGACTTCCACATGGCTGACTGGTTCAAGGCTCACACTGAGTGGCTTGAAGCTCATGCTGAGTGCATGTGCAAGTGTACCCAAGATCCCAGAAGAAGAGTGGAGGAGAGGGGATTGCAGTGTGTCCTTCTCTCCAAGGGGATGATTTCTCACTTTCTTTCTATTTCTTCTATCTCACTCTTTCTGTTTAGTGAGTTCATATGCACTATAGTAAAAATTTCTCTCTCTAAATATATAATACACACACACACACACACATACAATACAATTAAAAAATATAGTGGGAAATGCAAGGAAGCAAACAATGTGACACGTAATCAAGAATAAAATTAACAAAGTGCTATGGTTTGAATGTGTCTCTCCAAAACTCATTTGTCAAAATTTGGTTATATTGTGAATATATTATGGAAAAACAGTCCAATTATGGTGCTAAGAGTTGAGCATTTGCAAAATTATTAGGCATTGGCATCCTTGTGATTGAGTCCTAGTGGGTTTATAAGGAGAGTGAATGAAACCTACAAAGATATATGGACACAGAGATATGCTCTACTTTGCTCTGCTCAACCTTCTAACCACCACTATATAATCCATCGGCAAATCAAGCAAGCAAGCAACCAAACAACCAACAAACAAAACAAACAAACAAAAAGCATAACCCTAGTAGATGTTGCTTCTTGGTCTTGAGTCTCCAAATCCACAAGCTAAAAAAAACAGACTCAGATATCTTGGTTTTTAACTATACAACAGACTAGAACACAAGGCTAGCTGTGAGATAACTCATTACTGGGATTAGCAGACAAAAAGACTTTAAAACTACTATAAATAAATTCACAAATATGCAGGAAAAAATATAAAGACTTAGTTTACATATATGGACATCTCAGAACAGACATATGTGTGTGTTTATGTGTGTGTGTGTGTGTGTGTGTGTGTGTATAAAATCAAGTAGAATTTCTTTTTGAAGAAATCTAAGTGCAACTATAATCCATACACACTATATGTAAAAGAAACACAAGAAAATTCTGAAAAATAAAAAGAAGAGAGACTGGATAGAAACATGGTTGTTAATTCCCCTGAGTTAATTTTTTTTCTTTTTTTTCCTCAGAGATTTCAGACACAGAGCCGAGGAAGCTGACAACCCAAAAATGTCAACAGACACAGACATTGAAAACTCGGACAGCTATATTCTATGTTCTTCTCTAGTTCAAAGAAGAGAAAAGGGCAGGGCAGCAAGATATTAAACTTTTAATTGAATCCTACAGACAAATTATGGCCCCATCCCTATTTTGCCAGCAAAAGGCAGATGGGAAGCCTAGGCTTCCACTCTCACAAAGCTGTACCACAGCACTCCAGAGCCACTTTTGTTTCAAGAGAAAGTCAAATAGGAATCTTGAGAATCCTGTCCCTGTTGGCCAGTAATGAACCACTGCCTCGCCACCACTGAGACCTACCAGTCGGTGGAGACCACAGGTAGAACCTGAACTTCCACCCCTGCACAGCAGTGATTAGGCACTACTCTCAACTGGGGTGATGTCAGAAGGCAAATTGGAAGGTCAGCATTTTCACTATTGCCCAGGGTTTATGAGACCACTCCCACTGTGGTATCCATAGAAACCACTTGGAGATACAAGCTTTCATTCCTTCCCAGCATGATGAGGGATACCTCTCTTTGGGTGTCAATAGAAGCCACTGTGGGGAAACTGGACTTTTATTACCTTCTAATATAATGAAGTGGTTTTACAGGTTCCCTGGTAGAGTATTTTGGATTTCATATTATATAATTAGGGATGTTCAAACCTGTACGGATATGACCATTCTGTTTTTCACATTCAGTATAGCATTTAATAAGTTATACATTTTAATACTCAACACACTTTACTGTAAAATAGCCATTGCATTAGGTGATTTTCTCCAAAATCTAAGTATTCTGAGCAAATTTAAGGTAAGCTGGCTTAAGCTTTGAGATCCAATAGATAAGGTATATTAAATGCATTTTCAACTCATGACATTTCAATTTGTGATGGGTTTATTAGGACATAAACTGCATCATAAATTGAAGTGCATCAATACTGTTTTTTCCTCTATATATATACCTATGATAACATTTAATTTATAAATTAGGCACAGTAAAAGATGAATAACAACTAATAATAAAATAGAATAATTTTAACAATATACTATAATAAATAACTATGTGAAAACGATCTCTTTTAAAATATTTTCTTCACTGTTTTTTTTTTCTTTTTTGAGAGTTTTTTGCTATAAGGTGTGTGTGCTTGCCAGAAAGAATAGAGAGACAGAAAGAGAGAAATCACCCTCCCCCCACCCCCCGGGGGTGGATGGCCACACTGCAATCCATTCTCCTCCATTCTCCTCTCGGGATTTTGGGCATGCACGCACACACACCTGGAGTGAGTTTAAGTTAAGTCCAGGACTCGAACCACAGTCCACTACATTGGAGTCCAGTGACATAGCCATTATGCAACTGCTGGTTCCCTTTATTCACTGTTAATCTCAGCAACCTCAGTACATTATTTTATTATCCTTCCTTGTTAAGTCAAGAAATACACCTCACTGATAGAACCACTTTAAGGCTTCTGCTTGTCATATCTAAATTGCCAGCATCACTAATTTTGCACCCTGGAGGCATTATTGAGTAAAATAAGGGTGACTTGAACATAAACACTATGATACTGTGACAGTTGATCTGATAACCAAGATGGCTACCTAGTGACTAATGAGTAGGTTGAGTATACAGGGCAGATATTCTGGACAAAGATGTTTCACATCCTGGGTGGAGTAGAACAAGAGAGCACAGAATTTTCATCCTGCTACTCAGAACAGCCTGCAATTAATTGTTCACTTTTGGGATTTTTCATTTAGTATTTTTGGACTGTGATTGATGACAGGCAACTGAACCTATGGGAAGTAAAACCATGGAGGCGCTACTTTACCTCTCAAAATCTACACTGTTAAATTCTCTTAGCCTTGCTATCATTACCCCATATCAGATCTTCATTTGGATTGAGACAATCTCCATATGTACTGTTACTCTTAGATCATTCTTCCCCAAGTTTCAAATAACTAGAAGGGATAAAAGAGTTAATGCTCCCATAGATAAAGTTCTAGTTCCTCAGCACAGATGGTACACCTTTATTTGCTGTCTGCCAATTCACCCACCACAACTGCAGCTGCTGCCTAGATTGCAGTTTATGCTTCATTCCTGACTAATTATGTCTTCAGCATCTCAGCATTCTTAATTCTATATTTGACTTCTGTATGGTTGTACATCTCATCTCCTCTTTCTAAAATGTCCTCTCTTGGTTTAGTGCTGTTACCTCTTTTTTTCTTGATGAATCAACTAAGTGGTCAACCTCTTCTTTTTGACAGCTCTTAGAAGAGTGAATGAAGATAGTCATCTCTTCTCTGTGCTTCCATCACATTCTGTAATTTACTATATCACTACACTTCTACATTAGCTTGTAATTGTATTTTTATGTTTGCCTAGTCTTCACTTTTTTTTTTTTTTGGAGAGATTTTCACTGTAGGGCACGTGCGCTCGCCAGACAGACAGAGAGAGACATAGAGACAGAAAGCGAGAAATCACCCCCCAGGGGGGATGGTCACGCCGCAATCCCTTCTCCTCCATTCTCCTCTCGGGATCTTGGGCACGCACGCACACGCGCCCGGCGTGAGTTTTAAGCCACCGGGTCCGGGACACGAACCGCGGTCGACTACGTGGGAGTCCAGTGACATAGCCATTACGCTAACTGCTGGTTCCCTGTTTGCCTAGTCTTTAGACTGTGTATTTTGTGAAGACAAAATTGAGTCTTAATTGTTTTTAGTATCGCAAATGCCAAAAACAACACCTAGTTCATGGTAGGTATTAATTAATGTTTTTTGAAAGGATAAGTAGGGTACATTACTTAATACTTGTAAACTGGCTACACTCTGCTGTGACTTTGAGGTCTTATTTTGTCAAGGCAAATTATATCTCATTGTTCAAATGCTGCAAAATTTTGATTAATACAGTATAATTAGACTTTACCTAAAAGTTTGGCTGCTGTCCAAAGGATGAATTAAGGTCATTTTTCTAGAAATTAATTTATTACAAATTGCAATTGGCAAAATGATTAAAAAATAGCACTGATACATAAGAGAAACAATTTCAAACTGATGCCTACTCATTGTAAACTCAGAAGAATGTCCTAACAAATTCCTCATAAATATTTATTAAAAAAACTATTATTTGGATAAACTAGTCATTTAAGAAAATTAAATAAAGAAATTGCAGGCATTAAATACCATATTAAGTATAAATACAGCTCATCTCTTGAAACTAATTAGTATTCTCTTTTTTAATCCTTCAAACTATTGGGATTAAAAGTATTTTAACCATAGGTATTAATTCTACATTTAAAAAACTTAAACTTGTAAGCATTTCAAAGTCTAAGGCATTTAGCCAGTTTTCTGAAGGTGTTTTTTTTTTGTTAAATTCATATTTTCATAAATAAAGATTAGTATCAAACCAAATCAATTATTTTGGACACTTTGCTAATTCAACCAAAACTACACTCAAGGTTTATTAATCTTTTGATAAACTCTGCACCACTTGAAGTCTTTGAAGATAAATTGTCACAAGTCCAACAAGATTAATGATTGTTTCTCTGTTTCAAGAACATAAGAAAACAATAATAAATATGTGATCAAATTGTACTTTCAGCATCCAGGAGAACTGAACTTTGGAGTAAACATCATCATATACCGTTGGACAGAGCTACTTTCTACCTCAAACCTAAAAAAAATATTCTTGGCAAGACCAGCAGGTGGTGTGGTGAAGGTTCTGGACCCCCACATGGCCAGCCAAGGCTTGAATCCTGGACCTGATGACTTGAAAATCATGTTGGGTTCCTGGGTGTGCATGGCAAAAACTCCATGAGGAAAATGGAGGAGAAAGGATTGTAGTGTGGCCATTCCCTCTGGGGGGCAATTTCTTACTTTTCCTCTCAGACTGTCTCTGGTTCTCTCTAGCTAGCACATGCACCATATGGCACAAATTAAAAAAATATATACACTTGGTGATGCATATGGGCAGTAAACAATGTTTCAGGTTTCACTCTTAGGAAACTTTTGAAGTAAAAAAAAAATCTAAGATTGTAGGAGAAATGGTCCTAAATGAAGTATGTAGTATACTCTGAGGTTCTCTGTCATTAAGTACATTAAGTTAAGTAGAGACATAATTTAAGACATGACTTAAAACCACAGTAAATATAATATAAGCTCTGGGAAAACTCATACTATTGTTCTAGTCTGCTACTTTTTAAACTCTGGGATATCTTTTTTTTTTTTTTTTGAGAGAGAGATTTTTGCTGTAGGGTACATGTACTTGCCATAGAGACAGAGAGACAGAAAGCAAAAAAAATCACTCCCCAGCGGGTATGGTCACACCATGATCTCTTCTCCCCTTCTCCTCTTGGGATCTTGAGCATGCAAGCATATGCACCCGTGTGACTTTTAAGTCACCAGGTCTGGGACTTGAATTGTGTTCAAATATGTGGGATTCCAGTGACATAATCATTACACCCTGTACTGGTCCCAAATTCTGGAATCTCAAGGTAGCCACTCTAATTATCAAAGTCTGCATTTCAATATTTGAAACGTGCTTATAGAATTTACTCTCTTTAGCTGGATGTCTGGAAAATAACCTTTGAGTCAGATAAACATAGTTTTAATTCTTAGTTGTGGGTCTACTGTTGCCTGTGTATCCTTTGGCTAGATAAACTCAAAGTTCTGTTTTCTTGTAAAATGGAGGTACTAGTGCTTATATAATGAAACCATCATTCTTTAATTGAAGTGTTCCTCTAAAATCTTTGAGAAGCAAACAATAGGGCCCCAAGATTACAAAAATTAGAGTCCCCACACTGTAACACAAGGAATTTTCAGCAATTTAGTAGGTCTAGTATTTTCTTAACTTGCTCTCTTGATACTGATGTCTGGAAATCCCCCAATTCGTGTGGGGAATTGATTCATTCAATTATCCATTCATTACTTACCCATATTTGAAGGGCCAGTTATGTTTGTATCTTCAATGAACTTAACACTTCACCTTGAGTTTATGTATTTTTCTTAAACTAGATTAACTTCTCAATCAGTCCTCAAAATGGTTACTCCAAAAGAAGCCTGGCATAGATCCTGGAACACACAGTCTAAAGAGGTCCCTGATCACAGGTACTACTGTGCCACTCTCACCTGCCCCCTGCCCTGCCACTCATTGTATCCTAAGAAGAGAGGTCAAATGTGAAATCTACAGTCTATTTGTTGCCACTATAATTATTGGAGCTCTTTCCTGGGCTGCCATGTTCCCATAAGTTTGAGGTGGGACCATTTGTTCCAACAGTGTTATACTTTGCCAAAATTGAGCTGATGTCAGAACTGAACTTAAACAGTTTCCCAAACTGCAGCTCTTTAAAAAAAATAATAATAATAATTAAAAAAAAAAAAAGACTACTTTTCTCTTAAGCTCTACTCGGAAAATTTGCTTTCTTCCAGGAAGATGCCCTGGGGAAAGGTTTTGGTGTTTGTTCTGAGAGACTTCAAGCCATGAATCATCTGTTTTGTGCCTTAGGCATATCTTTCTCATCTTTAGACCCACTGCTACTAAAAGACAAATCTGAGCCCAGTTATTTTTAATCAGGTTAAATAGGATAAGAGTTAGGTTCTATAGTCAGGCAGCATTAATGTCCAAAACTGGTCTAACATACTGCAGACAAATTCATGTGTATCTTAAATTTATAGCCTAGGAAAATGATGTGACATACAAACTATGGAATCTAATTGGTTGCAATTGGCATTTGCCTTACAGCATTATGTTTTAGCCGCTTACAATCTTTCATTAGCTGAAGGGTTGGCTGCTGTGATTGGCTGAGGCTCAGTTGCTTGGTTATCAGGGTATATTTTTAGGTTAGGTTACAACTTATATATAAAGCCACATTACCGTTTGGCATAAGCAGAATATTTTGGGCCACTTTTATCACCCAGGTATTGATGCATTCTTAGGCCAGTTATTTCAGATTAACCCAACTTTTGCAAGGCATTGGCTTTGAGAAAGACCAGTTCTATCCATAGATTAGAAGCCTTGAGTATGTTGGAAAGAGGATACCCATTTTGGACTCCTTTTCTTCTCATGAGGTTTCTAGTTCTTAAGCAAATTTGAATATAAAAAAGTATGTAAAGACTAAATTTTTTTTACTCAAAAAGAGAACTCCATATATCTGATACCATAAATACTATTAAGGCAAAATATTATAGCTTATTTTAAACAAACAGAATAATTTTAGTATCCTAAATGATAGCACTAACATGAAAATAAGTAAGAAAAATGTTTGAGAATTACACATAGTTGAACAATTGATTGATTAGCTATTACATTTTTCTTCTACCATATTTCATATTCAGAAATGTTTATAGTACTCTTGAAATAATAATGATGACTTCACAATACTGAGACCAAATGAGACCCTATGAAAGTAAGCCTTTCCAATACAATAAACATAGTCATATACTTATTAAAATCCTTTAATTCTCTGGGCTAGCAGATGGCATGGTAGTTAGGGTTCTGGACTTCCACACGACCAACTGTGGTTTGAGTCCTGGACCTGGAGGCTTACTTTCTTGCTATCCTTCTCTCTCTTTGTCTCTCTCTGGTCAAACTGAAGAAGAATAATAAATTAAATTAATATATTTTTTTAAAAAAATCTTGAATACTGAATACAGAGTTATTAAAAAATAGTCAGCTACTTTATTTTTTCCTTTTTATATTTTTCATTTTATTTGTAGTTTCTTATTTATATTTAGTTTTATATCTTTTTAGGGTATAGTACAGACTTTCAAAACATGCATATGATGTGTGATAAACAAGTCAAGGATAAAATCATATTCATCATTTTCAACAAAGAATAACATGTTATGTTGTATACCAATACTTTTAGCTCTACTAATGCATTATTATTATTATTTATTTATACATTTAATCATCATACATCATTTAGTTTGTAAAGAGATTTTACCCAACATGAAATATGCCAATTATTGTTTTTGAAAAAAATACACACACACACACACACACACACACACATATATATGAATGTTTGAAAATGTCTGATGTGGTTTTTTCACTCAATTGTGGTATGCCATTCCACAACTCATTTGCTCTGTCTATCTTTATTGCCATGTCTGTTAAAGACTTTTCTTCCTGATTACTTCTTATTCCCTCCCAAAAGCTGCCAACCCCTTTGCAGTCTCTGGTATCTGCAGTTGTTCTCTCTGCCCTTATGGCTTCAAATATTTCAATTTCTGCCATAAGGTGCAGACATTTGGTATATATTGAGCAAGGATGTACAGATAGGAAATTACTCAGTTGGAAAGACTCCTGCATATCCATGTTTATTACAGCATTATTCACAATACCTAAGACATGGAATCGACCTAAGCATCTGACAAATGGTGACTGAATTTAAAAAATGTGGCACATATACACAATAGAATACTACTCATCCATAAAGAACAATGAAATCCTGTCATATTAAACAAAGTGGAAAAGTCTAGAAGATGTAATGCTAAGTGAAATAAGCCAGCCAGACACTTAGTTTGAAAATAAATAATTTCACAATAGCTATGCTGAACTAAAATTCAGAAAGAATTTTATGAAAGTATGAAAGTATGAATGACGTATATATAGAATTTCCTTCCTGGATTAAACATTTGATTTTAAATATTTATTAACAATAAACATATCCTCCTTGTTTGAAACAATTCAGAAACATATTTTTAAAACACTCATTCTACCTCCTAACCATTGTATTCTCCAGTAATGAGTAATTAAAATGAACAGTTAATCAGTCTTGGTCCTGCCATTTATTTCTCCAGAGGTTTTTTTGTTTATTACATATGTCTTATTAGGTTAAATGTAAGTTTCAAAATGTTTAGACAAACCCCTGTTGGCATAATAATGAGAAAAATTGCTTTAACTGCTGATTTCTGTCATTTTATATATTATGTGCATGTCCCATTTCGAGTCACCATATATGCTATTAAAATTTATAGTAAGATAAGGAAAAAAATTAAGTTACTGGTTTATATTAATACAGGTACATATATACTCACACAGATATAAGGGGTCTTCAAAATGTTCTTGAAAAGTGTCTTTCATTAAATAACTAACTGCACATCAATTTCAAAGGTGTTTTGCAGCAAAATAAACTTGTGTTTTAATTCTTTATATCCATTAACTTTTTGAAGTCCTCTGAATACATTACACATCATTTTAACTTAGTATTATAGGGTACTCTTCTGAAAATGTTTTAGAAATAGATTTCAGGGACCAGCAGTTAGCATAATGGCTATGTCACTGGACTCCCATGTAGTTGACCGCGGTTCGCGTCCTGGACCCAGTGGCTTAAAACTCACGCCGGGTGCGTGTGCGTACGTGCCCAAGATCCGGAGAGGAGAATGGAGGAGAAGGGATTGCGGCGTGACCATCCCCCCTGGGGGGTGATTTCTCGCTTTCTGTCTCTCTGTCTGTCTGGCTAGCGCATGCACTCTATAGTGAAAACCTCTCAAAAAAAAAAAAAAGAAAAAGAAAAAGAAAAAGAAATAGATTCCAATAAATCATATTAAAAGTAATTATTTTAGATATCTTTTTCATGTGAAAGAGCTAGACATTTCTTTTATTTAAAATGAAAACAAATTCAATTTGAATGTACAAGTTGATGTGCTCTAGTTTTTACACGGTGCTATTGAATATATTACTTACACAGTTTTTTAAAAAATATATGTTACATAATAGAACAGGCCTTCATTTTTGTATTAAACATGAAACCATCAGTAGCTGAAAATTCAAAACAAAATTAAACATTTATCGGTTTATTTCCTAAAAATATAACTAGTGTAATTTCTTGCATGTTTAAAAAATTGTATCCTTCATGTTGGACAGCCTCAATACAGCAGTCATGAAATAGTGTTTAGCATTCTTTTCTCTTTATTTTAAAAAGAAAATAGCCTAGTGAATTAATTGTTGAAAATTATTTCATCATTTAATTCTTGCTTTAATTAATTTAAAATTTGTGAATAGTCACATTTTGCCATGAAATTCATTAGTTCATGTATTCTTTATTCCTGTAAATAATATTTTATCTTCTGAAGATATTTGCAGCTCTCTGTTTCTCTCCATGGTACTCGAGTAAAAGTCATTTAATAGTTATGCTTGAAATCACCTTGCTATTTATGATCCAAACATTAAAAATGTTGACTTCTATTTGTAAATATATAACTCTGAATCTGATAGTGAACTGATTAAATAAATGATAGCTCTTTTCAATATATTTTCATTGGAAGAGGTGGTATAATTAAAGTTATAATATGACAACACTTTTTTCCTTTATTAAGAATTTTTTTTTGAGAGGTTTTTGCTATAAGGTGTGTGCACTCACCAGAAAGACAGAGAGACAGAAAGCGAGAAATTACCCCCCAGAGGGAATAGCGATGCTGCAGTCCCTTCCCCTCAATTCTCCTCTCGGGATCTTGGGCACACACGCACATGCACACGGTATGAGTTTAAGCCACCGAGTCTGGGACTTGAACCGCAGTCGACTACATGGGAGTCTGATGACATAGTCATTATGCCATCTGCTGGTCCCAAGAAAGTTGTTTTTTTTTAATATTTTTATTCTATATATTTAAGATATACAACATCACATTTTGATATACTTGTATTGATTTTGCTATCTACTATCTTGAAGTGATTATTACATTTTTGTTGTTGTTGTTTGTGTTTTTTTTTTTTTTTGAGAGGTTTTTGCTATAGGGCGCATGTGCTCACCAGGCAGACAGAGAGAGACAGAGAGACAGAAAGCAAGAAATCACCCCTCAGGGGGGATGGCCACACTGCAATCCCTTCTCCATTCTCCTCTTGGGATCTTGGGCACGCACACACATGTGCCCGGTGTGAGTTTTAAGCCACCGGGTCTCAGACACGAACTGCGGTCGACTATGTGGGAGTCCAGCCACACAGCCATTACACTAACAGCTGGTCCCTATATTTTGGATAGATAGACATACCCATTATCCCTTCTTTTTCTTTTCTGTCCTTTCTTCTTTTCTTTGGATGTGTGCGTGTGCATATGTGTAATAGAAGCATCTAATATCTACTCTTTTGGTGACTTATCAGTATGCAGTACAATATTAACTATAATCTTCATATTATACATTAGATCTTACACGTTCATTTATCTTATGTAACTGCAACTTTGTATACTTGGTGTTTATCTCCCCATTCCCTTATCACACACTATCCATTTCTGGGTAACCACCATTCTACTCTGTGGTTTTACGTTTGGCTAGTTTAGATTCCATGTGTAATTGAGATCATACAGTATTTGTCTTCCTGTGTCTGGCTTATTTCACTTAGCTTAATGTCCATTAGGTTTGACCATGTTTTTGCAAATGGCAAGATCTCCCTTTTTGGAGATAGCTAGGTGATATATAAATGCATACACACTCACACACACCACAGTTGTGTTATCCATTTTTCCATAGACAGACGCTTCTGTTGTCTCTAAATTCTGGGCTTACTTTTGTTACTCCTTCATCTCAGTTAGATTATACAACCCTTCCAATTGCCATGCGATTTATCTTACTCTTATAAAAAGAGTATCTATCTCACCTCACTGCAGACTGATTTGATTGTGTCTCCTACTTTTTTGGCCAATGAGAAGTGAGTAAATGTGACCTATGCCAGGTCTGAACAGAATCTTTAAGTCTTAATGTATGGTTTTACTCTGCCCTGGCCGTTCTCCTATATGGTAAAGATATGCTGTATGGATGTTATAAGCTACTGAGATACTTGGGTAGGGGCTTAGAACAGAACAAAGCTAACTAATGCTAACAAAAACTGAGAAGTAAAGCTAGCTAATACACATTTTGAAAAAAGACAGGTGCTCAATTCAAAGTAACTATTGTAATTTTTTTTTCTGTAGAAATGAGATCTTGTTCATGAGCTTTGCTCTAACCCACCCCATTCTCTTTCCTGCACACATGATGGAGGCACATTATAACACATATACATGATTTATTTTTGGAGTGACAAGTTTTCAATCCAAAACTATTTCCAATTTCAAGGAATATAGTCAGAGTTGTAACATTAGCATATTTTCTTGTCTTCTCATGAGATTATGATTCTTGAAAATGCAGAACAAATTATTTCAAAATCAAACAAGTCTAGAAACATCTAATAATAGTTTATGATCTGATATCAATATAAGAAGTCTAAACAAATAAATATCGATTTTTTTTTTACCCAGTGCATGATAATTGTGAATAATTTCTGTTACCTCTTTATACAGAGAAATTGAATGGATCTTTCTGAGTTGCACTTAGAAACTATAAAGGCTTATGATGCATAGGAAAGTGGTGATTGAAAAAGCCCAAATGGGTAGTTTAAAATGACTACTTTTTGATATTCTATATTGGCAATGAAAAACCTACGGCCATGAAAGGCTTCTCAGTACAGTCTGATACTTTAGGATGGAACAATTTGAATGCCACATTCATGCTGCTATTGCTCATATAGGCCCAGATGTTACTATTTTGGTGCTAAAAAATAGTGCCAAGTTTTTTATTGTTTTATGTGAGGAAATAGCTAATCTTGTAAGAGTAGACATTTCTAACCCCCATTTTTACCTCTATCTCAACTGTGGGGTCCTATAAAGATGTGTCTTTTAAAAGGAATAAGTAACTGGCCTGTAAATATTTTTTATTGTTCCTGAATTTTCTTGAGTTTAAAATGAGTTTATAATATTTGAAAGATACATTTTTTTTTCTTTTTTTTTTTTTTTGAGAGATTTTCACTGTAGGGCGCGTGCGCTCGCCAGACAGACAGAGACATAGAGACAGAAAGCGAGAAATCACCCCCCAGGGGGGATGGTCACGCCGCAATCCCTTCTCCTCCATTCTCCTCTCGGGATCTTGGGCACGCACGCACATGCGCCCGGCGTGAATTTTAAGCCACTGGGTCTGGGACACGAACCGCGGTTGACTACGTGGGAGTACAGCGACATAGCCATTACGCTAACTGCTGGTTCCCAATATTTGAAAGATATTTTATAATTGTTTCTTTTTCTATACATACTGTTAGAGGGCTCGTGCACTCACCAAAGAGAGACCAAAGAGAGAGAGAGAGAGAGAAAGTAAGCACCCCTGCAACGGAGCATGGTCATGCTGCACTTTTCTCTCCATTTCTCTATCCCATCAGTATTTGGGGCACACATGCTCATGTGCTGAGCATGATTTTCAAGTCACTGGAGCTGGAATTTGAGAAACAATCTATCATGTGTGAGCCAGCCATCTCAGTATATCATTTCGTGTGCAGTGTGGTATGGGGCCTATAATTATTTCTATGTAGAAAACACTAATATTATGCAAATAATATTATGGATTATTACAAAACACGTGTGGCCTTAAAATATATATTAACCTTCTATTGTTGCATACAAATTATAACAAACTTGGAGCCTTAAAACCACCTCCACTTATTATATCAGAGTTGGCATAGGTCTGAAGTTCTGTGCAAGTAGGTTCTTTGCTCATTCTTACAGACTGAGATCAAAGTGTGAGTTGGCCTGCATTTTCATCTGGTACTTGTGTTCTTCTTCCAAGCTCATTCAGATTATATGGAGAATTTAGTTCTATAAACTTGTATATCAAAGGTCCTTATTTTCTTTTTGGCTGTCGGCTGGGAGAGGCCGTGGTTAGATCCCAGTCCCATGACCCTCTCACAATGTGGAGGGTTCCTACTTGAAAGCTAGGAGACTCACTCTGAATCTCTTTTAGAGACTCACCTCATTAGGTCAGGTGCACCAAGGATACTTTCCTTTTTAATTAACTCAACGTCAACTGATGAGTCAACTCACCTAAATTACATCAGCAAAATTCCTTTTGCCATATACTATAATCATTCATGGTAATGGTATCCCATCATATCGTAGCTCCGCTGACACATATGGGAAAAGGATTGATTATACAAAAGCATGAATTATTGGAGTATTATTGGACTGATCTTAGAATTCTGCCTGTAACAATAGATAACTCATCCAACAATTTAAATAATGTCAAAATTTGGAGTGATGAAGAGGGCCTACATTTTATTCTAAAATTGTAGTATTATTTTTTGTTTATATCACTAATATTTAACTTGTGCATGATTAATGATCTCTTTCCTTTACTCAAGTACATTAATTATCCTGTGAAGTTAAAAATTAACTTGCTTCAGACATTTTTTAATGTATTATACCTGATTTAATTATTTACACAAGACAATATCATGGCAACCATATTGCATGGAATGAATTATATACTCAAATAGCTAGAGGTAGGAAATAAGTAACAAAGTTAATAATCAAGTCAGATATTCGTGGTCATGAATGAAATATCAATTCATGGCCTCTTCTTAGGAATTAAACATTATTTTAGAGAGAAAAACACTGCAGCAAATAAAACTCATCTATTGAATACTTACTGAGTCCTTCCAACAAAATGCTTTTCCTGACCCTCTGTTCTTTGTAGCATAATATTAAATTCTTGATATTTTTCATTGATGAGTCAGAAAATAAGAAGATTTTATTTCTCTATTGAATTTCTTCTGTGAAGATATATCTGAGTTCAGTACTCTTCAAACAGTTAATTACTATTGAAAAAATAAACAATAGAGTAGAATGGTAACAATATAAATTAATTATAATCATCAACATACCTGGCCCTGTATGATACCTGGCCACATTTCTATGTTCCTTATAACTTGGAATCAGCTTCTTATTATTTCATCCTTCCTCCTACTTCACAGAGGAATAAATAGAGTCTGTTTATAACAAACACATATGCCAACAAATAACTACCAATTACTATAGTCTTATTAGTCTGGCCTTCTGCTTGAAATTTTGGGAATTCTAAACTATTTTTTTTTTTGGAGAGATTTTCACTGTAGGGCGTGTGCGCTCGCCAGACAGACAGAGAGAGACATAGAGACAGAAAGCGAGAAATCACCCCCCAGGGGGGATGGTCACGCCGCAATCCCTTCTCCTCCATTCTCCTCTCGGGATCTTGGGCATGCACGCACACACGCCCGGCGTGAGTTTTAAGCCACCGGGTCCGGGACACGAACCACGGTCGACTATGTGGGAGTCCAGCGACATAGCCATTACGCTAATTGCTGGTTCCCGGAATTCTAAACTATTAATTATTCTCTACTTAAAAAAAAAAAATCCTCTATTTTCTTAATAATTCCCTAACTAATCTTTGTTCTCAAAACTATGATTTCTTGGGACCAGCAGTTAGCGTAATGGCTATGTTGCTGAACTCCCATTTAGCCAACTGTGGTTGGAGTTCCAGACCCAGTGGCTTAAAACTTATGCCGGGCGCGTGTGCATGTGTGCCCAAGATCCTGAGAGGAGAATGGAGAAGGGATTGTGCTTGGCCATCCCCCGGGGATGATTTCTTGCTTTCTATCTCTCCGTCTCTGTCTTTCTCGAGAGCACACACACCCTATAGCAAAAATCTCTTCAAACAAATAAAATAAAAATAAAATAAAAACACAAAAACTGTGATTTATTCTTTCAAGTGCAGATCTATAAATGTATGGCCTACACAATTTGATGTTTCAAAGGTTTTTTGAACCCTTGTGTCTTCTATCTAAACCTGAAGTGATCAAATTCAACACATTTATTTTATTCTTATTTTATATCTCTTGAATAAACAGAGTTAATATAAATTCCATTTGCCATATGGTTCAACCAGAATTATAAGACAAATTTTTTACCAACTCCTTCTCCTTAACTTCATATCTAATCCATCATTAAGCCACTTTGACTTTACTCTCTAAACATATCTTAAATTTGTCTTTTACTCTTCACATCAAATACTCCATTTCTAAAATATGTTTTTCCTAATTCATTTCCTTCTTTTTGAATAAATTTGTATTAAAAATAAAAATAAAAATTGAGGGGCTGTCAGGTGATGTGGTTGCTAAAAGCACTATACTCCCACATGGCTGACCTTGGTTTGAGTCCTGGACCTGGTGGCTTGCTTTCTCACTTTCTCTCTCTCTCTCACTCTCTCTAGTCAAATTACAGAATTAAAATAAACAAATAAAATAATTCCTTAAAAAACTGAAAATTTGATCATGTCATTAATTTAATTAAAAATTTTAAATGACTTTCCATTGCTAGTCATAATTTAGGCTTAAGGTCAATACCTAAACCATTATTTATGGTCTACATGTATATCTGTGATAATTCCTACCTCAAGCCTCATTTAATGCCACTCTTCTCTTTTTCCTCTGAGTTTCTTACTGACTTTGTTTCTGATCCTCAGACGTAGCATATTTCTGTTCTTTGTTTGGACTTAGCATGTTATTTTTTGGTCTTTTTGCCTGGACCTCTTCTCTTCTTCCTCCTCCTCCTCCTCTTCTTCTTCTTCTTTTTCTTCTTCTTTTTGGGAGGTTTTGGCCATAGGGTGTGTGTGCTCACCAGACAGACAGAGAAAGGCAGAGACCTAGAAAGTGAGAAATCACTCCCCCAGGAAAGATGGCCACGCCACAATCCCTTCTCCTCCATTCTCCTCTCAGGATCATGGGCACACACACACAAACGCCCGGAGTGAGTTTTAAGCCACTGGGCCCGGGCATGAACCACAGTGGACTACGTAGGAGTCCAGCAACATAGCCATTACAACTGCTGGTCCCTTCTTCTTCTTTTTTAAAACAGTTTAATATTTGCTTTTAATACTTTTAGCTCATCTTCCATGCAAAATATCACTTCCTCAAAAAACATCTTCCCTGATCTTCATATTAAATAGTTGCCGTGGGGACCAGGCAACTATTTAATATGAAGTTAGCATAATGGCTATGTCGCTGGACTCCCATGTAGTCAACTGCGGGTCGAGTTTCAGACCTGGTGGCTTAAACTCACACCGGGCGCATGTGCGTGCGTGCCCAAGATCCCGAGAGGAAAATGGAGGAGAAGGGATTGCGATGTGGCCATCCTCTCTGGGGGCTGATTTCTCGCTTTCTATCTCTCTGTCTCTGTCTGTCTGGTGAGTGCACATGCCCTATAGCAAAAACCTCTCCAAAAAAAGAAAAAAAAAATAGTTGCCCTGATTACATTCTCTTTAATTATTTTTAGTTTTAGAGTATTTGCCAGAACTTGGACTTACATATTTATGTGACTTTAATTTATGACAATATGTTACACTGGACTGTAAATACCATGATAACAAGAGCCATTTATTTTACATTTCAAAGGTTCTGTTGAGAGAAATTATATTTATGAAGATTTATCTTGAGACTGTATATTCCAGCAGCTTTCTAGATAAAGAATCTCAACCGATGATTTCTATATCCTTCTCTGGGTGCACCTGAGGGTATAAATGTGGAGGGTGGAAGTAGAGAGAGAAGACAGAGTTGTTATGAAAGATTTTCCACTTTCTAAAAATCATATCAACCATATTGATTATAGTGAATAGCAAGTTTATGAATATGTACATATTTTAAAAATAACATAATGCCGTTGTTGTGAAAAATAAAATATAACTTTTTTTTAAACAAATTAGTATATTGATAGGAGTGTTCATTGTAGTGATTTTCCTGTATCAACAGATAATAGAAATATAATTCCCATAATGTAAGGAAAATAGAATTAAATAGAATTAAATATAATACCCTATTTGCACTTATACATTAGTGAGTCATCTCTTGTTGGTTGACCTATGCTGGGCTTGTTTGGCTTGGCTTCAAGTTACAGGTTAGATGAGGTCTGCTACATATGTACCTTATCTTCCTTAGACAGATTAGCTGGGGATTAGTTGGATTAGTTGGAAGAATATTCTATTAGCAGTGGCAGAAAAACAAGATACAGAAAAGAAATCCCTGATCCCTCTTACTAGGCTCACAGCTGGCACAATTTTGGTTCTGCCAACACTTCACTGGACTAAGAAGGTTACATGGCAAAGCCCAGTATGAGTGGCGTAGAGAATTTGAAATGGCTTCTAGTGCAAGAAACTCATCATGAGAAAATGAAATGAATACAGAGAAGAATAAAGTATAAGAAAAGAAAATGCATCCATCCGACAAAACATTTCTCTTAACTGAGAAAGTAGAAGTTCATTATTCAGATGCTCTACAAAGTTTTTTCCTTTAAGCCAGGGAACAGAAGGATACTTTTTCAGTTGCCTCACCAATATATTTATTTTAGTTAGTGATTTGTTTAGTTATAACTTACTTACAGTAAGATCTAGATTTATGTATTTATTTTAGATGTATAGCTCTGTGAGTTTTGACAAATGTATAGTAATCTAACCTTACTAAAACTACTTTGCCCTCTGTTCTGGTAACCATTATCTAATAGTTTTGTTTTGCCCCTCAGAATATCATACACATGGACTCACTCAACAGATAACTTTCAGAGTCTGGTTTCTTCCACTCACCATAACACTTGTAGGTTTGTTTATGTTGTTACACATACCAATCCTTTCAGTTTTGTCAGTTTCTCCTTCATATATTTTTCTCTGTTCATGTGTACGTATTTAACATTGCTATGTCTTCTTGGCAATGACATTTTACACGTTATTTACTGATTTTTATATGCTTGGACATATTTCCTATTCGAAAGAGTACACTTATGACAATAAGCCACTCAACTTTGTTTAGTGTTTGCACACTGCTTCTTTTTACATCCTTTAAGAATAATCTTATTCATTTATTATTTATAACATTTCACACACACATATTTTTATATATATTATATATAACATATATATGCTTTGGTATTTGAGTATTTTAATATTTCATTTTAATCTAGTTGTTGTCATTTCTGTCTATCATCATTGTTTTATTTGTTGCCCTACAAATTAGAACATATATACTATTTATTTTTTTTTTGGACAAGTTTTTGCTTTAGGGTGCGTGTGCTCGCCAGACAGACAGAGAGAGACAGAGAGACAGAAAGTGAGAAATCAACCACCAGGGGGGATGGCCACACTGCAGTCCCTTCTCCTCCATTCTCCTCTTGGGATCTTGGGCACACAGGCACACGCGCCTGGTGTGAGTTTTAAGCCACCAGGTCCAGGATGTGAACCACGGTCGACTACATGGGAGTCCAGCGACATAGCCGTTACGCTAACTGCTGGTGTTCCTCTACTATCTTTTTGAGAGAGAGAGTTTTGCTATAGGTTGTACGTGCTCATCAGAGAAACAGAGAGAGGGAGGGAAAGACAGAAAGTGAGACATCATTCCCCAGGAGGAATGGCCACTCTACTTGGAGTTAATAATTTACCACTTCAAGTCAACAAAACTTTATCACCTTATAAGTTTCCTTGTTCTCTAGCTTTTATTTTTTAACTGTCCCATGTATTTTGTCTATAAATATTAAAATTTTTAATAATCATTACTGCTTAAATTTGGACATATTTTACTTAAGAGCAGATAATGTGTTGTATTTAAATAGCTACTGATCATTTTTAAAATCATACCTTCATTCTCAAAGTCCCAAATTTCCTCCCTTTAGCATTATTTTAGACCATCTGACAAAATTATATTTGTTTCCTTTATGTCAGACAATCTTTATTGTGTTGATATTCCTGAAGGATATATATTCATATAGCATTGAGGGTTGACAGTTCTTACCACATCTTAAAAATTTGTTCCCAGGAACCAGCAGTTAGTGTAATGGCTATGTCGCTGGACTCCCACATAGTTGACCACGGTTCGCTTCCTGGACCCGGTGTCTTAAAACTCACGCTGGGCGCGTGTGCGTCCGTGCCCAAGATTCTGAGAGGAGAATGGAGGAGAAGGGATTGCGGCGTGACCATCCCCTCTGGGGGGTGATTTCTCGCTTTCTGTCTCTCTGTGTCTGTCTGGCGAGTGCACGCGCCCTATAGCGAAAACCTCTCAAAAAAAAAATTTGTTCCATTATCTTCTGATATGTATTTTTCTTTTTAAAATTAAATTATATTTATTATTATCATAATTTTTATATTACATTTAATCACATGTATTTTTACAGTGCATTACATTTCTTCCCAGCATGATTACCATACATATCAGTCAAGACAAATACATTACTATGCACATCGTCATCAAATAACTTTTCTTCATTTTTTTCGGATATTATTACTATTATTTATTCTCTTTTTTTTTTTTTTAACATTCAATCACTATATATCGTTTGGCTTGTAAAGAGAATTTACCCAACAGGAAATAACCTCTCAGACCAGTCCAGTTAAGAATACTACACGCTATCATCAACAGGTAATATAGCATTTCTATGTCTCACTAATGTCTCGCCTCTCTGTTCTTTTGTTATCCTCTCTATACTCTTCCCTTCTCCCACCCCTGTTTCACATTATCTTCAGTATCCATAACTATTTTCACTGTTTTTATGCCCTCCAATATTTCTGTCTCTACCATAAAGTGCAGATAGTTGGTATATATTAAGTAGATACATAATCTGACATATATTTTTCTAATGAGAAATCTCCAGTCATTTGAGTGGTTTTCTGATGTTTGATATTTTGTTTTTCTATGTGACTAATTTCAAAATTTTTTTAATAGTTACTTTCCTGCAGTTTGGTTATTATGTATTTGGGCATGGGTGTGTTTGTTTATTTGTTTGTTTAGGTTCATTGAACTTTTTGAAACTGAAAATGAGTGTTTTTCCAAATTTGATAGTATTCAGTCACTTTTTTCTTTTAAAGTTTATGTACTTATTAGAGCAAAAAAGAGAGAGAACCTTTAACAGGAACTCTGTGCCACAATGCATCTCCAGTCTTCAGCTAGCCCTGATTCAGGGGCACATGCATGCCAGTGTAGTCCGGGAGGTCTCTAAACCTTAACTGGGAACTCTGTCATGGGGAATTCTCTTGCAGAGAGATGTGTTGTACTGCTGCACCATCATTTGGCTCCTATGCCTTGTGTGTGTATTTTAATATATGTGTTCTGCATAACCTTCTCCTCTCCTTATGGGACTCCAAAGACACACATTTTCAGTCTTTGGAATTATTACGTTCTTGGGACCAGCAGATGGTGTAATGGCTACCCTGCTGGACTTTCATGTAGTCAACCGCAGTTCGAGTCCTGGACCCGTTGACTTAAACTCAAGCCAGGAACGTGTGCATGAGTGCCCAAGATCCTGAGAGGAGAATGGCAGAGAAGGGATTGTGGCATGGCCATCCCCTCTGCGGGGGGGGTTATTTCTCACTTTCTGTCTTTCTGTCTCTCTCTTTTTGTCAAGCACATGCTCCCTATAGCAAACACCTCTTTGAAAAAAGAAAGAAAGAAAGAAAGAAAGAAAGAAAGAAAGAAAGAAAGAAAAGAAAAGAAAAGAAAAAAGAAATGATCACATTCTGTACTATAGCCATTATTTCTGTAGTTTAATTAAAACATTTTCTTAGTGTTAGCTTTGCTCAGAAAAAAAAAAAGAAATTATCACACAGGTCTCTCAAGTTCTGTTCATTTAATTCTACTTTTTTGTTATGTAAATTGGATAGTTTCTGTTGCAAATTTAATGTTTCTTTTGTCATCTTTATTCTGCTATTGAAACTTCCTATTAGTTTTTATTTTCTTTTACTTTTAGTCCTAAAATTTTCATTCATGCTTTATTATAGTTACCATTTCTTTGCTGGTAAACTTTACCTTCCCATTAGTTTCAAGAATTTTCACCTCATTATGTAATTAAATTAAATGAATTAATTAAATAAGTTTTTGAGATTTTTTTTTTTCCTTAGGGCATGTGTGCTCACTAGAGGGAGACAGAAACAGAAACAGTGAGAGGGAAAGTGAGAAAGCATGCCCCTACTCCTGCCAGAGGTGATGACCATGCTGCAACCCTTCTCCTCTGTCCTCCTCCTAGGAACTTGGGCACACAAACACATGCGCCTGGCATGCTTTTTAAGCCACCAGTTCCAGAACTTGAACCACTGTTAGCCATGTGGGAATCCAGAGATGTAACTGCTACACCATCTGCTAGCCCCTTTACCTTATTTTACACAGCATGGTAGGCTACTTACTCTAACATTTTTGATTAATAGGTTCAACAGCTGAATTATATTATTATTTTTAGAGAAAGATTATCTATAGGGCATGTGTGCTTACCGGAGAGACAGAGACAGAAAGCAAGAATCACCCCCTGGGGGATTGGTCATGTCATAATTCCTTCTCCTTCATTTTCCACTTGGGATCTTAGGTGAGCACACACACCGGCCTAGTGTGAGTTTTGAGTCACCAGGTCCAGGACTTGAACCATGGTTTACTATGTGGGAGTCCAGCAATGTAACCATTATGCCATCTGCTGGTCCCACAACTGAATTATTTTTGGTTGTTCTCTATTAATCATCTTTTTCCTTAATACTTTTTAATATTTTCCTGTTTTTTTATGTTGAGTAATTTTATATTGTATACTGAAGATTTTGAATATTATGTTATGACTGTCAGTATTGCTAAAATTCTCTGGAGAATGCATATTTTTTCTTTTAAGAGTTAGCTTCAGGCCACATCCAGAGTCATCTTCAGTGGCCTATGATTCCAATCTCAATTTTGATTTTCAAGTTTGCAATGCTATTTTGACTTATTCTATGTATCCAATTTTTTAAAATAGGATTATGCCTTAGAGCATGTGTACTCACTGATGAGAAAGAGACAGAGACAGTGGGAGGGAAAGTGAGAAACCACCCCCAGGGGAGATGGCCATGCTGTAATCTCTTCTCCATTCTCCTCCTGGGATCTTGGGCATGCATGTACACATGCCCAGTGTAAGTTGCAAGTTTCTGGGTATGGGATTTGAACTGTGGATGGCCTGTGGGAGTCCAGTGACATAACTTCTATGCCATCTGCGGGCCCTGTGTCCAACTTTCGAGGGTCAAATTGGACCTTTATGGTCATCTGAAATGTACTTCCATTCTCTAAGCCTTTGTCCTGTTGTTTTGAACCATTTCCTCTACCTGTATATATCAGAAGTAAGTTCAGAACTTTATGTAGGTTATTTTTTCCTTTAAATTTATTTATATATGAGAAAGAAAGACAGAGAGAGAGGGAGAGAGAGAGAGAGAGGGAGAGGGAGAGAGAGATCTGTTCCAGGGTCCTTACACTGTCATTCTGTTCCAGCGTCAGTCAGGCCTGATCATGGGCACACAAATGCCTGCCTTGTGTGTGCAGGGAGGTCCTGAGCTGTGAATGGGGACTCTCCACATGGGTCCTTGCATTACCCCTGGGCTAACTGCTGCCCCTACTATATGGGGTCTCAAAGGATTTCTTTCTCCAGCCCCATCCTCTCAGCAATTTTCTCACTCATTTTAGCTTTAGAGAACTCATTTTGTGGTGTTCTTAGTAGAAAACTGAAGTTTCTGTCTTCTGATGAATTGCAAGATGACTGCAGCTGGGTCTGTCTTGAAGAAAAGGGATGCAGGAAGAGAGAGAACAAATAAGAGATTCTCTCCTTATGCTTTGGCCACAGAAATTCCTGCCTAAAAAAGAAAAATATTTTTATCAATATTTTAGGAGCTTAGGTGACTGCTGGTTCTACTCTCACTACCACCACTTCTGTTGTTGTCCTGATCCCATTAAGAGTATAACTTCTAGACAAAATATTCCCAAATCTCTTACAGGTTCAAGACAAAGTAGGTGTCATGACCATGGTAACTCTCTAAAACCAAAGAGGCCTAGACCTTCTCATAGCAGGAAAAGGGGATCTGTCCCTCTCTTTGGAAGAACAGTGCTGCGCTTTCTTCCTTTTGCAGGATCTCTTTCTAAAAATGCTAAAGTGCTTCATCTGAGACACCGTCTAACAATTGGCCCCAAAACATGCTGAAAACATCTTGCTGCTCCGGAGTGCACCATATTCACTCCTGCCTACAAAGACTCACACCACTCCCCTTCCCCCTTGAAGGACAACACAGCTCCAGAAGACTCACCATCACCCATAATCCTCCCTTGCCCATCTATTTTTTTTTTTTAAATAAAAGACAAAGGTTAGAAACATTAGATTAGTTCCTGAATAGGCTTTAAATAACTTCCCTTCAGAAAAGAAGATAGTTTCGGGGACCAGCAGTTAGTGTAATGACTGTGTCGCTGGACTCCCACATAGTCGACCGCGTTTTGCATCCTGGACCCGGTGGCTTAAACTCACGCCGGGTGCGTGTGCGTGCGTGCCCAAGATCCCAAGAGGAGAATGGAGGAGAAGGGATTGCGG
>NW_006160040.1:10617420-10632998 GCF_000334495.1 Tupaia belangeri chinensis | reverse complement strand
GGGGGGCGCCCCAAAAAGAAAAAACCCCCCAAAAAAAAAAAAAAAAAAAAAAAAAAAAAAAAAAAAAAAAAAAAAAGAAGATAGTTGCAGCGACTTTTGACCAGAATCCTCTCACAGAGCCCACAGAGCCCTCCCTTACTGACAACCTACACCCATAGATAGGCTGCTAAGGTCACAGTGGACAGTAAACCAATCAAAGTACCTGCCATTCTTGTGACCCTATCCCTCCACTACTTCCATGCAAATACATCCCATCTCCTCAGAAGGTGGGCTGAAACACGTTAGGCTTCAGACACCCAGGTGCTCTTTCCTCAATAAACTTTCCTTTACTCTTGGGGGGAAAAATAAATAAATAAAAGGGCAACTTCTTAAATACTTCAAATAGTGCCGATAGAATAAAAGAAAGAAAACAAGAGAATTTCTTCCCATGTGCTTATATCCCATAGAGATGGCCATTCCAGATTCTCTGGCTTATAACAGGTGTTTCTGGGATCAGTAGAAGGCACAGTGGTTAAGGTGCTGGACTCCCACATAGCCAATCATGGTTCAAGACCGAGACTGGGAGGCTTGAAACTCATGCCAGGTGTGTGTGCATGCCCAAAATCCTGAGAGGAGAATGGAGGAGAAGGGATTGTGGTGTAGCTGTCCCTCCTGGGGGCAGATTTCTCACTTTCTGTCTCTCTCTTAGGTGGAGCATACATGCCTTATAGCAAAAATCCTCTAAAAAAGAGGTGTTTCTTTTAGAGATTTATCTGTGTGTATCTCCTGCACATTTCTGTCCAGGGTTTGTATTTTTATTTAATAAGAAAGAGGGTACTTTTTTGATATTTACCTGATCTGGGAGTTGGCCTATATTACTTTGATTTCCAAAAGGATTGGTCTTAGGCTTTCAGCCCACCTGGAAGGGTGTTGTCCCAAAGTGTATGTAAAAATTCATTGCCTCATTCACTGTAAAGGTGGTGTTGTAGGGACCAGAAGTTAGCGTAATGGCTATGTCGCTGGACTCCCATGTAGTCAACCGTGGTTTGCGTTGGGACCCAGTGGTTTAAAACTCATGCTGGGCACTTGTGTGTGCATGCCCAAGATCCCAAGAGGAGAACAGAGGAGAAGGGATTGTGGCGTGGCCATCCCCCTGGGGGGTGATTTCTCGCTTTCTGTCTCTCTGTCTCTCTCTCTCTGTCTGGAGAGCACATGCGCTCTATAGCAAAAACCTCTCAGAAAAAAAAATGGTGTTGTAAAATGTGGCTATGGCATCATAGCATACTCTTCTTGTTTTTGAATACCCATAAAAGACATTTTAATTAGTTTCAGCATGTAGAATAGTTAGGATACATTGGAGTACTAATTTTATTTTTATTATAGATGGTATGATTTAATCTTTTGTTTTGTTTGGTCCCTGCCTTACAATGAAGCATATTTTTCTACAGCCATTAGCAAATTTTCTACCAAAGTTTTATATGCAGCTCAATGTTGACTATCATATTCTGGCTCCTTTCATCTTTTCTTTTGATCCACTTTATTTACCTGACTTAATTTTAATTTTGACATATTACATTATAGATATTCATGATGACAATCTTAACCCTTCTCTAGAAAAAGAAAAAATAAATCTATGTTTACTGTAATTACACTGTATATCATAGCTGAGAAGTCAATGTACATTATTAGAACAGAAAAGATATAAAAATGTTAAAACTAATTCTTATTTTGAACTATAATAATTTAGTCACATTGAATCATTAGGATTTTCTAACTTTGTCATAGAAAACGTTTATTAATGAACTTTGAAAATTAATTTTTGAAAAATACATTCAGAATAATGTCTGAAAGAGATGGAATAAAATTATTTTAAATTCTCTTGAAGCTCATCATAAGCAGCCATTTAAGAATAGGCAGTTACTGGGGCCAGCAGGCGGTGTGTTGGTTAAGTTGCCAGACTCCCACATGGCCAGCAACAGTTGGAGTACTGGACTTGGTGGCTTGAAAATCACATTGGGCATATGTGCATATGTGCCCAAAGTTTAGAGAAGAGGATAGAAGAGAAGGGATTGTGGCATGGCCATCTTCCCTAGGGGGATAGGTGATTTCTCGCTTTCCTTTTCTTCATCTCACTCTGTCTCTCTTGGATGAGTGCAAATGCACTGTGGCAAGGTCTAAAAACAGAAAAGAATAAGCAATTCCTATTACTCCCTTAGTAATAGATAACTTACACATAAGTAGGTGAGATTCTAAAATGCAAAATCTGGTTTAGTTTTATTTAAATTGCCATTTTAAAAAATGATGACATTTGTTAAAAATTAAAAATCATAAATGAGGTCCACTAGCATTCTGGCAGGTCTACTGTAAATCTACAATAGTTAGATTTTTCCATGTATCAAGCCTACCAGCCTTCTCTGATAGCCTTCCCCAACACTTACCCTACCTACTCTTCTATGTTGCCACCTGGGTACTTTTGGTTGTTTTTCACTCTGGCATTGAGTGTATAGATTTAAGAACATGATTTGAATATTTTAGAAGGAAATTAAGTAATTAAATTTTATATAAATTCTCTAGCTTCTTACTGTAAAATCATCACATACTTTACTTAGAAGCATTTCCCTGTACTTTTCTTCTTTAACATCCTATTCTTTTTTATCTGTAACACAGAAGATGGGCCTCCTTTCTTAGAACAGAGCTGTTCTATCTAGAAAACCTTCTTCATTTATGTGTGACATCAATCTCGTGTTAAGAGGCTTACAATTTCAACTTTAGTATTATTCCCGTCTTTTGGATGCTATCATGGGATAAAGTGTTTTCTAGAATGGGCTGCATTGCATACATTTGAGAACTCTATTGTATTTTAAACTAATAAGCATGAAATAGTGTTCAGTGTAAGCAAGAACTGAGTAATGTAGTAAAGTCTATCTACATAAATTCATGTCTAAGAATGTCCTGCTAACAAATTTTCCCCTCAAAAGGACTTATGCTGCACAGATAAGGCATATCTTGTAAGGTAAATGTATAGTATAAAAAAATTAAGATAGAAAACATGGTACTACAAGGCAAGGAAAACAGCATGAGTCCAGATGTCCCTGGCATGGAATTTGTAAACAAGACCATTATTGTGATTTCCACCAAAACCTGACTCTAAATTGTTTTTAGAGTCATTTTTAGGGGCCAGCAGGTGGTGTGGTGGTTAAGGCGCTGGGTTATCATATAGTCGACTGTGGTTCATACCTCAGACCTCACTCTGCCTCTCTCTGGTGAGCACACATGTCCTACAGAAAATTAAAAGTAAATAAATAAGTAAATAAAATAATTAAAAGAGTCATTTTTAGTAAATCTGTTTATTCATTAAGGAAATATGTATGTATGTTTGGGAAGAGAGTTGCTACCAGGTTGTGTAATATCCTGTCTAGAATGACGGAGAAAAATCAAATATGATTGTTTCCTGCATTAACTGCTAACCTCTCATGACGAGACCTGTGTATCAGATGCTTCAATTTAATTAACCTTGCAGTTCATGAAAGGTATTAGAAACTCTTGGCAAGTTTTCTTCTCATGTGCTTGTGCCAGGACCACCAAGCAGATTGATTGCCAAGCCCTATCTCTGTTCCTTTTCCATGGGGTACATGACTCAGAAACTTTATTTATTTTTTTAGAGGTTTTGCTATAGGGCACGTGCGCTCGCCAGAAAGACAGAGAGAGACAGAAAGTGAGAAATCCCCTCCTCTCCCATCAGGGAGGGATGGCCAGGCCACAATCCCTTCTCCATTCTTTTCTTGGGATCTTGGGCACACACGCACATGCGCCTGGCGTGAGTTTAAGCTACTGGCTCCCGGACTCAAACCATGGTCGACTATGTGGGAGTTCAGCAACATAACCATTACACTAACTGCTGGTCCCTGGAAACTTTAAATACTGTATTGAAATATAATTTTTTATGTGCTTCTATATATAGTTTTAGAACCATTGGTACAAACTATCAATATATCCCAGTTAGTTTTTTAACACATTTTCAGCTTGTTTCTCTTGCCTTCTATGTTCTAAACAGCACTGGTTCTGACTCTCATTTTCTAATTGTAAAAATATTAAAGTTTTTCCTAAGAATTCTAGAATTTTTGTGGAATCAAGGCCATCAAATTGGATTTGAAATAATTAGCAAGAGGGGTCATCAA
Source organism: Tupaia belangeri chinensis (assembly GCF_000334495.1). Lineage (NCBI taxonomy): Eukaryota > Metazoa > Chordata > Mammalia > Scandentia > Tupaiidae > Tupaia > Tupaia belangeri. The sequence goes on along the minus strand of NW_006160040.1, from coordinate 10,628,841 downwards.
TATTAAGTAGAAAGGTTAATGATCATGATGACCTCAGCCTCAGAACCTGATTCAGTGTAAGGGTTTTCATGCAAGCTTCGTTCTGTATCACTATCTTATTAGCATTCTGTTATTCCCCCATTCTTGATGATCTAATTTGTTATGTTCATAGTAGATTTTATTAAATGCTTCAGGGTTCAGAGATGCAGATATTTCTATTGACAAGTAAAGTCAAACTGCATTATTAGATTTCTTCCTTTCATTCTTTCTTTTTTATCTTTTTTTCAGAGGGAGGGGTTGCTATAAGGCACCTAAGCTCACCATAGACACAGACAGAGAGAGAAAGGGAAAGTGAGAAGTCACCTTCTGGGGGGTATGGCCATGCTACAATCCTTTCTCCTCCATTCTTCTGTCAGGATTTTGGGGAGAAAGGTTAATGATCATGATGACCTCAGCCTCAGAACCTGATTCAGTGTAAGGGTTTTCATGCAAGCTTCGTTCTGTATCACTATCTTATTAGCATTCTGTTATTCCCCCATTCTTGATGATCTAATTTGTTATGTTCATAGTAGATTTTATTAAATGCTTCAGGGTTCAGAGATGCAGATATTTCTATTGACAAGTAAAGTCAAACTGCATTATTAGATTTCTTCCTTTCATTCTTTCTTTTTTATCTTTTTTTCAGAGGGAGGGGTTGCTATAAGGCACCTAAGCTCACCATAGACACAGACAGAGAGAGAAAGGGAAAGTGAGAAGTCACCTTCTGGGGGGTATGGCCATGCTACAATCCTTTCTCCTCCATTCTTCTGTCAGGATTTTGGGGTTGCTGGGTCTGGGACTAGAATGTCGGCCATGTGGGGTCTAGCCACTCTAACCTCTACACCACCTGCTGGCCCCTATTACTAGATTTCTTTAAAACTGCAGTTAGTTCTGAAATTTGGGCTCTGAGGTTCTGGTTGTTATTTATCTGTCTTCTCTCTCTCTCATTTCTCTTCTTTCTCTAACCTATACCTCTCTTTTCTGTCCCCACTGATTTTAGAACAAAAAAATTAAGTCCTTCAGGGTTCTCCAGAGAAACAGAACAAGTAGTAGAGAGAGAGAGAGATTACAGGCAGATAAGTGGATCTGTTGACAAATACACTACTCGTTCTGTATATATACACTCTTGTATATTGCATATGTGTGTATATATATGTATATATACACAAAAATCTCAATAAGTTCTTGTAAATGTGTATTATAAAAAGTTATGAATGGATTTCATTTTTTGCATCAAAAGGAACTGGTTATTTATTAGTATTTTTAGATAAAACTTTTTAAGTAACTTCATGTGTGTGTGTGTGCATATGTGTGTGTACATATATATAATTTTATATTTGAACAGACTGACGGACAATGAAAATGAGTTCAGTTGCTTTGGGAGTAATTGTGCTACTTTTTGCTACACATCAGTATGTAGATCCTAATCAATATATTTTACATATGTAACTAATAAAAATATAGATATTGGGTTGTTGAAAATGTCATAATGCATTTTTTTCTATGTTTTACTATGTAAAAATGTGTCATGACTTTTCCAACAACCCAATATGTGTATATGTATGCACATACATATGTTATTTGATAGCAAAGATTCATAAGTTTTTTATTAAATGATTTGTTTCTAATCCTATTTTTTCTATTAACTCTATTATTTTTAGTACATGGTTTTGTGGAATACTTTTTATGAATAAATACTTACTAATGGAATTATATGAGAAATATTGATATTTGAAATATTTTCAGAGTGTTGTCTAAACACAATGGGATAGACTCGTATGTATTATCAGCAGTCCTATAATTCTGAATATAAGTGTAAACAAATGGTAAAATTCCATGAGAAGCCATTTTGCTAATAGACATCCACTATGGTAATAAAAATTTAGCAATAAGGTTGTAAATCCCTAGAAAACTGTTATGTTCTTAGTTTGCCTACCAAGTTATAGTACTTTTTTCCCAGTTGATTAATCCATTCAAACCTAAAGCCCCTGTATTGCCCAACATATTTGTATTTTCTTTGGATGCATTTTGCTTATCCCTTTATATAGCTCATATACCGTAATTAAAATGATAACCAAAAAATAATTTTTCACTTAACTGATAATGTTAAGAGCCATTGAGTACATATGGGTAGTATTTTCCATGGGAAAGAAGCCAAGGAATTGTGAATTTATACATACAAATCTGTTTTGTCTTCTCATAACATATTGCATCCAACATGTCATGAAAGCAGCTTCAGAAGAGAAGTACAGTAGCTGGGTGGTTTTGGTTGTGAGGGCAATAGTCTCTTTCAAAAATGTCCCTTTTCAATTTCATAAATAAAAATAAACATGCTATGAAACAAGCTATGTTTGTTTGTAATTAGTAGTTATAGGAAAAAAAATATGTTACAGAGCGTTGTGTTTCTATTTGTCCTTGGAAAAATGAAAACAGAAACTGTAAAGTAATTCAGTTCTTTCAGGGTTTGTCACATTGTTTCTTGAGATCAAGTTCAAGTTCCAGTTTGTTTTGGTGGCTCTAACCTGGAAGTTCTTAACTTTCCCTGTCTTTTTAGCAATTATTGTTTCAAATAGACATCCAAGTGATTTATGCAGTAATTAAGTCTATTTGGCCTTGTCCTCATACTTGAATTTTTTTTCTAGCTTTATTTTTCCACTTTATCCAAACCTTCGGAATGGGCAGTATGTCTGAGTTTCCTTTCCATTAACTTCCGTACCTACTACTATTGTACATATATATTATAGTATACTTCATAAGTATTTATAAAATAAATCATAAAGTATGTAAAATAGAATCAGGTTACAGGGCGCAATTCTATCAGACTAATTGGTTACTCTTACTTATCTTTAAAGTCGAGAGAAACTATAAAAACATAGATTCCAGGGCCCAACAATGGCATTGTGGGAAAGGTGACTGGATCTACGTGGCTGACTGCACAGGTCAAGCTCCAGAGTTGGTGGCTTTGAAAGACAAGCTGGGTCTGTGTGTGTCCTGCTCAAAATCTGAAAAAAAGGAAACTAAATAAAAGGGATTGTGGTGTGACCACTCCCTTTAGAGGGCTGTTTTCTCTTTCTCATACTCTCTCTCTGTCTCTCTCTATCTCTCTGGTGAGCACACAAGTCCTCTAACACATGATAATAAATATAGATTCAAAGGCATTTAGCAGTCTAGATATTTACCAACAGAGAGAGAAAAGGAGAAAGAGAGAGTTTATAGACTAAAGCATCCAATTAGCTCAGAATTAAAAATCATGCTGTCACATTAAACCTGAGAGAAGTGGACAAGTAGTGATGAGACCAGACCATCGCCATCTTCTCGGAGCTATATTTGCAGGTAGTAGAGATGCAAAGCTGAGCCCACAGCTCTTTATGATGCTTCTGCACCATTGCTCTGTTTCGTTTTCTCAGCTTCCTGTATCATCCTCTAAAGTCTCCATTTTATACCCAATTTGTGGTGATTCATTAACAGAAAATGTTCTACTTTAATTTCATCTCTTGTCCTTTTACTCTTTTTCGTAGTTGTCATTTGATAAGCTGTCTTCCCCTTAAGAAGTGAAAAATGTCCTCTGGTCAAAGTTGTTACATAAAAATTGCTGTATTTCAAAATAGGTAGCTAATTTTAAGAAATAAGCAGTTGCCTTTGTAAAATATTTTTAAGTGTACATTGAAATCAAATATGATGCTGGCCATCAACTTTTGACTATGATTATTTGACCTCCGAGGAACACAATAGAGTAATGCATTTATTTTATCTACTATTTAAACAAAGGAATTTTGATATAGTTTATATTCCTTTGAAGTGCCCACTTCAATGAATATTGGCAAATGGATATACTCCTACAACTACCACCACAACCAACATATAATACATTTTATTATCATAAAAGATCTATCACGCCATTGTGTAGTCATCCAAACTCCATCCCAAGCAACTACAGATCTTCTCTTTGTGACAAATATTTTAAATACTTGATGGATGATGTACACTAGATTTTACCAACTGTTTTCTAGACCATTGCAATTCACAGCTTTTTTGTTGATTACCAGTCCTTTTGCGATACATATATTTTTAAATGTTTTATAATAAGCCATTTTGCCATTATGTAACATTGTGTAGATACATAACACTAGATAATACTGAATCATCTTGAAGTAGATTTTTATCATTTTTTTTTTTCATAGAATTGAGAACTATTTTACTAATTCTTTGTATGTTAGGTAATGGTGGATTTATATCTTAGATGTTGGATATTTTCAAGGATTAAGGCAGTAAAATGTAGTCAGTCGACCGACTGAAAATAGTCAACATAAAAATTGCAGCTACTGAATTATCCTTTTGAGTTTTGTTTACATTCTCTCCTTACAGAGAAATATTAAGTGTGTAAAATTTCTCAGGTAGAGGTAGCTTTTGAATTAAAATTAGTGCATTAATTGTAAGATTTTCTTGTTTTCTATTTCTTCAGACATATTAAGACATTGACTGAGTTATAACATGAATATACTGAATTAACTGAATGTTTATTGTCTTTGTACTTCTATCACTTCCAAAAAATTTTAGGGATTGCTTCAAGGACCAAAATACGCATTTTTAATTATAGATCTTGCAGTCATATTAGGTCAACATGTCACATCCAACTCCATATATGTGTGTGTATGTGTGTATATAATAAACTAAAGTACATAAATTTTGTTTTAGTTATATATATATTTTATAAAATTTGACAGAAAATATAGTCTTTCATGTTTAACCATATATTTCTCCAAGAGCTGAGTTCACATTTGAATTTTATTCCCTTCAATCTGAATAATTTCTATAACATTTATTAAGTATAGATATATACTAGTAATGAATTTTCTGTGACAGTTTCTACATTTCATCTCCAAAAAATATTTTTACTATGTGTAGAATTTTGGCTTGTTTCCCCTTTTTTAGCTCTTTAAATATCGTTCTACTTTCTTCTGGCCTCTGTTTCTCCTTATGAGACATCAGTAGACATGCACATTTTTATCTTCCAATATGGCATATATGCTTTCACTGCATCTGATTATAAAATGATTTTTCTTCATCTTGGACTTTTAGTAGTTTGATCATAATGTCCTGAGTTATGGTCCTTCTTCTTTTGCATTTGCCCTGCATGGAGTTCCCTGAACTTTTTTTTTTTTTTTTGAGAGGTTTTTGCTATAGGGCGCATATACGCTCCAGACAGACAGAGAGTGACAGAGAGACAGAAAGCAAAAAATCACACCCCAGGGGGGATGGCCATGCTACAATCTCTCCTTCATTCTCCTCTTGGGATCTTGGGCACGCACGCACACGCACCCGGCTTGAGTTTTAAGCCAATGGGTCTGGGACGCAAACCGCAGTCGACTACATGGGAGTTCAGTGACATAACTATTATGCTAACTGCTGGTCCCAGAGTTCCCTGAACTTCTTGAAACCATACACTTTAAATATTTCAGCAAATATCCATTTTCTTTTTTATTATATATACTTTTTTTTTCTTTTGGAGAGGTTTTTTTGCTATAGGGCGCGTGCGCTCGCCAGACAGACAGAGACAAAGAGACAGAAAGCAAGAAATCACCCCCCAGGGGGGATGGTCACGCCGCAATCCCTTCTCCTCCATTCTCCTCTTGGGATCTTGGGCACGCACGCACACGTGCCTGACGTGAGTTCTAAGCCACCGGGTCCAAGACGCGAACCGGGTCGACTATGTGGGAATCCAGCGACATAGCCATTACGCTAGCTGCTGGTTCCCCAATATCCATTTTCTTTATGATTCTTTGTTCAAATCCATCAATCTTTCTCTAGTATTAAAATTACATGTGTATTAGATGTGTTGACATTGTTCCACAGGTCACTTAGGGGCTGCTATTTTTTAATTTTTTTTAACTTTAAACAAATTCTTTATTCATAAAAACAGAACTTTGGTTAGCTAAGGCAAACAGACATTCAGGATATCCATCTAATGAGTTACTGATAAATTACTTCCTTTTTGCTTTTAGAGATTTTGCTATTGGGCACATGTGCCCACTGGAAAGACAAAGACAGAGAGGCAGAAAGCAAGAAATCATCCTCCAGGGGAGATGGCCATGGCACAATCCCTTCTCCTCCATTTTCCTCTCAGGAGTTTGGGCACATAGGCACATGCGCTCAGAATAAGTTTCAAGCTGCCGGTCTGGCACCGGAACTATGATCGGCCATTTGGGAATCCAGTGCCTTGTCCACTACACCACCTGCTGACCCCAAAATTACTTCTTTTTAAGAATGGAAGTACTGTACTCCTCAGGAGAATGGAAGCATATTAAGTGTTCAACATAAGTATCTGATCCTGGAAGTTTAAGTAACTATATTAGTCTTGGTGAGAAAGAACCCACATCATTGGGTACATGCATAGCCTTCATCCTTGCTTTTATCTTTTTTTATTTATTTAATTTACATTTAAGCTCTATACATCCGTACAGTGTACAACAGGGTTATTCTCAGCATGTGTACAGTGCATATTGGTCAAGTCAAAGACATTACTACATACATTTTCATCAGCACATCCTTGCTCTTGTCTTAACCCCATTTATATTTCCATTCTATTAGGAGTAGAGTAGCTAGAGAGAATGGTTCATCATGGTCATGTACCCTCTTTTTTATCTTTTCTTGTCCTTGTTATTCTAGGATCATTTTAGACTCTATAACTTAGCTCCACTGTCCAGTTCATACATATTTGTACTTTAGGTAATTTTTTTCTATCATTTTAGGTATTTATTACAAATGTGCTAAAGCTGTCAAACATACAGGAGCTCTTTTTAAACTTAAGACAAGTTATCTGCCATTGAGGTCATGACCTTGTTTCTGAACATTAGGGATCAGTGCTGTGACTTTTGTTTTAGGACTTCCCAGAAGTAGTCCACGCTTTGCCATCTGTCACAGATATCTTTAGCATTATTAAGTCTCTTGGATCATATGCTTTACATATAGAACATCTGACATTGTAGTCTAAACCTATTTTGTCCTAGGCAAGACTTGAAATTTGGAGTCTACGGCGTGAACAATAAATAGAATATTTTTTCATACATATCTCTCTCATACAAAGGCTCAACAAGCACTGCAGATCTTTCTCAGTAGTAGAAGGCAACTACTTGTCATCCACCTTGGAGAGGAGTTAGTGGCATGCTCCATGCCATTGAAAACACAACTGGTCTGATTATGTCTAGTATTGTGTCAGCCATGTGTCTTCCTTGAGTTCATCACCATCATGCTAGCAATGAATCCACTGAATTATTATAGCAGTTTCACAGCTCTCAAATCTCATCCTAAAAGTTATTTATTATTTTCTTTTTATAAAAGGTCAGTTTACTACCAAAAATCTCCACCAGAATTCCTCAGAGAGTCTGAGTAAAGACCTACATGCTGCTAATTTGTTTGGGAACACAATCTCAGGAAATAGGAAATAGCAGTGTAGGAAAATGAGAGACGTAAAGGAATGAGACTAGTACCAATATTTGAATGCACAAATAATCTGGCTACCATTTAGTATCAAGTGTAGTTGCTTACTCTTGGGACCATCTTTTTCTTATCTTCTTTTACTTATTTGTGTGTGCGGATGGGCGTTTGTCATAGAGCACGTGTGCTTGCCAGAGAGAGAGAGACAGAAATCACTCCCAAGGGAGAATGGCCACACTACAATCTTTTCTCTTCCCTTCTCCTCCTGGGATTTTGGGCAAACACACATGCACACACTTATAAACATGTGCCTGGTGTGATTTTTCAAACTGCCAGGTCCAAGATTTGAAGCACGGTCTGCCATGTGGAAATCTTGCACCGTAACCACCACTCCACTTGTTTACCTCTCTAAGGAACATTTTTTGGTGGCTTATTAAAAGGCTTATGGACCAGACTGTGGCCTGGTAGTTAAGGCAGCTAGAGCCCACAATGCTAAACAGGTGGTTTGAGTTCTGGGCCTGACAGCTTGAAAACGATGCTTTTGTGTGTGTATGTGTGGATGCATGTGTGCCCAAAATCCTGAAAGGAGGAAAATGGATTGCACCATGTCCATGCCCCATGGGGGATGCCTTTTCTCTTTGTCTCCCTCTCTCTCATTATCTCTCTGGCGATTGTATGTGCCCTCTGGCAAACTGAAAAAAAAATAGAAGATATTTAGAAATAATTGCCTCTGAGGATCACGGCATAAGAAGAGGAAAGGAGACAAAGATAATAAAACTACCTATTGGCTCTTGTTTTTTATTGGCTAAAAATTTGTCTTACTGGGTGTCAACCTCAGAACTTCAAGTTTGTCAGTAGACACTAAATGGGGTTATGTGGCATCTTATACCTCAGCATCAGTGGGGAAATTCCAGGCAGACAGTGAGGAGTGCAGGCTGGATATCAAGTGAGGCCCACTCAGCTTCTGTCTCTGTGAAGTGTGCCAGAGCTCACACAGCTGATTGACTCAGCAGTAGCTCCAAGAGACACACGGCTGAAATGACTCGACCTGGTGCACAAGGAGGCTCTGATAAGGACACTAGGTGTGAATAAGCCCTGTCTCATTGTTAGCATGTGTGAGTACTTATTGAGTAAGAGTACACTAACCTTTTCATTCCCTAGTCTCCGAGAGACTAAAATATAAAGACCCCTTTCAGCACATCAGCAAAAACATAATCTCTTATTTAATCCACTTGCAAAATCAAAACAAGCCTGGGTCACTCATGGAACTGATCCTGCATCTTATTTGTGCTGGACATGGTGCTGAACTGCCCAAAGGAACTCACTCCATTACACAGACACTGGGAACGTTTTGCTGTGGCAGCCACACCAGCAGGCCCCTCAGTAAAAACTTACTATCTTTCTAAATTTTTTATGTAGAAATTATTTTGTCTAATCTTCCTTTCTTTCCTTTTTTTTCCCCAATTTTTTTTCCCCGTAACATCCTTGAAAGACTGTTTCCTTTGCTTCCTTTGTGTATGCTTCTTTTACATCTTTTCTCCATAGACTCTGTCCTCCAAGAAATATTTCTCTTAGACCTCCCTAAAAGCCCTTATCATCTTACCTCAGAACTAGTCTTCTGGTTTTCTTGTCTACACAGTGGTTTTCTTCCACTGCTCAGCTTTGAAGTCTGCTGTCCCCAGAGATGACTGCTGCCATTTTTTTAAAAGGCTTTTTGGCCATTGGATGTGTTGACTCACTGAAGGCAAAGAGATAGACAGATACAGTGAGAGGGAAAGTGAGAAATCACCCTCCCCCAAGGGTGGTTACACTGCAATTCCTTTTCCATTATCTTCTCAGGATTTGGGGCACATACACATATGGGCCCGGGAGAGTTTTAAGCCACTGGGTCTGGGACTCGAACTGTAGTTTCCCTGTGGGAATCCAGCACCTTAACCACCATACCACCTGCTGGCTCCAGTCATCTTTTATTAAGTTAAGTTTTACTTATTTAACTTACTTTTAATAATATGATCACAAGTAAAAACAGACTTAAGAATCTTCATGACCCAAATAAGGACATCCACAGACTCCAAATGTATTTAATGTATTTAGAAAAGTCAAATTAATTTTTGTCTACCTTTTATCTTGCATATTGTAATGGATCTGTTGCACATTGCTCCCTCATTTGCTGTTGAGAAGTCCTTCACATAGTTAAAGATTTTAAATGAAACTCACTAAAAACTTTGGCTTTCTGAACCACCTATCTTCATTTCTTCCTGCTTTTATTGAATAGTGCTAATTCTTAAAATATAATTAATATTGCTTCTCTCTTAAGGAATTTTTAGAAGTATTTCTGACCTGATACAGTTCTGAGCTCCATATTAATCAATGTACTCATGGTTTTAATAAGCTATGTTCCTATAATTTCACTTATAACCACTTCCTCGAACATATCTATATCTATCTATCTATCTATCTATCTATCTATCTCTCTCTCTCTCTCTCTCTCTATATATATATATATATTTGCACACACATATATTGCTAGCTCATATTAAACCTTTACTGCATCACTATTATTTTTCGAGGACCACCATAGTAACTTCTATCCAGTCTTTGTATAGTTTGGGGCCTTTTTTTTTCAATAAATTTTCTTCTAATTATCATGACAATGTGTATTTGCTCTTATAACTTTTACCTAATACATGTCTGACATTATTCTAATTACTTTAAATGTATTTATCCATTTTTAACACTAAAAACAAATTTAAAGATGGAGAGTTATTTTACCAGTGAGAAGGTGGATTACTAAAGCAGTTAATAAGTAATAGAGTTAGGGCACTGGTTTAAGTAGCTTGCCTTCAGCCTGTTCATAATCTCCACAGAAATTAGATCACTATCGCTAGGGCAGAAAGGGGTGAAAGTGGGGGTCAGCATATGGTATGATGGTTATGTTGTAATATATTGGTACCACATGGCTGACCGTGGTTGGAGTCCCAGTTCATGGGCCTATATGCCCAAGATCCTAGAAGGAGAACAGAGGAGAAGGGATTGTGGTGTGGCCACCACCCTGGGGGGGGGGGAAGATTTCTTACTTTCCCTTTCACTGTCTCTCTTTCTCTCTCTAGTGAGTGGGCATGCTCTATGGAAAAAAAACTCTAACAAAGAAGAAAGAAAGGAAGAAATGGGTGAAAGTAAGCACAGTCGCCCTAGCACACAATTTAGGCAAGGAGATCGGTCACCTGGCCTTAGGAGTTAGGTCTTGAAAAGTGCAAGAAGCCTGGGTCTCATAGACCCAGTCTGGTCAAAGTAAAGCTAGTCCCAGAAAGGACTGACATGAATGAATTAATATATCCTCTTGTTGCCAGATTACATTTTACAAATTTAGCTGCTTCTATAAAAATATGTATCATTTGTGAAAGTCAAAGGACACTGTTATGGAGAATGTAATAATAAGAAAGAAATAATAAAATTTCATACCACATAAGCGATTGATTGTTCCTGTGACTAAAGAATTAGTGTCAGTGGCCTCTCATGTAGCAGCTCTGGAATTATGGACAGACAGCTTCAGGTGTGAAGGGCAGCTGGGAGCAGTAGTGGCTCTCTCTGCTCGAGAACGCTGAGCCCAAATGTGCCAAGATGGAGGCAGTGATGACAGAAACTGCAGAAGCACTGATGGAGAAGACTTGGGAATTTGTGGACAGGCTAGAAACTCTTGGTTTTCTAAATTATTTTATTATCCTGGGGCAACAAAATTGCTGGTAATAAAATATGACCTGAAAACTATTCTCATTATGAAAAATGTAGTAGCGTTCAATTCCAGTTTGTAGTTTGTTTACTTGTACTGAAACCTATGTGACCCTGAGTTTTCTTAAGACACTGTTCATGTGACTTCATGTATGGGGTTCCAAATAATAAAGCATAATAATGTCTTTCGTTTTCTTACTCCTGTCTCAGAAAAGTTCTTTTTGAACTTCATTATATGTA
>NW_006160040.1:10585486-10617397 GCF_000334495.1 Tupaia belangeri chinensis | reverse complement strand
GACAGTATTTATTTTTTTCTGTTCTAAAATAAAGGCTGCTTTAGAAGGTTTTAAATTTAGAACCATGACTATTTTCAGGAAATTGCAAGTAAAAGATTTTAAATGGGTTTCCTAATGATTAAGACATTCATTATGAAGCTAGCTAAAAGGGAAAAAAAATGTTCCTTCGGTGCATACTTCCCAGAAACAAATTCTTAATCAGTTTTGCATGACTTGATGGTGAATGCCAATATTATTGCAAAAGGTGAATTTCCTGAGATAACTATAAATTTCTTCCTTTTAAACAAACAAAAACTATTTCCATAGCACTTTTAGAGAGCACTAAAATCAGTACTACTTGTTTAAGCCTGGTGGAATCTGATAGTTACTGTGTATTCAAATAATGACATTTGCCATAAATATACCAAACAAAGCTCAATGTTAAAGGCAAGACTTTTCAATATATTTTATTTTTATAGCTTTTTTTGATTACATTATTCCTCATATAATATATTTGGCTACTAGAGTACTTTCTATCTTACCATCAAAGTATTGTCAAACTGCATGTTTAATTCATTGGCCTAATTACTACCAGTGTGTCTTTCTTTCCATGTCAAAATAACAACAGTGAAAATATGCCATTTCATTTTATGGTTATAAAGTTTAAAGCGGGAACAAAATAGTTTTCAAAATCCAGTGGTTTTGTTAGGAGTTTAGCCCGGTAGGAGGTGTTGAAAGTTATTTGTTAGAATTCTTTACAGAGGCTTTTGAAAACCACATATAGTGGACAGCAGGTGATGTGGTAATTAAGGCACTAAACTCCCACATGGGCAACAGCAGTTCAAGTCCAGGACCTAGTGGCTTGCTTTCTCACTTTCTTTCTCTCTGTCTCTTTCTGGTCAAATAATAATAATAATAATAATAATAATAATAATAATAACAATATTAAAATTAAACGGGATCAGCAGTTAGCATAACGGCTATGTTGCCAGACTCCCATGTAGTCGACCGCAGTTCGCGTCCCAGACCCGGTGGCTTAAAACTCACACTGGGCGTGTGTGCATGCGTGCCCAAGATCCCAAGAGGAGAATGGAGAAGGGATGCAAATAATTTGAAAGCAAAAGAAAATCACACATAATAATTTGCTTTGTCCATTTTTGGGGCAGGAATAATATGTGTGTGTTTACGAAAATTTACTCATTTTATTAGTGAAGGAGAATTGCTTCATTCTTATTTTTTGTTGTTGTTCACATATAAATTAGTTTATACACAAAAGGTTTTATGTGTTATCTAAATACTCACTATGGCTTTCTGCTATAATAAAGCTAAGAAATATGACTTTAAAAGTACCAAAATTTTAAACTATAGAGATAGCTTTAAAAATGTTTTTTTCTTCAATGTTGCTTAAAAACCAGCTCAATAATTTGTTTAAAGAGTTATTATAGTATTCTATGAAATGATGCATTTGATATATCTCCTTTATTTTTAAGTAGTTCACAACCTTTGAAAGATTAACAATATAAATTATGAAAATCTCACTCTATTATTATTAGGGTCAGACACTGTGTCTTCTGTAGCCATTAAAATTTTATACAGGAAAGGCCTCCCCTCTTGGCAGACAATCTAATGATTAACCAACTTTTCATGGATGTGTTATTTATTTATTTTAGGAAAGGATTTTGCTATTGGGTATGTGTGCTTGCCAGAAAGACAGAAAGAGACAGAGAGACAGAAAGCGAGAAAATCACCCCCTGAGGAGAAGGCCATGCTGAAATCCCTTCTTAAACTCACGCCTCATGTGAGTTTAAGCTGCCCAGACCGGGAATCAAAACGGGTCAACTAGGTGGGAGTCCAGCAACACAGCCATTATGAATTTTGAAGACTCTGATATGGAGCAAGTAAGAAGGTGACTTCTGCTTATATTCAAGGGCTGAATTAGGACCAGAATCCAAAAGTGGAAATTTATGGGTGATACTTTTAACTTCGTAGAATTTTGAAAATGACAGGGGCAGCCATTTGCATATGGTTAAGGTGACTGGATCCTAAATGGTCAATTGCATGGTTCGAGTTCCAAGCCTGGGGCTTGAAAATTATGCCAGATGTGTGTGCATGTCTGAATAAAATCTCAAGAGGAGAAATGGAGGAGGAGAGATTGTGGCATGGCCATCCCCCATGGTAGGTGCTTTTTCACTTTGCCTCTCTCTTTCTCTTTCTAGTGAGCACATATTCCTTCTGGGAAACTAAAAAAAAAATTGAAAAAGACATTTTAACAGTATTTCTGTCTTGGATGGGGAATTTTAACTAGTTTCTCCAAGTTCTCTTCAAACTCTAAATTATGAAATTTAATTTTGAGTTTTACATTTGTATTTTAAAGCATGCAGTAAAAGTCATATTTTATAAAACAAATAGTATTCATCATGGATTATAGTGTTAAAATAACAAATGATAATAATTATTTATAAAAGAAGTTTATGGACTGGCTGTTGGCATGGTGGTTAAGGGCACTGGACCCCCACATGGCCAAGTGCAGTTCAAGCCCTGGATCTGGTGACTTGCTTTCTCACTTTCTCTCTCTCTCTCTCTCTCATTCTGTTCCTCTCTGGTCAAATTGAAACAAACAAACAAATAAATAAATAAAGTTAAATAAAATAATTCTTTAAAGAAAAAATAAAAATAAACTTAAAATAAAACCAATTTCATTTTTAAATGAAAATATTGGATTATACTGTGTGTGTACAAATGTTTTGAATATATGCTTATGAAACATAGTTGCAAATAGAATATAAAAAGGTCAAAAAACTGACTTCTCCCTGACAACAACTTACACTTTCTTTTTGCCATCATCATCGTTATTGTTTTGCCAGATCTCTTTTTTTTTTTTTTTTGGAGAGGTTTTTGCTATAGGGCGTGTGCGCTCGCCAGACAGACAGAGAGAGACATAGAGACAGAAAGCGAGAAATCACCCCCCAGAGGGGATGGTCACGCCGCAATCCCTTCTCCATTCTCCTCTCGGGATCTTGGGCACGCATGCACACGCGCCCGGCGTGAGTTTTAAGCCACTGGGTCCGGGACACGAACTGCGGTCGACTACGTGGGAATCCAGCGACATAGCCATTACGCTAACTGCTGGTTCCCTTGCCAGATCTCTTTGTTGTTTATTACCTGGCACCTACAGCAGAGATTTATTGTTTAATGGTCTACAGTCCTGCAATCTCCAGAGTGAGCATATTACACTGTGGCATGTTCTATAGAGGTGAGAATGTTACAAAAGTAACTAACACAGCACATTGTTATCAATGCTAAAGACAGGAAGGTAGAGAAAATAATTTGGGTAAACAAATGTCCTAATTAATCTGAATTCTTTCTTGAAGAAACGTAAAAACTCAAGATGATAACCCTTTCAGTATCTTTAGTTCTCTGGAGCACTTCTGGGGCTGATATATTCCCAGCAATCTGTCATGTGCAATGACTTTCTTTGGGAGATGAACATCCTTAAATGCTTTCTCTGTACCTGCCGACATTATATCCATCTTTTGGATGGTTGTCACTTAACTATGCATTTCATAGAAATTTTAGTCCGTGTGCTTTATTGATAGATAGCTAATTCATTAAAAAATATGTGAATGGACACCATTTTCATTTACACACTAAGGATAAAGCAGGTTTTAGAAATAGAATTTCTTACTTTCATAAAATTTCTGTGACATTATTGGCTCAATTATCAAAATACTTTTATCAAGTCATCAGGTAGAAATAACTTTTCCTAACTAATATTTTGAGTTTTCTATCTTTATCATTAGAATCATGTTATTTGTCAGGATAAAAACTTCTCTAAGTATTTTAAGCAAAAATGAATTTAATACAAATACATAAGCCTTTACAAAATTATTAATATAGAAAAGTCTGGGGACCAGCAATTGGTGTAATGGCTATGTTGCTGGACTCTCACATAGTCAACCACGGTACAAGTCCCAGACCTAGTGACTGAAACTCACACCAGGTGCGTGTGCTAGACCAACAGTGATTTATTGTAGTTTGTTATATACCTGGATGAGTATTGACTTATAGATATATTCTTAAACATTAAAAAAATTATTTGTTCATGATTGTTCAAAGTTTCAATGCAGTTTTGACTATAAAATAGTTATAGTCCATGCTTTAGCCTGGGATCTTCTTTTAAAATATACTAGATATATATAACATATTCATTTATATAAATAACCCATCATTTATTATTATATATTGTATACTGACTAATAATTATAGATAAATATGTTTACATATTAAATAAATACATAGTTATATATGTTTGATATATTTATACTATCTTATATATTTATTTAATATATTTCAGACTTATTTGTTCTAGTAATATAGTATTTAGGATTAATTTTTTAAAAATAATTACTTTATTTTATTTAGTCATTCACTTATTATTACTATTTTTTAATTTGACCAGGGAGAGACAGAGGGTGAGAGTGAGAGAAAGAGGAAGTGAGAAAGCAAGTCACCAGATTCAGGACTCGAACCCTGGTCAGCCATGTGGGAGTTCCAACCCCTTAACCACTGTGCCCTTTTTTTTTTTTTAATAATTATTTTATTTTATTTATTCATTCACTTATTATTATTATTTTATAGTTAAATAGATGATTACTTTTGATGACAAAGATGGAGAGGCCAAAATAATTGTCTTAAATGAGATAAAAGTTTATTTCTCATGCATGTAAAAGACCTGGGGTGAAGATTATTCTGGGCTGGTGCAGCAGCATGTAGTCAAGATATAGGCATCTTATATGTGTTTCTCCACATCAGCAAGATTTCCAGTTTATTCTTCTAGTTCACTGCTTCAGTTCAGGCATCATGTCCACATTTTACTAAATAAGAAGATGAAATAAGGAGAAATGCCATAAAGTACATGCTAGGGAAAGTTCTTCTTACAGGTTACTATACCATATTTTTACATGTATCTTTTTAGCCAGATTTTTTTTTAAAGGACAGGATCTTTATTATTAAGAACAGGGTCTCATGCTGTTGAGATTCTCCTGCCTCAGCATCCTGTGTGGCTGGGAGTACAGATGCCATTATGTTGGACTGCTTATGATAGCCTGGAATTGGACCCAGGCTTCCCAAGTGGCCTCAGACTGTGGAACAGTAGCATCCAGCATTCCCTGCAATGGTTGGGTCTAATTGGCCAACTTTCTAGTCACCTGACCATATCCTACTATAGAAAGGACTAGAAAATAAGTCTTATTTTTTAAGCCAAAATAAGTCTTCTTTTTTAAGCCACTGGAAACACCTAGTTTCAGAAAAAAAAGCCCAACAAAAAACAAAAAACTTATATTTGTGTGAATTTCTGTCTCTGCCACAACTTACTTTAAAACCACTGAAAAATAAAGAATTTATGAATACCTATCTTATATGAGTTTTTTAAGTGGCCATGCTCAGAAATGTAGGGAGAATGCCAGAAGAATAGAGCACAGAGCTACTCAAGAAGTACAGCTCACATGCACAAATGATAAAGATACCTAGGAAAGAACTTTGAAATAGGAAACCACGTAATTCCTACTTTAATTTACATCTGAATATATTTCATCTACAGACAAAACTATAGATCTTTGAATTAGAAACCTTGTTAGATATGACTATTTTCCATTTTCTCAGCAAACTAGGAGCAAGAATAAATATATGGTTATGCAAGAACACAAATAATAACGCTCAACATTTATTCACTAATTATTATGCACAAAGAAACCATTGCCATATTTTATTGCATTTTATCCTTACAACAACCCTAGGGAATTGATACTTAGATTGACTCTTTTTAGAGATGAGGACACTGGCCAACAAAGAGGTCAAGTACATTGCCCATATTCCCAGAACTAGGAGGATACTAAATTGGCTCTTGAAAAAAAAATTTTTTAAAAGATTTTTGCCATAGGGAACATATACTTGCCAGGGAGGGAGGGAGAGAGGTAAAGTGAGACATTACACCTCCTCCACCCTGCCTCTGAGGGAATGGCCACATGCAATACCTTCTCTTTCATTCTCCTCTAAGAATTTTGGGCACATAGGCACAAGCACCCAATGTTTTTGTTTGTTTTTGTCTTGTTTTTCATATTTGCTTAATTTTTTAAACATTTAATTACTATACATATTTATAGCATACAAATGAACTTTTCTAGCATGAATACATTATGTATTAGTCCAGTTAAAGAGATTACCATACATTGTGCTGGAAAAAGATATAAAGACATAGGTGATTAAATGTAATATAACAAAACATAATCATAAAATTTAAAAAATTTATAAAAGGAAAGAAAAAAGATTTTATCATACATATTATCAACAGATAATTTTTCCATTTTTGTGTCCATTAAATGTTTTGCTCTTTTTACTACCTTGATTCCCTCCCTCCTGACTTTCATTATCCATCCTCTTCTTATACTGTCTCTAGTGTCAACAGTTGCTTGCCATGCTTTTATACCTTCCAATATTTCAGTTTCTGTCATAGAGTATAGACAGTTGGTTACATATTAAGTGGGTATATATATTGTCTCTCTATTATAGTCTGGCCTGCTTTACTTAGCATTAAGTCCTACCTACTCAACCACTTTCTATCAAATGCCAACATCTCATTTTTTGTGGCTGAGTAGTATTCCTTAGAGTATATATGCCACACTTTTTCAATCATTCATCTGTTCTTAGACATTTTAGTTGGTTCCATGTCTTACCAATTGTGAATAATGCTGCAATAAACATGGATGTGCAAGAGCTTTTTCCAACTGAATGTATTCCTATCCTTTAGATAGATACCCAGAAGTTGGGTCATATGGTAGTTCTGCTTGTAGGTTTTTAAGAAGCCTCCATTTTATTCTCCACAGTGGCTGTACAAATTTACTTTTTTATCAACAGAGTTCTTTTTTCATCACAGCCTCACCAGCACTTACACTTCTTTAAACTTTTACTCTTTTAATAGCCATTCTGACTGGGGTTAAGTGCTATTACACTGTTTTCTATTTTTGTTGTTGTTTTTGTTTGGTTTTGGTTTTGTTTTGAATTGTTTTGTTTTCAAAGCTGCTAGGTCTGGGACATGAACCGTGGAGTCAGCCATGTGGAATACATTATCTTAACCACCATGCCACCTAGTGGTACTTGAATCTTACAGACAGGTTTTTAAGTTCTTATTCCCGACTTCTCCACATGCTTTCTCTCATTTATTCTATAATAGCAGTCTCAGACTTAAAGTTTAGAAATAATTATTCTAATCTGATTTTCCCTTCTGCTGCCTACTGTGACCTCATCAGGGCATTTAGAGTTTCTTCTGCTTGTCTCTGTGTCTTTTCTCTTCTTCTTCTGACTTCACCCTCTCGAAATTCCTAGAACTATTCTTTTAACTTCTCAGTCTTTTCTCTGATCCTGAACTGTTAAGAGTGCCCCAAATAAAATTTTTTAAAGTCCTCTCAATGGCATTTCTTGCCTCTGCAAAATCCAATGCCTACAACCTTGAAATTTCATGTTCTCAAAGTTTTTCTCTTCACTTATGTTTTAGACTTGACACTATACTTCTAATTCCTCCTCATCCCTTAGTGATTTGGCACCTGCTGACATCATTGACTTCAGCCTTCACTATTCCTTCAACTTGGGTTGGAGCCATAGTGACCTTGTAGGTCTTATAGTGTTATATGGTCCACCCACAAGGACCTCCTTCACATTTGCAATTCCCTCTACATGAAATACTTTTATCCCTTCCCTTTTACAGTAAATTACCTGTTTCTCCTTCAAGCCTAGACAATGTACATATCACTTCTCTGAGAAGCTACTCTTGAGCTCCTAAACTCAGTCAGCTTTACCTCTTGTATTGATAACATTCTGTCCCACCCTACATCCTTGCTACTCTAATAGTGGTCTGTGGGCCAGCCTGCAGCCTGGTATCACTTGAAAGTTTGATAGAAATCCAGAATTTCAGACCTCTGTCCAGATTTACTAAATTAGAATATTCATTTTTAATAAGATCCTCAGATAATGTAAATGTACACTGAAAATTTAAGAAACTACCCTTTCAGAGCATTCTCTCAGTTGCAATGGCATGATTGTAATCCAGAGCTCAATATAGATTATCCTCATAGGAGGAATGTGGGCTCCCAAGAAGAAAAGGGTCTTATTTGTTTATTGCCTTATTCAATGTCTGATGCAGAGCCTTGCCCAGAATAGACACTCAGAAATAATTATTGAACAATCAACACATTTCATATGTATTGTATAGAGCAGAAAAATCCCATAAACTGAAATGATTAGAGCCTACTGAACATGATCTATAGTTATATCTGTATTTTCTCCAAAGCTAAAATGTGTAATTATGACAGCATTTTACAAAGAGTATAGTATTTTTTGCTCTATTCAATTACATACAAAATGTAAATCTAAATTTTGACATATATTAAGATTTTTTTAAAATAATTTATTTTACATTCAATCATACAAAATGAATTTTCTCAGCATCTATACACTATATACTAGTCCAGTAAAGATATTATCACATACATTATCACCAACAGATAATTTTTCCATTTTCATGTCCCTTAAGTGTTTTGCTTCATTTTTTTCTCTTGATTTTCTCTCTTTCTCCCTTCCCCATTTCCCACCTTCCTCCCACAATGTCTCTAGTATTCACAGTAATTCTCCATGCTTTTATACCTTCTAACCTTTTAGTTTCTGCCAACGAGTGTAGACATTCACTATATTTTGAGTGAGGACATGCAAAACCTCTCTTTCATAATCTGCTTAGCAATAAACCCTTCATATTAGTTCACTTTTTATCAGATTTCAGGATTTTTTTTTTTTTAATGGTTGACTAGTATTTCACAGTGTATATGTGCCTGCCACATTTTTAACCCATTCATCTGTCCTTGGACATTTGGGTTGATTCTGTATCTTAACAATTGTGGAAAATGCAATAAACATGAATGTGCAAGTGATGTTTTGACGGACTGTATTACTGTTCTTTAGGTATGTACCCAGAAGTGAAATTGCTGGATTATATGATAGTTCTGTTTGTATGTCTTTGAGGAACCTCCATATTGTTCTCCACAGTGACTGTACTAACTTACATTCCCTCCAACAGTGCAAGAGAGTGCTCTCTTCCCCACAGCCTCACTAGCATTTATCATTCTTCATTTTTCAAAAAATCTTAGCCATTCTGATTGGGATTAGGTGGCATCTCATTGTGGCTTTTGTTTGCATCTCTCTTATGATAAGGGATGTTGAGCATTTGTTCATCTGCTTTTTGGTTGTTCATGTGTCTTTTTTAGAGAATTGTCTGTTTAGCTCATTTGCTCATCTTTTAATGAGTTTGTTGTTGTTGTTGTTTGTTTGTTTTCCGGTTAGCTGCTTGAGTTCTCTGTATGTTCTGGTTATCAGTTCTTTGAGGCATCTAAACTTTGACATATATTAATGTTTTAAGAGTTCACAGAAACATACAACAGATGTACATTTTAAAAAGATGTACATTAAAAAAAGGAATACTAGCTAGTACACAGAAGATTATGCATCAATCTGACTTCTTTGTTAGCTATGGTGTTGAAATCAATCATTTTTTTGTCCTTTTGAAAATACTTCTAAAAATGCATTTATATGGTTGAGAATTAAATCTGTATTTGGGAGTCTTATGTCCTACTAAGAACATTATGAAAGCTAAAGTCAGTATAATGATAACAACTACGTGCTCCTGATTGCTACCACTACCATGAAGCCTTAAACTAAGTAGTAACTATTTCAGGTATTATTAAATGCATATCTTGAGGACTAAAGCAAGATGAGATTCCTATGTAAGGTTATGGTTGTTATGAAATCTCAGCTTCTTCAACAGTATGGAAGTCAGGGCTGATGTTTCCGTTACCTGCCTGTCCTCTCCAGCTGGGTGTGATATGGATTTCTCAAAATGTTCTGAGTCAGTGACTTAACTATCCAATCAACTTTGATCTACGAAGACACTTTTCCTTACGTGAGCTCATATTTTGTCTTTGATTTTGTTTCTCTGAGCAAATCTTGATGATTTTTTTCATTCACCTTAAACTTGTTTCAGATGACTGGGTTTCTGAATCAATGGCCTGGAACCTTGATTAGAATCCTGCTGTTACCTGCTTGACTCAAAAAAGCTTTCTCAGTTTATAACAGGGCTCTAGAAATGAGAAGACTTCAGTGAAATATGTTTAAGAATTGAAGATTCTGACAAATATCAGTCGAGAGAAACAGTTCTGCTCATGCTTCCATAGGCTTCTTTCAGTTTACAGAATTCTTTTCTTTAAGCTATGATGGAGTTGCTTCCTCCCTGAGAGAAAATGGAGGGGTCGAGAAAAAGTCCTTCTTGTCAAGGATAGAGGCAACCGGGCTCTCTGTCACCCAGGGATTAAACCTGAATTCTGGGTTCCCCTGTCTACTGGAAATTTTGCTTTTCTTTTCAAACTGGAATCTACTATGTCAGCATGTTTATGTCATCTTCATGGCAAAAGTTTAAGTGGAATCACCATACAATATGCCTTTTGTTGTCATTTCTTATTTTATGCTGCTCAGAATAAAATAAAACACACCTTACAAATGTCAGAAGCCAGGGATTTTTGAGCCATTTTATATTGTTTTATGTGACTCTAGATTATCTTCCTCTCACAGGTAGTCATCCTGATACTGGGTTTATTAGCTGCAGCTGCAAGATATTATTTCCACTCATTACTTACTTGTCTGTTGCTTGAAATACTTAACTGGCTTTGGTAGTCACCAAAGGAAATGGAAATACTGGTGTGAATCATTTTAGATGATCTGCAGTGTCAAGGATATATATATATATATATAACCATGGTCAACCATGTGAGAGTCCAACTCCTTAACCACCACACCACCTGCTGGCCCTAGCATCCTGTCATCTTAATGTCACTACCAGCATCAATACAAGAAAGTCCTTAACTTTTTCTTGAATAACCGAATGAATAAAAGCCACCATCTCAATGCACTATATCACCATTAATTATTTGTATTATAAATAGGACCCATAACATTCCATGTATAATAATTTATTGTTTAAATAGATCCATTGTTTATTTTCAAAGCAACTATTTACAGAAAACAAGTTCTGAATACATATATATATATTTATATACACACATATATATAATTTATGTGTGTATATATATATGTGTATATATATATATACATAATTTACATAAAATGCTTGACACTCACATTTTGTCAAGTCCACTTGTCTATTTCTTTCACTATGTCCCTTGATCAGCTTATTGTTCTATAATATGTTTCATCTCTGTGGCTTAGGAATGAGGAAGATAGGGCTATGCCTAACATCGCACAGCTTAATTTTACTAAAGAGAAATGATTATTATCTTGTTTGGAATGTGCTCTGGCAGTATAGAGATGATTTTAATGATTTGCTGAAACTCTTAAGAAGCCTGGTAGTGCAGTTCCAGTTCATGTTCCACCAATATGGTGGTCACTTTAATCAGTTAAGCTTGGCTCTTAAAACACTCCTTTAAAAATAATCTAAATAATATCTGCATTTTATTAGGAAAAAATGCATTTTTTTCCCCTTACAAACAGGACATCTAAAAATACATTGACTTTGGTGGCAATGCTGCATGCACTCAGGTATAATAAAATTGATGAGCCCATATAATAAAATTTATGGAACCAGAGTGAATTCAATTTATTTGAATATGCTCAGTTATGTTTTTGTTTATTCCCATAACAGATGTTTAATTTACAAACCAGGCAATTACCACAGCTCTTCCAAACAAATAAGAGCAGATTAGTCAAACGTTCACATCAATTTTTATGTTTACCATTAGTTTTATGAGGTGTCATGAATATTCAGTGGTTAGAAAACTATCATTATGGTACCTGGAAAACCTCAAAATGATGTTTCGCATCTCTAAATGCTATTTCTCCTTTTTGATAAAGCTATTAATGTGTGTTGTTTCTTATTACAAGTTGGGCTTATGGGCTGCAATGGAAAAAGCACTCTTTCTCTCAAGAGATCTTGAAGATTCTAATCAATGCAGTGATGGCAATTTCGTGGGAAGTGTGTGAAAGTATATCGATGCTCAGATATTTTTCTCCATGCAAGTAAAGACAGTTTTGTGCATTCTGGAAAACTACCGTGTGGATTTTTTCTTTTAATTTTATAAAGTTTTAATTTTATCTAAAAATAGCTCAGCATGCATTTCTGTGCTTAATTTGCTTTCTCTTCTTTAAGATAACTATTGCTATATTAAGGGAATGTTTTGCTTTTCCAGACGCCAGACTTCTTGTGGCTCTTAATGTGAACCTGTAAATAGGAAGCTTTAACGTGAAGCCATTTATGAGAGAGTTTTTCTCACACAGCAGTTTCACTTTTCTTTTTGGTGCTTAAACTGTCAGAATAAAAAGGCTGTAGCTCCATTATGAATCAGTAAAACTACATGGCATCATCCATAAACAAGGACGAGATTTCCAACCTGGCTACATGGATTACACTTTGGTGAGCTCTGCCCTATAAGCAGTGAAATACCCTCAATACCCTAACCAGATTTTCCAATGCTATGTCCCAATCCATTGTAAGGGTAGGTATTCTATCATAGATTAGCATTCACACTGAAAAGAAAATTAGCAGATCAACATGTTAAAATAATTCCAGAAGGAATAACTTTAATAGAAATATTTGCAATGTAATAATACCAAATGCTGAAACAAAATCTGGTGGAAAACATGCTTCTATTGTAAACATGCTTGAAATTGTAGCATCGTATTTGGGAGATTTTTGTTTTTGGTGTTTTATAGGCAGATTTTTGACAGCAACCAAACCATTATTTGTTTCTTCATCATTAGTTACAGTGTAAAGCCCGAGGAGTATTAACTTTAAAAATAACTTATACACAGGTGGGGTCAGTGATGTAGTGATAATGCACTGTTCAAGCCATGCTAGATCCATATGGAAGACTAGGGTTCAAGTCCCTCACTAGCATGTACATGCTGAATATACTACACCCATGATCATGGCTGACTGGGAAAGCAGGTTACTCACCAGAGAGACAGAAAGTGAGAAATAACTACCACCACCCCAGTGGGGGATGGCCTCACTGCAATCCCTTCTCCTCCATTCTCCTCTCAGGAATCTTAAGCATGCACGCACACGTGCCTAACTTCTGGAGTTCAAAATAATCATGCTGGTAATGGACTTGCAAAATCCAGTGGCTTTGTTTCTTTAGTTGTGGAGTGAGAGGCAATACAGAATATCTATAAAACACATCAAGGTTCATGTTCCCTAATATCTAAAATTAAGACCACTTTAAATGACCCCTTTAGTTTTCAAAAGTTAGGAAAAAAAAAAAGTCCAATAATTGGCGCCAGCAGGTGGTGTGGTGTTTAATGTGCTGGATTCCCAAATTCAACCGTACTTGAGGGCCCTGTGACTGTTCTCCCTGGGGCAGGGGCTAATTTTTCACTTTCCCTTTTACTGTCTTGCTGTCTCTCTCCAGTGAGTGCACATGCCCATGACAAGAAAAAAAAAAATTAAATAGAACAGTATTTTAGGTATTATATACAGTTACTTACTTTTTCATTTTTATTTTAATCCTATTTTTAATGTTATGAAATATTTATAGTTTTCTCCTAGTAAGGTCTTCAATGATCAATCATTACAAATTTGAGTTTACTAGATGTCACAAATAAACATATTTTTGATTTTCAAATTGAGAAAATTAAATTAAAAAAGAAAAACTTAAAATTCAAAATGGGGCAATCAAAACTAGATGTTTCTGCTTAGTGGATCTATCTGTATTCAGCTACTGAACTCTTATGATGATATTCTGGTTTGCATCTGCTCAGTGGAATAATGTAAAAATATTATGATAAAATAAAAAATAACATGTTTGCTGTCAACAATAGTTTTAAATTATGCAAATGTCCTTTATCCCTTTTCTTTATGCTCTTTTAGCTTTACCTATGCCTCTCACTGACCCTCCATGAATTAGTTTTTCCAACTGCTTTCTCTTTTTTTTTGGAGAGGTTTTCGCTATAGGGCACGTGTGCTCCCCAGACAGACAGAGAGAGACATAGTGACAGAAAGCGAGAAATCACCCCCCAGGGGGGATGGTCACGCCGCAGTCCCTTCTCCTCGATTCTCTTCTCGGGATCTTGGGCATGCACGCACATGCGCCCGACATGAGTTTTAAGCAATTGGGTCTGGGACGCGAACTGCGGTCGACTACGTGGGAGTCCAGCAACATAGCCATTATGCTAACTGCTGGTCCCATCCAACTGCTTTCTCTTAACTCTTGCTTCAGTTTTACATAAATACACAATGCATATACTTTAAAAGAATTACTTAACCTAGTTTATTAAAGTTCTTTTCCTTAACTCTTTCAAGGTCAAAATGTCACCCAATATTAAATTATAAGGGACTTCAGAGATCACGCATTGTTTTCTAAAATGTCACCGTCAAACAGCAATCTCATTTCTTTCTCAATTTCAGTGAAAAAAAGTTCAGCCTTTTCACTAATGGTCAACTCTGATTGCTAGAATACATTCCTCTGGCTTTACTAAAAAGTTTGACAATAAGTCACGTTCCTCTATATCCAAACATCAAAGTTGATGACAGATACATTTTTGTAAACACTTATACACTTATAAATAATAGCAAAGAGACAGTAAGGAAAGTAATTATTTCTTCTTTTTCTTTCTTTCTCTTTCTTTCTTTCTTTCTTTCTTTCTTTCTTTCTTTCTTTCTTTCTTTCTTTCTTTCTTTCTTTCTTTCTTTCTTTCTTTCTTTCTTTCTTTCTTTCTTTCTTTCTTTCTTTTTTAGAGAGAGAGAGATTTTTGCTATAGAACACATGCACTTACCAGAGAGACAGAGAGAGAGCAAGTGAAAAATCACCCCCTTGGGGAGATAGCCATGCTGCAACCCCTTCTCCATTCTCCTCTCCAGCTTTTGGGCATGCACACACATGCGCCCTGTGTGAGTTTCAAGTTGCTGAGTCCAGGACTCAAACCGTGGTCAACTATGTGGGAGTCCAGTGATGTTAACATTGTGTCATCTGCTGGTCCTGAGCAGAGCAATTTTAACAGAGGTAAAATGTCATGGGAGCCCAGGAGAGGATGTGATAGATCACACAGGCTTCCTTCTACCTGAGGGAAGGGCTAGTCCTTCCCCTAGATTGGGTGTCACATAGTAAAAACCTTAAACACACTGGGTACGTTTTAGAGAAGTAACATTTAAAGAAAAAGAATTCCAGTTCAAGGGAATGAAGGAATAGATTTAGAAGAGAGAACAAGGCATTGTTTAGAAATTTTGAGGGTGTATGACCTCCTGTGAATGGAAGCAGCACAACACCTGTAAAAGAATACACATTAAAAAGATGAGTATATGCCAGGTCATATATAATCACACTCTCTATTAAATTTTATTTCTTATCATTCTCCCTTCTTTTAGCCCATCACAACCTCTATTTCCCAAATTCCAAGTAGCTGATTCTCTTTTTAGGAGAATTTTTTTTTTTTTAAATTTTGGTATATGGTATATGCCCTTGCCAGAGAGACAGAGAGACAGAAAGTGATGAATCACTCCCTAGGAGGGATGGTCTCCTCCATTCTCCTCTTGAGATTTTGAGCACACATGCACATGTGCCCAATGTGAGTTTTAAGCCACCCAGTCTAGGACTTGAACCACAGTCAACTATGTGGAAATCCAGAGATGTAACCATTATGCCATCTGCTGGTTCCCCAAGTAGCTGATTCTTAAACACCAATGACTATCATGCTTTATAATTGTGTAATTTAATAAATTAACTGTGGTATTGTTACTTAAATGGATTATCATTAAATTTATAAAACAACATTAAGGCATTATAAAACAATTAAATAATATAGGTTTAAAACAAACGAAATAAAATCTCACTTCTCTAACAATTTGTAAAGTCATAAAAGATTTTAAGCACGAGAATAATATGTTTTACCATATCTTTTTTATGAATTTATTCTTGATGCACACATACACAACTATCTCATTCCTAAAATAGAATTTACATGCATAAGACTAACACAATTCCTTACCAACCTATTTAGATTTTAGCAGCCCCCAAATTCAAAAGAACCGTTCTGGATGTGTTCTGCTAGATTTTCCAACAACCTGAGTCAGTTTTTCTCCAACTCAGCTTTGAAGAGTTGGCTCTCCTAGACCAAACTGGGTTACTTTGTGAACTGCCTTGTAAGAAGGGCATGTTCTATTTATTATTGTTGCTGTGAACTGAAAGGCTCAGCTTAAGAAATTGGCTTACTTTTAGGAGTTAATTTATTTTTCATAGAGAAAAATTTCTAAAATCAAAGAAAATAATAGTTAAACATAAATTAATCTACAGTAATGTAGTAAAGATGGTATTAGTTACAAGCCTAAAGTGTCTACTGGTCATTTGAAATCTTCACTCCATTCTGAGAAATATTATTTGGACAAATTGAGTTTTCTCTCAGAACCTACCTAACGCATAGTATTTCTTAAGGATTATTTCAAGATATATAAGCAAGGTGCTTAGACCTGTAGTTATCACATGTTGGCCATTTTGTTGTTGCTGTATGTTAAAACTACAGGAGAGGCATTGTATGTCCCCACTTAATATATACCGAATGTCCTTACTCTATGACTAAAACTGATTGACTAAAGGATATAGAAACAAAGTATATAGATGTAAATACCAGATACAGTGTGTGTGAAAGTGGAGGGTCTGAGGAAAGACATTTAGAAGAAAAATATGGAGGCAAAACATTAATAGGACAAAGAAATGTGGTGTTATATGTTGAAGATATTTTATAATTTTATCAACTGTACTAGGGAGCAACGTTCATCTGTTGAAATATTCATTTTGTAAGCTAAATAATGCGATTGAATGTATAAAAGAAAATGAAACAAAAAATGAAAAAGAAAAGAATATGACAAAAAAACTTACATTGATAAAATCTAAACAGTTAGCATTTCTATTTTTTTAAGAATGTTTTTGTGTTTTTGTTTCTTTGTTTGTTTTTGCTACACATGTACTCACCAAAGAGACAGAAACAGAAAGAAAAACAGAAAGTGAGAAATCACCCCCCAGAGGGGATGGTCATGCCACAATCCCTTCTCCTCCATTCTCCTCTTGGGTTTTTGGGCACGTACATCCAGTATGAGTTTTAAGCTATCGGGTCCAGGACTCTAAGTACAGTCAACTATGCAGGGGTCCAATGGCATAATTATTATACCATCTGGTGGTCCACTCATTTCTAAATATAACTTTTTTGGGGACAGCTTGTGGTGTGGTAGTTAAGGTGGCTGGATCCCACACGGTTAGTTGCCTGGTTTTAGTCCCTCACCTAGTGGTTTGAGAAACACCCTGGGCATGTGTGAATGTATGCCCAAAATTCTAAAAGGAAAGGGAAATGGAAAAAGAATTATAGTACGATCATTCCCCATAGCAGGTGCTTTCTCACTTTCTCTCTCTACTTATGTCCCTCTCTTCCACAAGTTCACATAACTTCTGCCAGAAACAAAATTGTAAATATAATTATTATGTAGGCAATTATTACAATTGAAAAAGGTGTAGTGCAGAGCAAAATATAGAGAAACACTTCATAAATATAAAACATAATTGCTCAGTTATAACAGAATAAGGACGGATAATCCTAAACCAATTCTGACTCTTTATCTTTTAGAAGACACCTTCCTTTGTTTATTGTTTTATTCAATGAGCATTAATTGTAGACCTGATTGTGCCAGGCATTGTGCCTAGACTGGGAATACATGGTGAATAAGCTATGGAGTCTGCTGTCAGTCCAATAATAAATGTCTTTAATCCATTTGTACCATGTCTTAATGACCTATTGTTATGAAATCTTGAACAAAAGAGGAAAATATTATATGAAACTGGGACTTTAAAAAAATATTTCATTTTAATTGCTGCTATAATAAATCTATTTAGAACAACTAAGTTTTTTCTGCTGTCTTTGGCTACTGTACATTTCTGTCTTGTTCATTCATACATCTCCACACTCATGAAACATAGCAGGAAATCAGCAAATATTTGTTGAAAGAAAAAAATGATAAAACTCTTAAAATATGCCCTGGCATGTAGGTAATGTTTAACAACCAACTCTCTAGGGAAACACCTGCCTTGTAACAATTGTTGACCAGTTTCTGATTTTTTGTGGTATGAAATCTACAATGGCTGATATCAAGCTACCAAGGTGACACTAGTTGGTTGGCATTTCTAAAAATCAATCAATTGGCTCTCGCAGCTGGTTTAAACTAGCTCCAACTAAAATATATATGCTCCTGGTTAAATATCGAAACTGGAAGCCATTATGTATATGTACTGTCTCAATTTATAATTATAGAACATTTTCCCAGATTATTAGACATTTTAACTAAAAAGTCTAAATTAAAAGTATCAAAGCTGTGCTGAAAATATATCAACTTAATCTCCATAAAACCCCTGAAGTATGGTCAATACTTTCGTCTATTTTGGAGACAAAGAATCTAAGGCATATAGTACTTGCGTCACACAGCTAGTAAATGGCAGAGCTGAATTCCAACCCTAGCAATTTGGCTGCAAATGCTGACCTCATAATCTTCATGTTATATTGCCATTTGTTGGACTGATAAAATATACGTTAATGTTTCCTCTCACACTTATATTCAGCAGTAAGGGCTTCATGATTGATCAACTCCTTTTTGTTTTAGTCATTCTATTTGTTTGCTTGTTTCTTTGTTTGTTCTGATGAAACATTAATCCCCACAGGAGAGAGAGAGTCAGAGCCAGGAAGAAAACTAGAGGTTGTGGAGCTTTCGGAAATTCAGCTCTGAAACCGTTGTAATAGTTATTCATATAAGGCAAAAGCCAGTTAAATATCTAGCAGTAAAAGAGTAAAAATTGCTTTTATATTCCAACAATTTAGTTGTATTCCATACCAAATAATTCTTCATCTATGCTTACCTAGGAGTCAGAATTCTCATGCTAATTAGGAAGTTCTTTAACTTCTTTTCCTTCATGCCTACAGTAAAGAGAGGTTACAGTAAACAACTTGCAATAATCACTAAAGGTATGCTTTCAGATGACTTTATTTCACTTTTAGCCTAAAGAAAAATGAAAATTTTTCTACATTAACTCTGCCCCAGGGTTAGTTTCTGCTTTCCTCTAGCGAATTGATTTTTCTGATCTGTGAACATTTGGAGGGAATTTATTATACATGTATTTATAGAATGTTAATCGAACAAGAGATCGGGGTACTCTGGGGAAATACAGTAAGTTATGAAAAAACATACGTGTTAGATTTGTCAGCTGGATTCCCCAAGGTCTTTCTCTCCCTAGTTTAGAGAAGAATTCTTACTAAAAGTTAATATTACTTCACTGCCTCAAATTAATCATTATAGAACAGTTTTTCTACCTTAATAACATGTTGGTAACATGAAAGTTCTCATATATAATACCAAAAATTATTGAAATTTCTTAATTAAAAAGCTGCAGTATATTAGTGATTGTTATTATAGGAGCTTCTAAAATGTTATAATGGAATCACTGTCTGATTATTCTCCTTCAGTAGAGGTAAGAAGAGGTTAGTGGGGTTGAGAAGGCAGACACAGGTAGGCAATTTCTAGGTGAGGATTCAAGGCATCTCAAACTCAAATTGTAGATAGGATGACAAGGTCAAATTAAATCTGAATACAAAATAAGACAATTATGCTGAAAGGATGAACAATATATGTGGGTGATGAGATTATAAATGGTAAATGGTGACCAGAATTGAAATTTTTGCCTCTCTCCCTCCAACTTTAGTCCAAACACCATTTAACCTTCCTTGGAAGTTCATGGCTCGAAGTTTGACAGTGGCACCTAAAGGGCATTTCAGTCACTGAAACTTCCCTGAAATCCAGATGAAAAAGCTAATTCTCAACTTTAGTTCATCACAGGAACTTGGCCTACTGACAACTGTATTTCTCTAAGAGAATAAGAGTATCATCTAAGAGGACAGTCAATTTCCAGTATTTGGTTAAATCCAAATGGATAACAATAGAATGATTAGAAATTTATAACATAGCTGTAAGTTATATCAATAAATCCTAAAAATAAATGAACAAACAGAACTCTACGGTAAGGGAGAAATATTGTGATGCTATAAGAGTTTTTTGAAGTTCTACTGGAGAATGTAAAAGAGAAAAGAGAGTAAATAAAATATTCTGAAATTCTTATTATCTAGGGTAACCAGTAAGGGAAAGGCCAGTGATAGGCTAGTGAAGTTTGTCTGGCTCTTTATCTCTACTCTCTCTGTGTACACACACACACACACACACACACACACACAGAGGTAATGTTTAACAACCAGCTCTCTACAGTGCCTTGCACTGTAATGGAATTTATGCTACCAAATGATACCACTAGATGCAGAGAAAAGAGATAAACATATGGTTTCTCATGAGCTAGTACAGGTTGTATCCAAAATGCCACTAGCAGAGTCCCCACAAGGAGATGAATAGTCAATATCTTGTTTGAATATAACAAAAAAGAGGTATGTATTTGCACCCAACTGTTAGAGATATGTACTTAAATTCCAGTGGAACTGAAAACAATGCTAGAACTTAAAGAAGTCCTAATTGCTACTTTAAATTCATTAAACTAACCCAAATAAAAAAGCAAAAATTAGAAACATCAAAGTAAAGTCATAAATACCACGTAAGAGTCAATAACCACCTAGTGTGTAGTTCATATTGTGATGAAGCTTTGCTTTTGTAATATATGAACTAAAAAAAAAAAAAAAACACTTTTTAGTGAAAAACAAAAAGATTCAAAGTTAAAGTGGAGCCAAATTATGAATGACTTAACTAAAGCTGCCTTTATTAGTGTAGGCATTAAGCTTGAGAGAGCAGAGGATTGTGGAGAGGTTTAACCAGGGAGTATTCTCTGTTTCAATTAACATTTATTCTCATCTTTGGTGGAACTGAAAACAATGCTAGAACTTAAAGAAGTCCTAATTGCTACTTTAAATTCATTAAACTAACCCAAATAAAAAAGCAAAAATTAGAAACATCAAAGTAAAGTCATAAATACCACGTAAGAGTCAATAACCACCTAGTGTGTAGTTCATATTGTGATGAAGCTTTGCTTTTGTAATATATGAACTAAAAAAAAAAAAAAAAACACTTTTTAGTGAAAAACAAAAAGATTCAAAGTTAAAGTGGAGCCAAATTATGAATGACTTAACTAAAGCTGCCTTTATTAGTGTAGGCATTAAGCTTGAGAGAGCAGAGGATTGTGGAGAGGTTTAACCAGGGAGTATTCTCTGTTTCAATTAACATTTATTCTCATCTTTGTGTCTCCCTCAAATTATTCCTGTCCTTTCCCTTATCTATGTAGATTTCATTCCCCTTTCAAGATCCAATTTAAACTTAGAACTTGTTCATGGTCCCAGAATATAAGACCAAGTAAGACCATCTGAGTTTCAGTTTTTGTTCTGTCATTTACCAGATATATAACCTTATGTGAGGTATTTAACCTCGATGTGCTCAATATTCTCATATGTACTATGGGAATAATTATGAATTAAAGTATATAGATTTTGAAGAGTATCTGGTCTGAGAAGGCATTTAAGTATTAACTATTAATATTATTATCATTATTACTGTCTTTTCTCACCTCCCACTCAGGAGATTATGATGAGAATCCATGCTTGTTTCTTATGCTTCTCAAGCCAGGGATCAGAAGGAGAGAAAACTTCGTAGGTGTCAGCCAGAGTGAATTTGTCCATATCCCCTAGGCTATCTGTTCACCACATTAGGCCACAGTGAGGGGATCTCACAACTTGAGCCTGTGCCTTGTAGGCATGCTCTAAATTCATTACCTTTTCTCTGAAGACCATAATGCAAGGAGGTATCATAAAAATTCACCCTTAGTTTTTTTTGACTGTTTGTTTATCTTTTTGTATATTAATAATAAGTTGAAAATAATGTTTACTCATTGGTTAGACTATTGGCAAAGATTTTAAGTACAGCATTACATTTAATGAAAAGATCTCATTGTTTTGAAGAAGTGAGATTCAGAAAGGTAAAGTAATGGATTCACGATTCCAAAGTTAACAGGAGTAGAAATTGTGTCAAAGTCAAGTCTGCCTGGCAACCGAGGATTTGCACTTGCATGAACCCTGTGTCCCAAAATTGAAACCTCCCTGAAAATGGTGGCCACACCTTCTACTGTGCGACCTCAGCAAGCTGAGCATGTCAGATGATATTTAATAACAAATCTTTTGACTCATAAGTATTTAATAATGAATATGATCAAATTTTTTGCTAGTTAAAGAACTTAAACATCTGAATGTATTTTCACATGAGGACACAGAATCATTTATTATTATTGCTCTAGCATAGGAACCAATTATTAAATGTCTGGAATGTTTTAGATACAATTCTCATTAAAAAAAAGATATAGTTATTCTAATGGTATCATCCCATGTAAAACTTTTTGGAAAAAGTGATTTATGTGAAATTCACTATTTTCTCTACATAATTACCATTAAAATATAAAAGTGTCAGTCAGTGATGCTATAATTTTAATATGTTCCCCCCAAATTCATTTATGGAAATCTAGTGAGTCATTGTGATAGTGTTGAGAGGGTGAGCCCTTAATTTTATGGTGGTGTCAAAATCTGGGACCTTTGGAAGGTAATTAAGATTAAGCCCATCATGCTGGGATCCCCATGTGTGGATTGAGGTGAGTTTAGAAGGAGAGAGAGACACATAGACACAGGCACATGGATGCTTTTGCTCTGTCTGGTCATAGGATGCTGTGAGCCCTGAAGAGAGCTTCCACTAGCAGGAAGATCTTGCCAGATGTTGCCCCTTAACTTAAACCTTTGAAACTGAAGATAAATAAACCTTTATTCTTTTATTTATGTATTTTTTAATTTTTAGAGTTAATTTATTTCTTCCACGAGAGAGAGTGACAGAAAAAGAGAGACAAGCACTTTCACGGTGTTCATGTGGTGGTCTGCTCCCAGCCTCAGCTAGTCAGGATTAGGAGCACAGGGAGCCCTAAGACATGAATCCAGGACCTTCCCGGATGGTCTTAGCATAGCAGAGGGATGCATTATCACTGTATCACCACAGCTGGCCTAAATTCTCTTTTCTTTAGGAATTATCCAGATTCAGGTATTTCTGTTAGTAGCAACACAATGGACTGACACAGGTGACTTTTTATATTTTACCTGTCATCATTTTCTTCCAGAGCTAGTGACTGAAAATGAACTGCTATTCTGAAAGCAGTCCAGAGATACCCACTTTAGGATCAGACAGAGCCAGTGTCTCATCCTTCTGAATATCTCATCTACTTCTTATCTGCTCAATTCTCCCATGTACAAACACACCACCAGACGCCATAGTACTGATTCCCCATCAAATGGCCGACCTCCTATTCAGGTCTTCTTGGACCCTGTCTCCACGGCAAGTGATACTCAGTGACTTCTCCCCCACACCTCACTTAGGTGCTCATTTTCCTTTGCTATGTGCATTATTTATCTGGGTGTTATTGAATTTATTTAAGTGCACTCTGTGAGGCATGGAGGTTATATTATACTCAGACGTATAATTTAATTCTAATATTCCTGAGACTTAATTGCATGTAACCACTGCTCTTGGCATTTTCATTTCATTTGGATGTGATTCTTTTACAGCGTTGGCTAAGAAAGAAGTATTTGCTTTCCTATGAGATTTACATTTCTTCTCTCATAGACGTGCTAAGATTATTTATAATAAAGATCTTCTACAGTTGTGCATAAATATCATGAGAATTACATTTCTCACAGGTCTCCTTTCTGACTATAATTCCAAATGTGATTGGTACAGAATTTATATTTGCCCTGAAGAAATTTATTTGAAAACCTCAATCTCTTTCCTGGGAATGTTGTGGAGAGTATTTACAACAATGCTGTGTCTATCACTGATTTGGATCATTACAATGAGAGACAACACTCATTAGGCTCTTACTCCAAGTCAAAAGTCTGTGTTCAGTAATTCAGATGTCTTATCTCACCTAATCCAAACCACATAGTTTGGTCTGGCACCTTTATCTTCAATTTATGAAGATAAAATAGTCTAGGAGAAACTACTTTGCTTCCCTAGCATCAAGAGCTGGTAAGTATGAAAAATTAGACCCACTTAGCTCTTTCTTCAAATAAAATATTTACTCTTCACCATTATACTAATAGTTGTCTAATATTGCTTTGGCAATTTCTGTTCTATTGTTTTCTTTAAAATGCAGTTTATTAATCACAAGAATCCCTTTTTAAAATCATCCCAGTTCAAGATCAAAATAAACATTGATTTTAAGAAATCTCTAAAGAAAATTTATTGAAAAGCAGTTAATTGAACAATTTTATAAAAGTGATGTAGGTTTGCCAATGAATATGAAAAGTGGAATTTTCTTAATCATTATTACTTTTAATTATCTAAAATCATTCATGTAAATCCTCAATGAAGTTGTTTTTAAAACTTTATTTAACTGGATATTTGTCCTTTTCATCTGCTGTATTCAAGAATAGTGAAAAATGAAATACAATAAAAACATCAATTTCTATACTGTAATTTTAAACTTTAATTGGAAAAGCAATATACTATAACATAAAATGCTGATTATTTAAAACATTACTCTAGTTTAAAGAGAAAAAAAGCTAGCCTAACTCTGGCAACTAATTACTTCTATAGATTTATTTCTACAATATGCACATTTCAAATACCATAGTGACATAAGAAATGGTCCAAAAGAGATTAATCTAAACATGCACACACACACACTCACACATACACACTCACACACAAATACACTTACAAAAGAGTCCATAATGAGAGCATGACTTTATACTTAGAATGTCTTCAGTTCTAAATTTGTAAAAACAAATGCATTAGGAAAGGTGATTTTTTTTCATTAGGTAATGCATAGAAAGAATATGTCAATATCTTGATCAAAGCTAAACTCAGTTTATTTTTTTCTAAATATT
Source organism: Tupaia belangeri chinensis (assembly GCF_000334495.1). Classification (NCBI taxonomy): domain Eukaryota; kingdom Metazoa; phylum Chordata; class Mammalia; order Scandentia; family Tupaiidae; genus Tupaia; species Tupaia belangeri. Next base: position 10,592,377 of record NW_006160040.1, on the reverse strand, counting down.
AAAATTAATTAAAAAACCCAACTCCAGGTACTTTTAATTCCTTTTCCCTGTTTTGGTCTTTATAGTCTCATCTGTTAGCATTTACCATTATATCATGTGCTATATATTTTATTTAGGTATCTTCTTATCTGTTGTTCCATTAGAATAGTGTCGGAGATTTTCCAACTGATACATTTAAGATTCCTAGTGCCTGCAACAATGCCTGGCTCATGGTACATGGTCCGTGAATCCTATTGAATGAATAAATCTGCCTACTTTATAGAAACCTAATCTCTTGGGAACAGCAGTTGGTGTAATGGCTATGTTGATGGACTCCCATGTAATTGACTGCGGTTCACGTCCTGGACCTGGTGGCTTAAACTCACGCCGGGCGCGTGCGTGTGCCCAAGATCCCAAGAGGAGAATGGAGGAGAAGGGATTGAGGCGTGGCCATTCCCCCTGGGGGGTGATTTCTCACTTTCTGTCTCTCTGTCTCTCTCTGTCTGTCTGCCGAATGCACACGCCCTATAGCAAAAACCTCTATTAAAAAACAAAAAAGAAACCTAATCTCTTAGGAATAATAAAGTTAATTGTACATTTTTAAATATTACGTATGAAGAATAAATCAAACTGAAAGTATATTGTTTGTGTGGTCAAAGATATAGTAAAATGCAGACCAAACTAGGTAGAAATGTATAAATAAAAACAAAGTACTTCTGAGATAAAGAGCACTTTGAGAACAATTTGTATGTAAAAACTAAGAATTTCGATGTCAAGCATCTTGGGCAGTTCACACAGATTCCCCTATGCATTACACTCTTCCTTCATAAACCACAGGAGGCCACATGCCTTCAGCTGTTTCACCCAGAGAGTGCGAATCAACAGCTCTTTCCTGTGAGGCATGTGCACTCGAGACGCTTTCTGCTTTAATTTACAAAATCTAAATTTAATCTGCATGAAGTAAACTATAGCGATTCTAGCGCAAGATTCTACCTGCCAGGAGCCACCTACTCAGATCATCATTATCATCATTGTTGTCATCACTGCTGATTTGATAAGAAAAGTAGTTTTATTTTATTTTTTAAAGTTCACGTATTTCTTTCTTGGAACAGAGAGAAGGAGAGACAGCACTCTCAACAGTGCTTTGAAACCATACTCTATCCTCCGCCTTGGCCAGTCTCAGCTCACAGGCATGTGCAGCTGGATATACTCTGACAAGTCTTAGAACAAAACTCGGGACCTTCCAATGTGGTAAAACACAGAGCAAAGCATCTTGCCACTGAATCACCAATCTGGTCCCCAATGAGAAGTTTTGAATATCGTAAATGCCCCTTACAAAGGGAAAGCAGAAGGAACATTTACTTCCGGCTTTTGGACAAGTCAGAACTTCACTTGAACTCCAGCTCTGCTACTTATTGCCAAGTAATATAACCATCTCTGATAATTATCTTCTGTTTACCCCTTTCCCACCCTTCTCTGTGCTCCTTGTGACTGAGTTCCACGGAGTGCAACACCAGGTAGCCTTATTCTCTGACTTCCGATTGGATTCAGTCAGTAAGAAGGTGCTAGATGAAAGCTGGGGAATGAAAGAAGTAGAATGATGGGTATCATTCTTTCTGGTCCTGCCCAACCTCACAGCCATCTCATCTGGCTGTTCCTCTCAATCACCACTCCTATTGCTGTGAGACTCTCTCCTACGACTCACAGGATGCACATAACAAACTTCCTCTCCTTGATTTTTTAGCTACGGGATATTGTAGCTTCCTGCTATTTCTCCTGCCTGGGTGTTTAACTGTCCTTTGTTAGTTCCCCTAACTGTCCACCCCTTCTCTGGTGACTAACAGATACACAACTAAAATATCAATTTCTCTATCTGCATGCCGAAGGCAATGACTATCTTTTTTTTTTTTTTTGAGAGGTTTTTGCTATAGAGCGCGTGCGCTTGCCAGACAGAGAGAGACAGAGAGATAGAAAGCGAAAAATCACCCCCCAGAGGGGATGGTCACACCACAATCCCTTCTCCTCCATTCTCCTCTGGGGATCTTGGGCACGCACGCACACGCGCCTGGCCTGAGTTTTAAGCCACCGGTCAGGATGCGAACCACGGTTGACTATGTGGGAGTCCAGCGACATAGCCATTACATTAACTGCTGGTTCCCTTTTGGTTTGTTTTTGATAAAATGAGATCACATGGTTACATTATCGATCACAATGTCTGGCATGTATTTGATAATCTTAGTAGTGATTGTGATGACATGTTAGTAACAGTGATGATTTTTTTTTTAAAGAGAGAGTTTTTTTTTTTTTTTTTTTTTTTGCTATTGGGCTCATGTGGTCACTGGAGAGACACAGAGAGACAGAAAGAGAAAACTCATTCCCAAGGGCCTGGCCATATCACAATCTCTTCTTCTCCAGGCTCCTCTTGGGATTGTAGGCATGCACATACATGCATCTGACATATTTCAAGCCTCTAGGTTCAGTATTTGAACTGTGGTCAATCATATGTGAGTCCAGCAATGTAACCATTACACCATCTGCTGGTCCCAATGCTTGTTTTTATCTAGCCAGATTACCAATAATATCCTCGGGTTTTGTAGTTTTTGCATGCATTTTTCAAATGCATAATATAGATGAACAGGAAAATATTCCAAATGAACAAAGAAAACAGCATCTATTATCCATTCTTATTTTAACAGTTTCTGCAGCAGAAATGATACACGTGTTTACTCCAAAGTTGAGTGGCAAGTGTAATCTTGTGTCCAGAATGCCACGAAGTATAGCTCTGAGTTCTGTAGCTGCATCTATGGTTCTTGTGGCTAAAAACTGCCCCAGTTCCTTCTAAACTTCAATGCAGTATACTAGTGTAGAGGCTGGTGAACTAGCTCCCGAGATCCAAACTGATGCCAGGGCTTTGAGCGCCACTTCAGCTACCATTACACCACAGGTCTTCAGTCTTGAGAACTATGAGATACTTGCTATTCAACCCCAAATTCTCACACTGAGACTGGCTAAAATGAGCAGCTGAACCATGGAGATATTTCCTTCTGTGCTTTCCAAACTCTCCAATTTTTGTCACTTGATTTATATATGGATATAGTCACATCAGAATTGCTATTAAAATGATGCTGTATTATTTAGAACGGTCAGAACACTCCTAGGTCTGTTCATTTGAATAGTGAGAGAAAGTGTTGAGAAAGACGATTGTGAATTTAAGTTTTGTATTTACACTTGTATGTTTAGCCAAACCAATTGACTAAATTATGAAAATAGTTTCATGAACAGAAAATAATAATTTAATATAAAATATATCATAAATTCAAATAATGACTTAAATGGGGATGATGTACTCATGAGAGTTGATGTCTTGAAAGAAACACAATTACAGACACAATATTAATCTGATAAGGAAGTGAATTAACCAATGAGCAAATGGAATAAGATATCTAAACATTTTGGCATATAGAAATAAAGTAATTCATCATGGAGTCCAGTGTCTTAATATATAGAGACAGTGAGTAATTCAGCTTTACAAGGCCTCCTTGAAAAAAATAAATTCCACAATTAGTTTAAAATCTTCTGGTGAGGGGCCAGCAGGTAGCACGATCACTAAGGCACTGGTCTCTCATATGGCCTACCAGAGTTTTGAGTCCCATACCTGGCAGCTTGCGTTCTCATTTTTTCACTTGCTTTCTCTCTCTTTCTCTCTCTCTCTCTCTCTGTGTCTCTGTATGTCTCTCTCTGATGAGAATATGTGCCCTATAGCAAATTAAAAAATAATAAATTATTAAATAATTTAAAAATAACTTCTGGTGATAGGGTATTCTTTAAAATTTTTGTTTTCCTATGTAAACAAATGTTTATGACCACATGAGACAAAAATTTTGCAGCAGTAATTTACAATTTTTTCAAAGTTTTTGCTATAAAAAAAGGAATAAATACTGTCTGGAATATTAACTCAATATAAAATTCACATAGGTTTAGCAACAATATTTATTGAGTAAATTTGCATTTTCTCGTCATAAGGCTAATTTTTCTCTTATCTGTTCTCATTTCCTCCTAAAAATTCATAGGGCATACTTTGGGCTTTTCTTCTTTTCTTCCTTTTTTTTTCTTTTTCTTTCAGAAAGTCATGTTGGGTGGATAATGACAAGATGAGACAAGTAAGTCTAAATATTTGATGGCTTGTGTATAAGCACCCATAATTCAAGGACTGATTTTTTTTTCTCCATAGGCTCAAAACAGGGGAGTTTAGAATAAAATTCACATAATTTTGCAGAAATGTAATTAAACTGACATATTATACATCTAAAATTTAAATGTCAGATTTTATTTTGCTAACTAGCCTTTTTAAAAATCCTTTTTATTAGGATGAAGTTTAAATATTCACCTACCTTCTAAAAAAGATGAAGTCTTAGGGTGGACAATGGTGCATTGGTAAAATGTGGCAGTCTCTGAAGTAAGTCCATGTGGGAGGGTTGCTGGTTTTTGTCTGTACCTCCCTGTGTGTTCCAGATGGGCAGATACGATGATCCAGACCAACTGAGACTGAGGGTAGATGTGGTGTCAAGGCCCCGTTGAGATCTCTGTCTCTTTGTTTCTCTCTTTCACACACACTAATGGGATAAATAAATTCACTTTTAAAAAGTTAAGTCTAAGACTGGGGGCCAACTGGTGGCATAGTGGTGAAGGTGCTGGACTCTCACAAGGTTGACCTCAGTTCGAGGACCTAATGGCTTGAAACTCATACCGGGTGCATGTGTGTACGTGCCCCAGGTCCTGAGAGGACAATGAAGGAGAAGGGATGGCAGAGTGGCCATTCCCCCTGTGGGGTGATTTCTCACTTTTTGTCTGTCTGTCTGTCTCCCCTGCTTCTGTGACGAGTGCACATGCCCTATACCAAAAATCTCTCAAAAATTTTTTTAAAAGAATTAAGTCTAAGACCTAATTACTCAGGAAAAGATAAAATTCTGTCAGATGCCCAGTATATGGTATTTTTTTGCTTTTTTTAAAAAAAGAGTTTTTAATGAAGTTAAAGAAATGAACTATAGATACTCTAAAATAAAGTTATGCTGGAGGAAAGTTCTTATAGAAATTTGATTCTTAGTACTTTCTAAAAACAATTCTAATTATATTCACAGCTATCGGACTTGTCTTGTCCGGTGAGAGTTGAAACTTAAATGCTTTTCTTTCCATTTCAATTTACTTGTTACATTTATAAAAGAACAGTGGATTGTGTAAAAGAACAGTGTAATGTTCTGTAACTCAAAGTAAAATACAAGGAGTAATTTATTTATAGGTTTTTAAGTAGTATTTGGCTAAAAAAAAATCAAAACCTGGCCCAACTTCTGTGGGCTAGTTGGTGGTATGCTAAACTGCAGTGCTGGAGGCAACCTGGCTGACCTCAGGTTTGAGTCCCCTGCTACATATAAACTAAAAATCCTGACAGGCTAGAGGGCTAGGGAATGGGATAGCAGTTAACCAGACCCTCTACAGGATTCTTTTCTGTTTCCCTCTCAACTTTCTCTGGTTTACATATGCATGCACAAGTTCTCTGTTATAAGGAATAATAATAATAGTATTATAATAAAATATAAATAAAAATAATGTAAATACATAAATAAATGAATAAAAGTATGTGTGCAATTTATTCTCCTGTAGAATTAAATCAGAGTTAGGAAGACAAGCTTCTAGGAATATTGACTTTTTTCTTTTCTTTTTTTTTTTTTTTTTTGGAGAGATTTTCGCTATAGGGCGCGTGCGCTCGCCAGACAGACAGAGAGAGACAGAAAGCGAGAAATCACCCCCCAGAGGGGATGGTCACGCTGCAATCCCTTCTGCTCCATTCTCCTCTTGGGATCTTGGGCATGCACGCAAACGTGCCTGGCATGAGTTTTAAGCCACCGGGTCCGGAACGCGAACCATGGTCGACTATGTGGGAGTCCAGCAACATAGCCATTACGCTAACTGCTGGTCCCCCGGAATATTGACTTGTTTTGGACTATGGAGCAAAATAATTTATCTGTGAAAATTTAAAAAACAATTAGTTTTAAATTTTTATTCATTGCATTTATTTCTATAGTAAATAGGTTAATTAGCATTGAGTATATATTCATTAGTAATAATTCATTTCTTTAGGACAGAATTAGTTTTTTACTTTCTATAAAGTTTGAAAGACTTTTCCTTGGCTCTGAACAATTTTCAGGAACGCTGAAATTGAATCAAAAAATGTAATCCTAAAAATCTAGGTTACAGAGATACATGTGATTTGGCTGCTTTCAAAATGTTCTAAAATATAATATAAAAATTCTACAAAAATACTTTAGCGATTTTATTAACTCCTAGCTCAGGTCAAAACAAGATATTTATAATTGATGCAAAACTGACACTCCAGTAGCTTCATTAATTTGAACTTACCAAATACCCTCAACAAAGTTTTATAACTCGGGAACCAGCAGTTAGCGTAATGGCTATGTTGCTGGACTCCCACGTAGTCAACCGTGGTTCACGTCCCGGACCTGGTGGCTTAAAATTCACGCCGGGTGCGTGTGCGTGCATGCCCAAGGACCCGAGAGGAGAATGGGGGAGAAGGGATTGCGGTGTGACCATCCCCCATGGGGGATGATTTCTCGCTTTCTGTCTCTATGTCTCTCTCTGTCTGGCAAGCACATGCGCCCTATAGCAGAAAACCTCTCCAAAAAAAAAAAAATAAGTAAAGTTTTATAACTAAACTTTCATTTTACATAAGGCATGAAGTATGATATTTTGCTCAAAGAAAGATATAGTACTTGGATTTTTGAAGACTAAAAAAAACTTTCTTTTACACTCATGTGGCATTTGAAAAACTACAATAGAGAAAATATCAGAAATTAAATTTTTTTAACCCATTACAATACCTTTTGCTTTTTGAATGAA
>NW_006160040.1:10577349-10585459 GCF_000334495.1 Tupaia belangeri chinensis | reverse complement strand
GAATGTGGGAACAGGATTAGATGGGAGATTTTCCTTGAATATATTTATACTTTCATGATATTAATTAAGTGAATGTATTATGTGTTGTTCCAAAAAGTCAACTTAAAATAAAAAGTAAGGGACCAGCGGTTAGCATAATGGCTATGTCGCTGGACTTCCATGTAGTAGACCATGGTTCGAGTCCTGGACATGGTGGCTTAAGCTCAAGCCGGGCACATGTGCGTGCGTGTCTAAGATCCTGAGAAGAGAATGGAAAAGGGATTGCAGCACGGTTATCCTCCCAGGGCATGATTTCTCACTTTCTTTCTCTCTGTCTTTCTCTGTCTTTCTGGCAAGTGCACACGCTCTATAGCAAAAACCTTTCCAATAAATAAATAAATAAAATAAAAATAAAAAAATAAGTAAAAGTTTATGTTTTTATTTTAGTTGTTTTTTGCATTTCCTTTATTTTTTGAAATAGCTACTATACTATCAACATCAGATTAATAGAAATATCTGTAAATTGGAATATTCTAGGCACATTTCTCTGTATACAGAACTAGATTATGCTTAATGCCATGACAATTGTCACAGATTTTCCTTCTTCCTGATGAGAACTACTGCTAAAACAAATTCCAAACCTTTAGACCCATCATCCCTTATGGAAGGAAATAAATTCTGTCTTTAAGTGAGTATAAATAATACTAAATCTCAGTCTCTTTATTGCTAATTCTAGTCTTATTTTATACATTGACCAGCCCCATTGACTTCCTTCCTGCTTGTTGGTTTTGGACCATCTATATGGATTCAAAACAGAACCTTATTTGTATGTTAGAAGCATGTTAAAAGACCCTGACCGAGAAAACCCACAGCGTCCAGATCAATGGTTAACTAGCAAGGATCAGCAAGTTATCTGAATTGAGTTTCATGCTTCAGAAGATCATAGATAGATACTGAAATGATGATTCTTCTTAGGAACATGAAGTATTTTACATATTTTATAATTTAATTCATCTATGTGGAGGAAGGAGTAATATTTTCTTCATGAAAAAGGAAAAGAAAAAAATGGTAAGGGTAGGAGAAAAGAACCAGAAAAAACATCCCTCTTGCTCTGTGTCTCCAGATGACTTTGTCAGCATCATGTAGACTTTGTGTGGTGTTAACAACCAGCGAAGTGTTATGGAGATGGGTGTAAGGGCTTGTTGAGAAGATGTTATGGGGCTTTCCTGTTATTAACAACATGTCTCAGTTTTCCACACTTAACCAATACATTTTCCTCTTTTGGCTATACTCCTCATCTTAGTTCTCATCGTAGTTGGTACCTTTAAAGTTTTTTCCTTTTTTATGTTGGTTAAATGCTGACATTATTTTATTTTTTCTGCTATATCTTCAGACCCCTGAGCATTTTAAAGACACTTTAAGTAGTTAAAGGCTTAGAACTAGTTTAATGATGATAATTACTTTTACTTGCATTACTTTAATAGTTTATTTGTAGAAATTATTCACATAATTTGGGAAAATATTCCATAAATGGCAAAGTTTTCTTTAAAGGATGAAGAATAAACTAAGAATTAAACTGATTTTAATTAACATTCATAATTACATAATATAAACATTTGTAATTATATAATATATTATATAAACATTCATAATTATATATTATATACTTATATATATCATATCATAATTATATATATCATATAAACATTCATAATTATATATTATATAAATTGTCTAAAATTCTTGCCCAGGTATAATGACACACAGAAAGCATAACACCATGTTATTTGAAGCTGTACTACTACTAATAATAATTCTAAGATATAATTTAACTTTGTCCATAATGGAAGCGCTACAGTATTATTATACAAAAACAGAAACTCTGCTGCATACCAAAATATAATGACTATCTCAAGGAAAAACATATTTGCATGATTGAATTGTCAACTAGTTACTTTTGCCTTGTCCACTGATTTTACATAAAAGAACAACTGTCAAACTGTATTTATTCAGATTTAGATATTTGGCAATCATTTGATCAAAAATGAAGGGAGTAAGACTAATTTCAAGGAAAATAACTGACAATATTTATTTCTAATTTGAGATTTCAAGTGAGAATTAGAATTTTGGAAACTTTTACCCACTGGTGTGATCTTGACAGTTTCCTCTCATAAAACTTTTTTTTATGAGATAGGTGTAGGTGGTGGCATTAATGTACAAATGTAGTCAACAATGTATAAAAAGTTATGTCAAAAGTATAAAAGGGACCAGCAGATGGTGTAATGGTTATATTGATGGACTCCCACATAGTCGACCATAGTTCAAGTCCTGAACATAAACTCACGCTGGGTGCGTGTGTGTGCGTGCTCAAGATCCTGAGAAGAGAATGGAGGAAAAGGGAACATGCTGTGGTCATCCCCTGAGGGGATGAGTTCTCACTTTCTGTCTCTCTGTTTCTCTGGTGTGTGCATGTGCCCTATAACAAAAATCTCTATGATAAACCTCTTACAAAAGGAAGATTTGCATGATCCAGTGAACCAACATTTCCATGTAGCCTTTGACGATGTTACTCATTCATGAATGAGTAAAAGGGCCATTCAAAGTGCGAAATAGATTAGTGGATTTTAATATAACAGATTGTAAAAAAGCTCATTGAGACGGCTTCAAATTTTATATCACTTGCTAAGTTTGGGTGCAATATCAAAGAAAAAAATATTATTAACTATATGAAAAACCTATTAAAATATCCTTCCCTTTTCCAGCTACATATTTAGACAGTAAAGAATATTTGCAAAAATGCCTCTCTTCTCACTATTTTTTAAAAATGATATTTTAATGAAATAATATATTTATGTTAATACATAAAGCTTATTTTGAATTTTACATAATTTTTGAAATTTTAATCTACAATATGTTAAATATCTATCTATCTATCTATCTATCTATCTATCTATCTATATAAAAGCCACATAATGAAGTTTTTGGAGTCCTCAGTTCTTGTAAAGCATCTAAAAAGTTCTTGATAGCAAAAAGTTTGAAGACTGCTGCTCTCTAAAAACCTTGATTTGAGAAAAAAAATTAAAAAATAAAAACCTTGGTTTACTACAGTGACAAGGTTATCACATCATTTATTTGAAAATATCTATCAAATGGAGAATATCCTTATAATGATAATAATAATCCCTGTACATCAACTGATAATGAACAAAACCTCTGTAAATTTAGATTTGCTTTAATTTAACAGAGTGAGGTATTGCTAATTTCTTCAGAAAGTTAAATAGACAACCTACATCTTATATTAATCCAGTTAATTAAAAATGACTATCTTCCCAGATACCCTGATTGGTTTAACACTCTTTGGTGGTGTTATTTACAGTGTTATATTTCTGAGCCTTGCTGTTTTTTTTCTTCAGTGTTAGAAGAAAATGAAAAGGCTAATTTGTATGTCTGCATATATTGGCATATCATACTTTAAAACTTTAACTCCCAGTATATAAATGAAAAGAAATATATAATGAATTAGCACAATTTACAGTGACTATATTCATGGCCAATATTCTGGTCTTTTAAAGTTAGCTGATTTGGTGCAATCTGAAATTAGAGTACAAGACAACATGTATACAAATGAACAATGTAAAAAGAGAAAAAATAGTTTGATGTAGGTGTTGAATTTGGCAAGGGTAAAAGTGGAGATAACAGGTAAATAAATAGCAAGCAGAGAGATATAAGACACTCTTTATCTGCCATGACTGTACTGTTACATAATGTGTATTGTGGACACTGACAACCTAAACTAAGTGTTGTATTGTCTATATTTGTATATATCTGTGCATATGTGTTCTCTATGAAGTAATAGTCTATATATTCTGCATTAATATTCTATTTATTTTAACAAGTACTTCAAAAAAATTTCTCCTAGTGGCTTTGATATCTTTGGTAGTATTGCCATCTTTGGCCATAATTCAGGTTACGTTTGTGCAATTATCATTTAATTTTTTACTTGTCAGAGTGCAAATGAACTTGCAAGGGAGAAAAACAGAGATACAGAGAGTGAGGAAGAGGGGGAAAGTGTTCCCCAATGGGGTATAGTCATGCTACAATATCTTCTCCTCTATTTCTCCATTCTATTGGGATTTGGGGCATGCACACATGTGCATCCAGGATGTTTTTCATGTCACCTGGGCCACCATTCAAACCCTATAGTCGGTCTTGTAGGATTGGTCTGCCTTAACTACAAGGCCGCAGAACAAGTACAGTTTGAGTAATTATTTTAAAGTTGTGGTATATTTTTTCTTGTTATTTTATTATAAAAAAATGAAAGCCTTGGGACCAGCAGTTGGCATAATGGCTATGTCGCTAGACTCTCATGTAGTTGACTCCAGATCAAGTCCTTGACCTGGGGCTTAAACTCATGCCAGGCACGTGTGCATGCATGCCCAAGATCCCAAGAGGAGAATGGAGGGAGAAGGGATTGTGGTGGGGCATCCCCCCGGGGGGTGATTTCTCACTTTCTGTCTCTCCGTCTTTCTGGCAAACACATGTACCCTATAGCAAAAAATCTCTCCGAAAATAAGAAAAGAAAAAGAAAACCTTTAAAATATTCTTATTAACAGGGATACAATTGAGACTCAAGTAAGTCATTCCTGATACCAAAAATCAATAAATAGCTTCAATAAAGTATTCAATAGATTTAATCTGGTTGATTCATACCAATCGTGAATAAAGAAGGAAAAATAAATGTGTTAAAGCCATATCTGAAGTCTCACACCTGTAGTCCCAGCTACTTGTGAGGCTTAGACAAAATAATTCCTAGTTCAAGGCCAGCCTGGGCAACAGAGACCCTGTATCAATCAATCAATAAATAAATGTGTGGCATCAGCAAATGGTGTAATGGTATATCACTGAGCTACCACATAGTAGACTGTGGTTTGAGTCTCAGATCTGGCAGCTTAAAACTCATGCTGGGTGCGTGTGTACATATGCTCAAGATCCCAAGAGGAGAATGGAGGAGAAGGGATAGCAGTGTGGCTATACCCATAGTGGGTGATTTCTCGCTTTCTGTCTTTCTATCTCTCTGTCTCTCCAGTGAGCATATGTACCCTATAGCAAAAATCTCTCTAAAAAAACCAATGTGTTCAAGACACCATAATACACACACAAACACACACCACATATTGTTATATTTATCAAATGATATGATAATAATGGGATGAATGAATAATTTAAACCAAAAGGATTAAATTATAATCCAAGTTTATAGGTCTAAGGGTATATTTGTGTGGATAAAGATTCACTATAGACTCATTTAAGGAGAAAGGTACTGTTGAAATTTGTTGTAGGATGGAAAGAGCAAAGTTTTTAAGAACATTTTAAATCTTAGTTCCTTTCTCAGTCTACTGTCAAGATACCAACAAGTAGTGTTTTAAATTGTCAAATGGCTCAGAAAAGATTTTTCAACTATTGCAATTGCACTTAGGCTAAAGATGAAAATCTACTTTGAGGTACACAGGGTAAAACTAGCCTGTTTCCTCTCAATCACTGTGGAGTCATCCAGAACCACTCTTCATTCATGGCACACTGTCATGTGGGACTTTCTGAGTTCTGTGAGTGGGTGTTAGGCTTTTGCTTTCTTACAGTTTTTACCCAACCCCAGCGCTTCTATTGGAATCTCTCTCCAGCTTGCTGATACTACTGCTTGATAAATGTTTCTGACTGCCCTTATCCTGCACCAGCACTGACGCCCAATGTAAATTACTTCCTTTTACGCTGTGCTTTCTTAACGACCTGTGATTTCCCTTCACAGTACTTGTCACACAGTGCCAGCATATTCAGGGATCACATACAAAGTATTTAATGTTTTGCTCCACTTTGAGAAATGTTTACATTTTATTCACTGTGGTATCTTCGGAATTTTGAATATTTCACATAGTTAATGTTCAAGAACTTGTGGAATGACTTAAAAAATAAAATTACAATCTATGCTTAATTTCTTGCTCAATTACCAGAAAAAAATACCCAGCTCAGTGCCCTGGGCAGTTAACCTAATTTTGAAACATATTCAACACTCCAGAATAATAAAAACAATCAAGTGCTAATTAGCAGCAATTGTCCAGTCCCCCTCAAGTGATAGACACACTATTTATTCTGGACATTTCATATAAATGGAATTGTACACTATGTGTTCATTATTTTATGGCTGGCTTTTTAAAAATTCATTTTACTAGTAATTCATATGAATTAATTTTAGAAATATATCAACCTTTTATTGATTAGGAATTTATAAAGAGGATATAGTCACAGATTTTTTTTTTTTTAATTTTTGACATATGTACACTTATCAGAGAGATGGAGAATGGGGGGAGTGAAAAATCACCCCTCCAGAGTATGGTCATGCCATAGCATCTTTTCCTCTATTCTCCTCTCAGGATTTTGGGTATGGCGTAATTTTGAATCCACCAATTAGGGACCTGTCTTGAAGGATCTAATACCTTAACCTCCACAGCACCTGCTGGCCCTACCTACAGATATTTTGAAAAGCACTATTTAATAAAAATTTGTATGTTCTTCAGGTACATGCTGAACAAATGGACATTTAATAACAGAAGTTTAAAACAAGGTTAGATATGTAACTAAAATTAATATTACTGGCCTGTCCTATGGCATGGTAGTTAAGAGAGGTGGCTTTCACAATGGTCCTGGCTGCTTGAAAAATACCCGAGGAGCGTGTATGTGCTTGTCCCACATTTCTTAAGGACAGAGAGGAGGAGAAGGGATTGTAGTGTGACTACACTCCATTAGAGAGGCACCCTCTCTGTTTTCTGGTGAACACATGCACCTCTGGCAAAACACATAGAAATTTTACCATTTTATAAATATTTTTGGCATTCATACATGTCTTCAGAAACTCCTGTTAGGGAAAAGTAGAATATCTTTTGGTGGGACCCATTGGAGTGAGAGGTGACAGCCAAGGTAGCTTTTCTGATATTTTCTCTTCCATTATATCCCTAATTACTCACATGTTCATCACAAAGCTTAGTTGGGCACCCTGATTAGCTGCATAAAGTAAAACAATACAGTATTTTTGTTCTGTTTTTTTTTAGGATTAAATTTACACATAATAAAGTTTACTTTTCTTGAACACATTTTTTATAAATTGTTTTTTAGAGAGAATTTTTTTTTTTTGCTATAGGGTGTGTATGTTCACTAGAGAGAGAGAGACAGAGAGATAGAAAGTGAGAAATCACCCCACCCCAAAGGGGGACGGCTGTGACAAAACTGCTTCTCTTCTATTCTCCTCTCAGGATTCTGGGTATGCATGCACATGTGCCTGACATGAGTTTGAAGCTGCTGGGTCCAGGACTTGAACTATGATCAACTACATGGGAGTCTAGCAGTGTAACCATTATGCCATCTGCTGGTCCCTGTCATGAACTTTTAAAATAACTCTTGAGGAGTCTTTAAAAAGTTTATGCAGTTGAAGGCTCACTACTCCTTAGAAACAGCGAGGACTTTGGAACATCCAGGGCTAGTGGCAACAGTTAATGGTAATTGTGAGCAAGAGGTAGGCCAACCATAAGATAAATCATCAATTTACTAAGCCTGTACAACTTTTAAGAATCAGAGATACCTTAAATAAGTTAGGAAGAAACATATAGATTACCTGATGACTAGGAACAATCGCAGAGGCTCAAGAAATATGAGCAACCAACAAAAGGCCTCTCCCTCAAGGGAAATCATCAAGCCTACATCACCCACAGTCAATACGATGGACATCGTGGACATGTCTGATAAGGAATTCAGAATATTTGTAGTGACCAAACTAACTGAGATGGAAGAGTAAAGGGACAAGGAGCTCCAGGAGATGAGGAAGTCCTTTAATGATTTGAAAGAAGAAATGGATACACTAAACAAGAACCAGATGGAACTTCTAGGATTGAAGAATGTGATACAGGAAATCAAAACCTCCCTTGAAAGCATTAAAAGTAGGTTAGACCAGGCAGAAGATCGAATCTCTAACGTAGAAGACAAAACATCTGACCTAGAAAAAAGTATCAAGAAGATTGAGAAAACAACCATGAAAAACGAGGATAATATACAAGGAATACTGGATACCATCAAGCACCCCAACATC
>NW_006160040.1:10571952-10573242 GCF_000334495.1 Tupaia belangeri chinensis | reverse complement strand
AAAATATTGTATGTATCCACTCAATATATACCGACTATCCACACTCTATGATAGAGAGCAAAAAATTGGAGGACATAAAAGCAGTGAAGGTACTTAATGAGAATAGGACAGTGTGGAATGGGGGAAGTGAAGAGAAGAGGATAGAGAAAGATAGCAAGAGAACAATAGAGAGGCAGGACGTTAGTGAGAAACAGATATGGCTTATTAACTGTTGATGATGACAGGTATAGTATTCTCAACTGGATTGGTCTGAGAAGTATTTCATGATGGGCAAAGTATTTTTACAGGCAAAATGAGAAATAGTGATTGACTGTTTTAAAAAATAATAATAATAATAATAATAATGATTGGGGAAAACATAGAAAAGATATTGAATGTCAAAGTGGGGAGATTAATGTCTCTGTATTGACTGACATGCATGGCATTCCCTTTTGAAAAAAACAATGTAATACACTGTAAAGTTATATGTAATCCAATGTAATATAAAGAAGATTACGATAATAATAAAAAAAAAAGTTTCTGCAAAATGTGTACTATGGAAAAAGTATTCATGAATTTCACAAAATTTTTGTACCAAAGTAATCTCATGCAGAAATTCAACTTTTCCACAAACTTTTTGAAGTCCCCTTCATATATACATATATACAATTGTACATGCACATGCATTTGTATATAATTTTGCATGTTATTATTTAAAATATTTGAAGGCTAAATCATCATCCAGAAGGAGTTATGCACAAAAGTCTGTAGGAAGTTTGTAAATATATGTTTGAATAAGTAGAAGGAGGATAGTTGTCCCTAGAAAATACAAAAAAAAAAAAGATTTAGTAGCACAGTAAATATTTGTCAATAATATATGTAAAATACACTAACACAAATTAAAAGGGATAGAGATGGTCAATTCATAGAATCAAAAACTTTTAGTTTCTTATTAAAGGTTATTTTTGTTTGAAATATTACTAATTTAACCAAAATTTTAAAAATAGACAAATATAGCTCAATATTTTCTACCTTTTCTATATTTAATTAATACTGGACTTACTGTATTACAGAGACTGTTCTATTTTAAATATGCTAAATCTTCGCATCCTCCCATAGCCTAATAGGAAAGCTATGGACAACTGAGCACTTTGAATTTCTTACTTGGTGGCTTAAAAATCATACTGGGCACTTGTGCATGCATGCTCAGAGTCCCAACTGGATGGAGAAATAGAGGAAAAGGATTGAGGCATGACCACACTCCCTTAGGAGTGCACATGTCTTTTCCTGGTGAGCACACATACCCTCTGG
>NW_006160040.1:10529173-10571895 GCF_000334495.1 Tupaia belangeri chinensis | reverse complement strand
TATATATATATAATCTTTTCATTCTTACAACAGCCCAGTTTGTCGTCCCAATTATAATAGTGCCCAGCAGGTAGCATCGTGGTTAAGATACTAGACTCCAACATGGCCAACCATAGTTTGAGTCCTGGACTTGGAAGCTTGAAACTCATGGAGGGCATGTGTGCATGCATAGGTAAAATCCCCAGAGATTACAGTGTTGCCATTCCCCTGGGGGATGATTTCTCACTTTCTTTCACTCCATCTCTCCAGTGAGTGTATGTGCCCCATAGCAAAAAAAAAAAAAAAAAAAACCTAAAAATCTCTAGAATAGTAAGCAGGAGAGTAGGCTTAGTACACATGGAGTGTGGTTTTAGTATTTATGTTCTCATCATCATAATTTAATTTTTCAGAGGTTTTTGCTATAGGGTGTGTGTGCTTACCAGAAAGACAGAGACATAGAGACAAAAAGTGAGAAATCAGCCCCCCGGGGGGATGGCCACGCTGCAATCCCTTCCCCACCATTCTCTTTTCAGGATCTTGGGCATGCATGCACACGCATCCAGCATGAGTTTAAGCCACTGGGTCCAAGATTCGAACTGCGGTCGATCACATGGGAGTCCAGCGACATAGCCATTATGCCAGCTGCTGGTCCCCGTAATTTAGTTTTTTAATACTAACTTCTTCACACACACACAAACACTAATTCTATGATTTGAGTTCATTGGTGAAAAAGAAAAAAAAATGGTACCACTCAATAGCTTACCCCTGGTTCTGTAGTAAAACTGTATCAGAAATGGATCATTCCAAGAATATGAATTACAGTGAATATTAATTATCTATTCTTCCTGGAGCTAGTTGTGTAATGCTTATTCCCTTTCTTTCTTTTTTTTTGTTCCAGAATGTAGAGAGACGATTGAAATCTCAGTTTATCATTGGATAATAAGCATGTACTTTGTCATAGAACAACTCTGTTATCTTATTACATCCCCAGAGATATTACTAGATGCAGAACTTTCCATTCTTAGGTTTTCTACGCCCTCAAGCTAATAGCATTAACTATAGGACTTACTTTTCTTTATTTACAAATTCCTAAGATCAGTTTATTATAAGTGCAGTATAACACTTACTGGTTCTATTGCTTTTTTAAATTTGATAATGCTTATTTTAATAATTGCAGATTATTAGATATTATATAATATAATTATATAATATAATTTATATAATTATATAAATATTATAATCCTAGAGTAATTGATTGGGTCAGCATATGCTGACCATTACAAGGTTACTGTTTTTCTTTTTTTCCATTACAAGCTCTAATATAGAAAAACCAACTTGACATTTGTTTTGTTTTGTTTTTCTTCCACTCTCCCAGCAATATAATAAACACAGATGGTACTTGTAGGATAGTTCCTGCAAGGTTCTGTTGAAACAAACAGATTGTGAAATGAGTTCCTCCAAAATTTGCCTCTTCTATAAATAATGTCTCTGGAGAATATATTATATAACCAAACTTCTTTAGTTAAACTTATATTTTAATTTGAAGATTCTCATCATCATAATCAAGATTCTTATTGATCATTTTTGAAACTAAAATAGCTGTATAATTTCAATACTTAAAGAACAAATGTTACAAAAGTCATGACTTCCTCTTCACTAAAATAATCTTTGAATCATATTATTTCTCTACAGGCCAAGATTTATTAAACTGATATTGACTATTTTTAAATTAAAAGTAACCCCCCCCCCCAACTGGGAAGGATATTTACTAAGGTAAAAATTACTGGTTTTATTCTATGAAATCCTGACTCCAAATCACCATATTTTAGATATGAAGCATCATCTTCTTTGGAAACTTAAACAACTCAAATCCCTTACTGCTTTAGTCCATTCTCTGTCACTGTAACCAAATACCACAGAGTAAGCAAATAATAAAAAATAAAAGGTTTATTCACTTCGTGATTCTGGTGGTCAAACGTCAAGGGACTGTATCTGGTGAGGGTCTTCTTGTTGGTGAGATTCTCTGCAGGTCTGTGGTGGCACAGGGCATCACAAGGTGTAAGGCAAGACCATGTGTCAGCTCTGGGCTCTCTCCCAGTTTTTATAGTCACTAGTACTTAATTGCGGGGGCCCCAGCTTCACAAAGTTGTCTAATCACAAATAGCTCCCAAATGCCCCATTTCTTAAGACTATAGTTGACTTAAGTTTCAACTCCCCATTTTTTTTTTTTTTTAATTAAAATTAGAGACAGAGAGAGGTGTTTTTGAAAGAGCCTCACTGTGCCGCAATCTTCCTGCCTCAGACTCCCAGTCAGTACCGTATGTGTGAACTACTGTACCAGGTCAATGTACTTAGGTCAGAAGCAAACTGTGGTCTACCATATGACCTCAGCCTCCATGCAGAGTGGTTCCCCTACGTGTGACAGCACAGCTGGACCTCTACCTTTAATACTTCACAATGGGGAGTAAATTTCAACTTGAGTTTTGGTAGAGACTCTTAAACTATAGTATAAGAATACTGGGTTGCAGGAAAAGTCACAATACATTTTTGCATAAAAAATACATCCTGAATTTTCCAACAGCTCAGTATCTATACTTCATATATATCAGTCTGCCTACTTTAGGGAAATAAGGGAGAAAGTTTCAAATTGATAAATATGTTTCAACTGACAAGAAGACAAAAGGACATTTAAAATTTTTCCTATATGAATAGCTGGCCATTCTTTTAGCCTCAAAACTTGGTTCTACTGGTCATAAAGAGGACTTCATAAAACAATTTCAACATCAGCTATTTTTATAGATGATTTGCATAGACCATGGTAATTTTTTATTTTGGCTCCAGCTAAAATTTACATAAGTACTTAATGATGTATAAATTATTGGGATGTGAAGTTTTCTTTTCCACTGTACTGAGACCTTTTAGTTATTACCAAAGAGTCCCATGATTCAATAGCCTCATTACTTTTTAGTTTGGTGATTATATCTTTTAGTTATTTTTAAAAATATTGCAGTCTTTGACAGTCATGTTTTTTGTTTCCAAGAACTTTACAATATTTGTAATGGTAGCTTTGTTCAGAATAAACCTAATGCCTTAATTATGTATACTATATTGGTTTAGGCACAAAAGTAGCACATGTGCAGTGTACTTATATATGGATAATTACATTATTTGATCTATACAACAGTTATAAGAAATTACTAGAATGTACATATGCTAAAGGAAAACAGTGCTTATTAAGCAGGAAAAAGGGAATATTTCTTGATAATTTTAAGAAAAATAGAAAAAATCTATATTCATTAAATTTTCTATTTCATGCTCTTTTCTCGTAATAGTTATTGCTTTGTTAGTTTTTAATTATCCAAAAGAAATGCCTTACAGAAGAGTGGATACTTTGCTTTGAGTTCAGCTGCAAATACAGGGACAACCACCCAAGAATAAATGATAAATTATGTCTACAACTTTGAAGGGACAGTCATGTTCAAACTATTACCTATCTACGTAGGTGTCTATCTTTCATCATCATCAGTTGATATTATTGACAGATTATCATGTACATATGTGGAACTCAGAGAAAGGAACAAATCTTCTTTCTCGTCACCTGATCTCTTTATAACCCTTTGCTATTCCCATTGGGAGTTGAGTTTTAGACCCTCACTTTCTTTAGTGTATTAATTAGTAGCAAAAACTACTGTCATGTTGGAGAGTACTAAAAGCCACATGTGGGGCTAATAGGACGTGCTCCATCCTGAGTATCATCATAGACAGGGATTACTCTAGAATGACAGAAAGGAGGAAAACATAAGAATGAAAAGAGATACAATGTATGTGATACTATCTTTGACATACAAAAGGCAAAATATAAAAATTATATTGATGGGCATCTGTGGACTAATAGAATGATTCTAAATCAATATGCCTATTCTAGTTTTCCTCAGTTATCTCTATTTATAGTAACGGTTCTATGCTAATTGATCACAGGTAAGCCTTGTTCTGATATGAAGTGCGTCTTGCATTTCCTGGGGAAGATCACCACCATAGCTATTTTCTTTATTTCTTTATTTTTTTTGAAGATTTATTTATTTATTTATTTCCATTTGTTATTGTTATTTTTTTCTTTATTTGACGAGAGAGAGAGAGAGAAAGGGAAAGTGAGAAAGCAAGCCACCAGGTCCGGGACTTGAACCATGGTTGGCCATGTGGGAATCCAGCGCCCTTATCCACCACAACACCTGCTGGCCCCATTTCTTTAAAAAGTATCTACTATGAGGTCAATACTATATCTGAAAACTTTTTATTCATTACCAAAGGAAAATATTCTTATTTTAAATAATCAAAAAATACATGAGAAGAAATTAAAATTAAATCCACTAGTTTTAAATTGGCAATTCAATAAAATCCATCTACAGCAAGATGAATAAACAAATCAGGCTATCTTCATATAATGCTATATATTTAGCAAAGAGAATGAATTCAATATAACTATACAAAACAACAATGATGAGTTTCAAAACATAAAATTGAAGAAAATAATGATACTTTACATGATGTATATTTTCATTTGTAAATTAGCAGAAACGGCAATAACAGGTTAGTATTGGGCTAAGGTAATGACTGGGGAGAAGCATGTAGCTGGTCTTTCTGCATACATCTATCCTTTCTTGGATGATATTTACAATTGTGTAAAAAAGGAGAAGATTCATTGCTTTTCATTTTCCATCTTAATATGTTATATGATGCAACAGAAAACTTTTTAAATCACTATTACTGTAAGAGTAAATCTTCTGTAGTGATAAAAGTAGCCTTGTTTTTTCTATTTATCTTTTTAAAATTTATTATTATCATAATCTTCTTTATATTATGTTAAATCACATATAACTTTACAGTGTATTACATTTCTTTTTCCAGAAAGAGTACCATGCAAATCAGTCAATACAAGGACATTAAAATCCCCATCATCATCCAATACCTTTTCAATTTTTTTTCAGATTATTCTTATTATAATCTAATTTTTTTAGACATACAATCACAATTTATTATTTTGCTTGTAAAAAGACTTTACCCAACATGAAATACTTTTCAGACCAGTCCAATTGAGAATACTATGCACATTATCATCAACAGATAATAAAACATATCTCTATCCCAATAATGTCATGCCTCTCTATGTGTTCTCTTGCTATCCTTCTCCATATTCTTCTCTTCTCCTGCCCTGTTCCACACTGTTTTATCATCACTATTTTCACTGCTTTTATGCCCTCCAATATTTTAATCTCTACCATAAAGTGCAGATAGTAGGTATGTATTAAGTGTATACATACAATATTTTTTTTCAGAGACTGACTTAATTCACTCAGCAATAGATCCTCCATATCCACCCACTTTCTATCAAATGCCAGGGTCTCGTTTTTTATGGCTCAGTAGTATTATTACATGGAGTATATGTTCTACATTTTTTTAAATCCACTCATCAGTTTGTGGGCATTTGGGTTGGTTCCATGTCTTAGTGATCGTAAATAAAGCTACGATTAACATTGATGTGCAAGCGCTTTTCTGACTGAGCATTCTCCTGTCCTTTGAGTAGATACCCAGAAGTGGAATTGCTAGATCAAATGATAGTTCTATTTGTAGATCTTGGAGGAATTTTCATATTGTTCTTCACAGTGGCTGAACCAGTTTACAATCCCACCAAAAGTGTAGGAGAGTTCCCTTTTCACCACATTCCCATGTGGTTTAATCTGCATCCTCCTAATGATGAGGGATGTTGAGCATTTCCTCCTATGCTTTTTGGCTTTCTGTATGTCTTCCTTAGAGAGATTTTTCAGTTCATTTTTCCACCTTTTAATTGGATTAAACCTTTATTTTTTTTCTTTTGCATAAGGTGCTTGAGTTCCCTGTGTATTCTGGTTATCAGTCCCTTGTCTAAGGCGTATTTTACAAAAATACTCTCCCATTCTGAAGGTTGTCAATTTACACTTATTACTGTGTCCTTTGCTGTGCATAAACTTCTTAGTCTGATATAGTCCCACTTGTCTATTTTAGGAATAATTGCTTGTGCTTTGGGAGTCTAATTTAAGAAGTCTTTGCCTACTTCAATGTCTCCCAGAGTTTTCCCAGCATTTTCCACCAGTATTTTTATAGTTTGAGGTCTTAGGTTCAGATCTTTGAGTTGACTTCTGTTAATGATGAAAGATGGAGGTTCAGTTTCATCTTTCTGCAGGTAGATACCAGTTTTTATAGCACCATTTACTAGAGATTTTCCATTTCCCAATGGGTTGACTGGTATCCTTTGACAAAAATCAGTTGGCTGTAAGTTTTGGGAGTTATATCTGGGGTCTCTATTCTATTCCATTGATCCACATGTCTGTTTTTGTACCAATACTGTCCTGTTTGGATGATCACAGCTTTCTGGTATAACCTGGGATCAGGAAGTGATATTCCTCCCACTCCACTCTTCTTGCACAGGATTGCTTTTGCAACATGAGGTCTTTTATGATTCCAAACAAATTCTACGATTGTCTTTTCTAGATCTGTGAAGAATATCTCTGGTATTTTGTTTGGAATTACATTAAATATGTAGATTAATTTGGTTAGAATTAACATTTTGATTATGTTAATTCTTCCAATCCAGGAACATGGGATGTCCTTCCACTTTTTTATGGCACGTTCAATATATATATTTTTTAATTTTCATAGTTTTCTTTATAAAGATATTTGACTTCCTTAGTTAGGTTTATCCCTAGGTATATTATACATTTTGTGGCTATGGCAAAAGGGATTTCTTTCTTCAACTCTACTTTGTTCAACTTGTTATTCATACATAGAAATGCTATAGATTTTTGGATGTTGATTTTGTATTCTGCCACTTGACTGTATTCACTTACTACTTTGAGAAGATTTTGCATGTAGACCTTTGGGTCTTCTAAGTATACCATCATGTCATCTGCGAATAAAGATTATTTTCAACTCTCCTTTCCTATTCGAGTACCTTTTATATTGTCTTCTTTTCTGATTGCATTAGCTAAGACTTCCAGCACTATATTAAAAAGCAGTGGAGAAAGTGGGCAGCCTTGTCTAGTACCAGTTTTTAGTGGGAAAATTTCAGCTTTTCCCCAGTCTATATAAAGTTAGCTGTAGTTTTTTCATAGATGGCTTTGAGAAATGATCCTTCTATACTAATTTTACTGAATGTCTTAATCATGAAAGGATGTTGTATTTTATCAAATGCTTTCTCTGCATTGATTGAAATGATCATTTGGTTTTTATCTTTCTTTCTGTTAATATGGTGTATTACATTTATGGTCTCACATACATTGAAGCACCCTTGCAAACCTGGGGTAAAGCCTATCTGGTTGTGGTGAATAATCTTTGTTACATGTTGTTGGATATGATTTGCAAGTATCTTGTTGAGAATTTTTGCATCTATTTTCATCAATGATATTGGTCTGTAGTTTTCCTTTTTTTTTCATGTCCTTATCTGTTTTGGGAATGAGGATGATGGAGGCTTCATAAAATAAATTTGGAAGGTTTCTTTCCTTTTGAATCTTTAGAAATAATTTGAGTAGGATAGGGGTTAACTCTTCTTTAAAGTCTTTGTAGAATTCAGAAGTGAAGCCATCTAGACCTGGGTTTGTTTGTTTGTTTTTTGTCTTAGGTTATTTATTACTGATTCAATCTCTTGACTTGTTATGCATCTATTCAGGTTTTCTATGTCCTCCTTATTCAATCTTGGTAGGTTATATGCAACTAAAAATTTGTCCATCTCCTCCAAGTTATCTTGTTTGTTGGCATATAGTCACTCATAGTATCCTCTAATGATATTTTATATTTCTATTATGTCTGTTGTAATGTTGCCTATTTCATCCTGTATTTGATTTATCTAGTTTCTTTCTTTATTCTTCTTTATCAATGGTGTGTCTATCTTGTTAATCTTTTCAAAGAACCATCTTTTGCTTTCATTTATTTTCTGTATGGTTGGTTTATTTTCTATTTTGTTTATTTCTGCTTGAACTTTTATTACTTCTTTTCACCTGACATTTTTAGGACGTTTTTTGTTGCTGTTTTCCCAATTCCCTCTTCTGACTGTTTTTGTCATTTTCCATAGATTATGGAAACTTGTGTACTCATTATCATTTGTTTCCATAAATTTCTTGATTTCAGGCTTAACTTCTTCAGTAGTTAAGTGATTCAGAAATAGGTTGTTCAGTTTCCATGTGTTTGTGTACTTTCGATGGTGTTTCTTTAAATTAATCTTGAATTTAATTCCATCATGGTCAAAGAAGATGCTGGATTTAGTTTCTATGCCTTTGAATTTGTAAAGTCTTGATTTGTGTCCTAACATATGGTCAACTTTGAAAAGATTCCATGCTGGGGTGAGAAAAATGTATATTTTGTGGACTTCGGGTAGAAAGTTCTATAGATATCTATCAAGCTCATTGGATTTATAGTACCATTTAGGTCCTGTATCTTTCTATTTTTTGACTAGAAGATCTGTCTAAAGGAGATAATGGGGTGTTGAGATTCCCAACAGTTACAGTGTTTCTCCCTATCTCTCCTTTTAGGTCCAGCAGTCTTTCCTTCACATATTTAGGTGCTGCTGAGTTGGGTGCATAGATATTTATAGGTGTTAGGTCTTCTTGCTGATTACCCCATTTACTATTATATAATGCCCTTCTCTGTCTCTTCTTACAGTCTTTGACTTGAAGCTGATTTTGTCTGAGATCAATATCGCAACTTCAGCCATTTTTTGATTTCCATTTGGATAAAATATCTTTTTCCAGCCCTTAACTTTTAGCCTATGCATGTCTTTATCCATAAGGTGCATTTCTTGTAGGCAATAGATAGAAGGTTTCTGTTTTTTTATCCACTCAGCTTGTCTGTGTATCTTAGTTGGAAAATTTAATCCATTGATATTCAATGTTATTACTGATATTTCCAGTCCTGTTCCTATCATTAAGTGAGCCATTTTCTTGATTGCTTTTTGTTCTCTTATAACCATCTGTCTGACATTTTAGTTTTCCTGATATAGCACTCCCTTAGAACCTCTGGAAGAGCTAGTTTGGAGCTGGTAAATTCCTTCAGATTTTGTTTATCCAAGAATGTTTTTATCTTTTTTTCCCATATGAAAGATAGTCTTGCCAGGCATAATATTCTTGGTTGAAATTCTTTTTCAACACTTTGACTACATTTCCTCATTTTTTTCCTTGCCTGCATTGTTTCCACTGAGGTGTCTGATGTTAGCCTTGGTGGGGTGACTTTTGTAAGTAAGTTGATGTTTCCCTCTTGCCAACTTAAATATCTTGTCTTCGTCTGTTATTTTTGCCAACTGGCTATGATATGACTTGGAGAGGATCTTCTTGGGTTGATTCTGCTTGGGGTCCTCTGTATTTCTTGTGTCTAGATATTTGACTGCCTTTCTTTCTAGGTTTGGAAAATTTTCTTCCAAGATTTCATGGAATAAATGACCAATGCCCTTATTATTTTCTTCCTCTTATGGTATGCCAATTACCCGGATGTTGGGGCACTTGATGGTATCCAGAATTCTTTGTATATTATCCTTATTTTTCTTGGTTGTTTTCTCAATCTTGTTACTTTTTTTCTAGGTGAAATGTTTTATCTTCTACATTTGGATTCAATCTTCTGCCTGATCTAATCTAATTTTAATACTTTCAAGGGAGGTTTTGATTTCCTGTATCACATTCTTCAACCCTGAAAGTTTCATCTGGTTCTTTTTCAAAATGTCTATTTATTGGGACCAGCAGTTGGCGTGATGACTATGTCGCTAGACTCCCACATAGTCGATCGTGGTTCGAGGCCCGGACCTGGTGGCTTGGACTCATGCCGGGTGTGTGTGTGTGCATGCCCAAGGTTCCGAGAGGAGAATGGAGGAGAGGGGATTGCGGCATGGCCATCCCCTCTGAGGGGTGATTTATTGCTTTCTGTCTTTCTGTCTCTCTGTCTGGTGAGCGCACGTGCCCTATAGCAAAAATCTCTCCAAAAAAAAAAAAAAAAGTGTCTATTTCTTCTTTCAAATAATAAAAGAACTTCCTCATCTCTTGGAGCTCATTGTCTCTTTTCTCTTCCATCTCAGTTAGTTTGGTCACTACAAATATTCTGATTTGCTTATCTGATATGTCCACGACATCCATTGTATTGACTGTGGGTGATGTGGGCTTGACTATTTGCCTTGGAAGAGAGGATTTTTGTTGGTTGCTCAAATTTCTTGAAACTCCACGATTGTTCCTAGTCATCTGGTGATCTATATGTTCCTTCCTAACTTATCCAAGGTATCTCTGAGTGTTAAAATGTGTGCAAGATTAGTTAATTGGTGATCTCTGGTCTGCATACCTGTTGTTCACTAGTACCATGTACTGTTGTCACTGGTCCTGGGTGATCCAAAGTATTTCCTGTTTCTAAGGACTGGTGAGCCTGCAACTGACCTAAAAAGCTTCACCTTAGGATCAAAGAGAAAATTGTGTGGCACATGCTATTCAAGACACTGAAATTCCGAGAGTCCAAAGACAAGTGGGGAAGGGGCAGAGCATGAGCGAAGGGTCCTGGCCATTAGAGCCTGCAGCCACAGGTAGCCTGGTGTCTGGCACTGCCGCTGGCTTGAACCAGTCTCCAATGGGGTGGGGAGGGATACAAATTTGTCTTAAAGTCCCAAGAAACAAACATTAAGTCCAGAGAGGAGTAGGGGATGAGTGATGGGTCCCAGCCATTAGGGTCTGCAAGCCACTTGTAGCCTCTCTATTTAACTTTTAATAGTTGTATGTTATATCCACTCATGTTTTCTACTAGATACTCATGTTAATATTTCTAAAACAAAGGGCTAATTCATTTGCTTCTAACAACACAAGGAGGCTTCATACAATAAGCTGGAAGTCAGATTGAGAGCCTTTTGGAAACTTCTTAAACCAATGGTATTTTGCTCTGTCAGCAGTGATCATATTTTCTGAAGCAACACTCTGGAAAACTCTTTTTAAATGTTTGACTGTATTAAGAGACTGTAATATCTAAAGTAGAAACACACATTATAATCATGTGTAATCTATAAACTGAGGCAAATAAATTAGATCCTTTCTTAAAGACATTAACTTTCAATGAAAATTTGTATTTGTGTAATTCTTATTTGGGTTTTTGGGAAAGTCATAATGTATTTTTTCTGCTTTTCTACACAAAAATGCATCATGACTTGTCTGACAATTCAATATTTTCTATTGACTCAGAAGGGCTTCAATGAAATAAGAGTGAAAGGAAGAGTACTACTGAGGCCAAAAAGAATCTGCTTAAAGTCTCTAACTAGGTTTAATTATCAGTAGTTCAGTTTTGTTTTATCCAAGTAGGAAAATTAGCTAACCATCCACCTTAAGTGACTTTGCACTTTCTATTTCATCATGATTATGTTTCAAATAAAGTACCAGTTATCATAATTGTAAGGCATAATGAAATTCAGAAGCAGTTAATACATTGAGTGTTCACAATGTGTCTGTTACAATGTGCTATACTGTATCAGTTCATTTAATATTTCTGTCAACCCTATGACTCAAGTACTAATATCCTCATACCATAAATAAATATATAAACAAATAAATAAATAAATCAAAGAAATTATGTGACTTCTTCAAGTAAAACAGATGAAACTTTTGGGTTGTTGAAAAAGTCATGATGTATTTTTTCTGTTTTTTTTTTTTTTTTTTTTTTTTATACAAAAATGCATCATGACTTTTCTGTTATAACTTAAAGGCAGACTGATTCTGGAAACCATACTGGACCCAAATTGGCACAATAAAAAATAAGTACATAAATAAAATCAAGAGCAAGTGACTTGTAAAACATTCCTGAATATCCCATGTCATCAATCAGAAATGTAACAGTTGGCGCCTCAAAAAAAAAAAAACATAAGTAAGCAATTATGGATCAAATGTAATTTTTTAACATTGAAGAAAGCACTATGGGAACCAGCAGTTAGCGTAATGGCTATGTCGCTGGACTCCCACGTAGTCGACCGTGGTTCGCGTCCCGGACCCAGTGGCTTAAAACTCACGCCGGGCACGTGTGCGTGCATGCCCAAGATCCCAAGAGGAGAATGGAGGAGAAGGGATTGCAATGTGACTATGCCCCCTGGGGGGGTGATTTCTCGCTTTCTGTCTCTCTGTCTCTGTCTGTCTGGCAAGCGCACGCACCCTATAGTGAAAATCTCTCCAAAAAAACACAGAGAGAGAAAGTGAGAAATCACCACCCCAGTGAGGATGGCCACTCTTCAATCCCTTCTCCTTCTCCTCTATTCCTTCACTCGCCTCTTGGGGTTTTGGGCACTCATGCTGGCGTGATTTTCAAGCTGATGGATTCAGGACCAAAATCACAATTGGCCATTTGGGAGTCCAGCACCTTAACCCCATAGCACCTTCTGGCCCCTACAGATGTAATTTAAAGCAGGCAGAAAAAAATTTTTCTTTGGGAAAAACTAAGTTTATAGAGAAGATGAAAAATCATATCCCTTTACTCCTTAGGATAATTTGACAAATGTTTCTTTTTTATCTTTAAATGTTAAATGTATTCTCTAATCATTTTTTGATAAAAGTGTGTATCTAAAATGCTGGCAAAAAAATCTCTTACTTTTTGACAATAGAAGAGAAAATCTAAGGGTGAAGTGCTCAGAAATTTTCTTTAAAGCAATTTCCCCTTCATTATTGCTTTGTCTCTGTAGTCTTGTGTATAAGTCATTAACTTTCTGGGGTCTAGTGGAAGATATTTCAAATCAAACCCAACCATGTAGGCATAGGAAGAAACTGTTTTGAAAGATTCAAATAATCTTATTTTTTAATTCTTTTTATTTTATTATTCTTCATATTATTTTGGAGAGGTTTTTGTTATAGGGCACGTGCACTCACCAGAAAGACAGAGAGAAGCAGAGAGACAGAAAACAAGAAATCAACCTCTAGAGAAGATAGCCACACATCAATACCTTCTCCTCCATTCTCCTCTCGGGATCTTTGGCACGCATACACACGTGCCTGGCATGAGTTTAAGCCACTGGGTCCGGGACTCAAACCACGGTTGGCTACATGGGAGTCCAGAGACATAGCCATTACCCCAACTGCTGGTCCCAAAAGATTTAAATAATTTTAGAGCATCACGGTAGAGCATTTAGAACTTTCTTTTGATTTCATCCATTTTTTTGTTTTTATTTTTGCTTTTTCTCTCTCCATTGTAGGTTTATTTCTTTTCTTTTAAATAATTATTCATTTAATTTGATTTATTATCATCTTCGTATTTCACCAGAGAGAGAGAGAGAAAGGAAAAGTGAAAAAGTAAGCTGCTAAATCTGGGACTTGAACTGCAGCAGGCCATGTGGGAGTCCAGCACCCCAACCTTCATGCCACCTGCCAGCTCCAGGCCACAGCAGCTATAGCTCACAAAAGTTTTGCAACCAGGGATATTAACACATTCTTTCTCTAATTTCAAGTTCAAAAATCTCTTAAAATTTCCCTAATTGCTCTAGCTTGTCCCAGGTGCCAATCCTCAAAACAGTTTAACTCTGTCCACAGTCTGTAATAACATAAACTATCCCTTCAATATAATATATAAAGATTATTTTAAGAAGAGAAAAAAAAAACCTAATGATGTCATTCCCAGAAGAAACAGAAGTTCTAGAATGAATAAAACAGAGAATTATACATCCTCTATTAGTTTCATTTATCTGAGAAAAAAAAAATTTAAAAGCCTACCTCTTAATGATCATGTGTGATCATTGTATACCAGTTAAATGTATACTGAGAATTTAATTATTTTGATGCAATGGAATGTATAATGTAATAATGCATCGTTATACGAGATACATGGAAATATGCATTAAGAAAAACATTTTACTAATCTTCATTAACTACAAAATAACTATGCTCTTTTAATATGCATCTATCTTTTAATCAGGCAAATATTTATGAAGTACAACAGTTTATTTCAGTCTGTTTTAGGTACTATAATCTATGAAGGGGAAACATGAAAAACTGTCGCCTACTGCAAGCTATTTCCCGGAGTCTGCTTGTTAAATGTACACAGCACTTAAGTTATGCCCTGTCCCTCAGGATGTAGGCATGACATTTTTACTAAACTAAGTACGTGTCCATTAGATAACTCAGGTTATAAACAATCCACTGTTGATTACATATTGCAGAAGTAGATGAACTTCTCTGGCAAATTTTGCTTTTATAAGATTTTATATATAATATTTGCATTTTCTTTCCTTGATATTTTGCTTGGGGTCCCCCTTTCATTTTCTTCAGACCATCCTTTCTTTCATTTGCTGGTTTCTAGCTCAAGATTAAATCACCAGGGAATGGGGCGGGTGGTGGTGGTAGAACAGGCAGATGTCACATTTTAAATCTGCATTCATATTGTGGCCTATCTTTTATTCCTTACACAAGGAGCTGCTTCACATAGTCTATTCTAGTCTGGCTAGAGAAAAATGATCTTTCTCACTTTCCTTCTTTACACATCTCTTGCTAAGGGGCAGATGCAATGATTATATTTCTCTGACTTTTATTCTTTTCTTGGGATCTATGACTTATGAGCCAATGAAGCCATCAGAATGATGGTTTTTAAATACCTTTTGAGAAAAAGTAATGTTCATTCCTGTAAAAGAAGAAGTCATCTCTTTTCTCATATTTCTGTTCATAACTATAGTTTATAAACATACTCATATCCTGTCTGAAGTGCAAAATGTCCTTAATTTGTAAATATTTTTATTAGAACTCCATTTTTAGTTTAGAAATAGTTAAAGATAATTCATTTTACGAGCTGTAGAGATGTACAACGAATGTATAAAATAAATTCAAATAATAAAAAAACAAAACAAATGAATAAAATAAAAATAGCGAAAGATTTTTTTTTTATCCTTAAAATGTACTTTGTGGTAGGCAGTTTTTTTCATTAAAAATAGCCTGAAGTGATATTATGCAAAAATACTGAAAATTGTTAGCATTAAGATATTCGTTTTCGGGGACCAGCAGTTAGCATAATGGATATGTCACTGAACTCCCATGTAGCCGCCTGCAGTTCGAGTTCCGGACCCGGTGACTTAAACTCACGCCGGGAGCATGTGAGTGCGTGCCCAAGATCCCTAGAGGAGAATGGGGGAGAAGGGATTGCTGGGTGGCCATACCCCTGGGGGGTGATTTCTCACTTTCTGTCTCTCTGTCTCTCTCTCTGTCTTTCTGGTGAGTGCACACACCCTACAGCAAAAACCTCTCCAGAAAAAAAAATTTAAATAAATAAATAAATAAATAAATAAATAAATAAATAAAAGGATATTTGTTTCTGGGTACTAGCAGGTGGCATGGTGGTTAAGGTGCTGGACACTCCCACATGGCCGACCATGGTTTGAGTCCCGGAACTGGTGTCTTGCTTTCTTACTTCCTCTCTCTCTCTCTGTACCTCTCTCTCTGGTAAAATTAAAATAAATTAATGAATAAATAAAAATTAAATAAATAATTTTAAAATATTTGTTTTAAAAAATGTCAATTGCAAAAATATTTATTTACCTTGTGAAGAACATAGTAAGTTCTTTCTTTGTTGAGTTAAGGGCTTTGTCCGTTAAAGTAGTGCCGATTAGCCTAGTATATTGATCTTTTCAACAACCTCAGCAGACACGAGGCAAAATCCTTTGTGCTGAACATGAGAAATTATGACTATAGTTTAAAATACTTCATAATCATATAGACAAGGTGTAAATAGTTGAATTTGAAAAAATGGATATTTAAAAACTGCCAAGATAGCTTTATGTTTTTTTCTTTTATAGAAAAAGATGCTACTGGTTCTGCCATATATTTTAAAATGTTGTGTTTTCACATTCCAAATACATCAACATTCTGTGACAAAATTTTATTACTTTGCAAGACTAGAATTCCAGATTTGCTTTATAAAGCTTAGTATAGCAAAATATTCTCTGGTTTACATCAATTTATATATTTAATTAAACCACCTGGTTTTAAAACTGCTAAACATTTTCACAAAATTTACAAGTACCAGGAAGGAGGAGTAGATTTGTGCAGCTAGGTATAGGAGTCCCATTGTTTCCATAGGCTTCATTTAAATATCTGATTTAACTGGAATTATGGAAAGGAGAAAACTGCAGGGAGAGTACAACAGATAATTCTGGGCCTTCAATGATGATTTGATATTTGTTTTGTGAAAGTTGAAAGCCTAGTGAAGTGCCATATTGATGAAAATATTTAGTCTCTTTTATATCATCATTTGATAGTTCTACTGCCAATCATATAACCCATCTACTTAAAATATGGCATGCCTCCAAGCAAAAGATTAGTTCAATGATTCTGATGGCTGGTTGAATATTTTATAAGTAAGTCTGCTTCCTGATTTTTAAATTCGATTTTTAGATCAGATTACTCAGTTTAGTGGTTATTGTTTAAAAAAAAAAAAGGAAAAAGAAAAACCTGTGTTGATTATTTTGATTGGTCATAATTTTGTGTGTGTATAATATTTATAGTAGAAAACACCACTAAAATGACTGAAACAAAAAATAAAACTGACTGAAACATGCCACTTCCCTGTTTTCAAATATAGTTCCAATATGTTATTAATAATAAAGTCATGATCTAATATGTGTGTGTGTGTATGTATTGAGTTGTCAGAAAAACATGATATATTTTTTCTATGCAAAAATGCATCATAAATTTTGTGACAACATAATGTATATATAACCAAACAGAAATATTGATTCTGTGTATGTGTTTAGCTAGTTTTAATTTTTAAATATGCAAATATTAGAAGTAAAATGTTAACGGTATTTATATTTTCCAATTTTTTGTTGAGAGATTTTTGTTATCAGGCTTATATGTTCACCAGAAAAACAGAGAGAAAGAAAGCAAGAAATCAGCCCCTAGAGAGGTTGGTAACACTGCAATCCCTTCTCCTCTACTCATGCCCGGTGTGAATTTTAAGTCACTGAGTCCAGGAATTGAACCTTAGTCAGCCATATGGAAGTGCAATGCCTTGACCACTATACCACCTGCTGGCCTCATACATTTTCCAAATCTAAAAATATCTTGAAACAAATTGATTATTTGTAACTATTTTATCAATATGGCTCTTTTAGATGTTATGTTTTAAAGATGTAATGCCATGTGGTTTTTAAAAACTTTTTCCAACTTCCCTTTTTTCCCCAGTGATACTAGTCATTTATTCAGAAGACAATAAGAAATATTAAATTTCGGGAACCAGCAGTTAGCGTAATGGCTATGTCGCTGGACTCCCATGTAGTCGACCGCGGTTCGCTGCCTTGACCCGATGGCTTAGATCTCACGCAGGGTGTGTGTACGTGCGTGCCCAAGAACCCGAGAGGAGAATGGAGGAGAAGGAATTGCGGTGTGACCATCCCCCCTGGGGGGTGATTTCTTGCTTTCTGTCTCTCTGTCTCTCTCTGTCTGGCAAGCGCACACGCCCTATAGCAAAAAACCTCTCAAAGAAAAAAAAAGAAATATTAAATTTCAACTTAAAATAAGTACTATTGCTGTAGATAAGATTCCAAAGACACAACAAACTTCCCTACTTGCTTTCTAGGATAGAATGTGTATCATGATTTGTACTTTAGAACTACGACTAGAATACAACAAGGCTGGGGTACATTTTCTTGCAGATATAAAATATATAGGTCTTTCACAATTTTCTTAACTCAAAATGATATTCTAAGGGGGTTGGGGAAGGATTATAACCCCTCAAGTAAAGACTGCACTAAAATGACATCTTCATGATATTCGCTGCAGATTTCATATACTGTATCTTATAACAATTCCAAATCTGCAACTTATTTCCTGCTTCTCACAATATAAGCCCAGAATCATTTCTCAGAACTCTACATTGTCCAATTCCAACTGGTGTGTTTCTATACAGTTCTGATTCAATATAGCTAACTCTTTTCCAGTCATGGTGTTTGCTTACCATCCACTGGAAGCAGAGCTTACAAAATGCAAAACTGTTTATCCAATTCACTCAAAATTTAATTCAGTCTTTGTTATAATAGATAGGAAAAACGTTCAGAACATGTATTGGCTTTTTTGGACAGACTAATTAGTTTTTTGTTTGTTTGTTTATTTTTTTCTATTTTAGCAGATAATGGCAAGAATAAATGGTCATGATGTGATAATTGATCAGGTGTTCCAGTTTGACAGGTGTGACTGGCTGCAAACCCAGGGCTCTAAAATGAGACCATTTCCCAATTGAAAGAGCTATCAAGAGCACCATCTATCAAGGTCTCAGACTATTTATTCAAGTGGAAGCCTGAGCTGGCTTATTATCTATACCTCTGTCTATCTCTAAGTCTCCATATCTGAAAATAGAAGATGTAAAAATAAAGATCAGGGCCAGCCCTGTGGCTGGTGGTTAAGGGAGTTGTACTTTGCATACCCAACCATAGGGGTCAAATCCTGGTCCCAGCAGCTTAAAACACATATCAGGCATATGTGGGCATGTGCTCCAGATCCCAGCAGATTGGGAAAACAGAGGAGATGGGATTGCAGCATGACCATGCTCCATCAGTAGGGTGATTTCTCCCTCTCCCTGTTTCTATTCCTGATGAGTGCATGTACACTCATGCAAATTAAAAAATTAAAGATTATAGTTTTCAAGAAACTTAAGGAGTAATTACTACTTATTGATATATTTCACATGAAAAATGACATATTCCTCTTTAAAACAACAATCTGCTATTATTGAAAATGATGCTGAAGGAAAATAACCATTTTTATTTTTGCTTGGCTTTTTATTTTGTTTTATTTTTTTTGGAGAGGGTTTTTCTTTTTTCTTTTTTTTTTTGGCTATAGGGTGCGTGCGCTCGCCAGAAAGACAGAGAGAGAGAGACATAGAGACAGAAAGCAAGAAATCACCCCCCAGGGGAGTTGGTCACGCCACAATCCCTTCTCCTCCATTCTCCTCTCGGGATCTTGGGCACACATGCACACATGCCCGACGTGAGTTTTAAGCCACTGGGTCCGGGACGCGAACCGTGGTCAACTACGTGGGGGCCCAGTGACGTAGGCATTACGCTAACTGCGGGTTCCCTTGCCTGGCTTGATATAAAGAAATATCTTGCTCTCTTCCATCTACCTCATTTTATTCCAACTGGACTCTAACAACAAAGATCAATACATTTTACTATTTCATTAAATCATCACATCAAAACTGAATAGAGTATTCAAAATAGCATAACCCATAATCTCAGATCTTATCTAATATATGACACTAATTATCAGTTTTCTAATGTTTCACCATCAAAATATATAATTTCTCTTTGAATTCTTAAATGAAATGCTTTACTTGTGTCTCCATACTATGGACCATTTTGACATACTTCTTAAAATAGTTCTTCCTCAATGCTCTTCTTATTTTGTTTCGATGGAAAATTTCTTACACAAGAGTAAATGGAAATCAAATTAACCTGTGACTTGCCAAGGTCAGCTTTAAACATCATTACTCACTAGTTACACATATAAAAAAGGAAGTAAAAGGAGCAATGTCATAAAAATGGGCTATATAACAAAGTTGAGGTTTATTAATTTTTCCACTAGTTTTAAATTTAGCCATTTTTTGTATAAACACTAATTATAGTACAAAATTTACAAGCATTCATTTTTTCTAAATCATCCAAAAGACAAAATTTTTCCCATTTGCCCAAATCAGCAACAGTAGCAATTTCCTCATTCTTCATGTTTCTGTGAGAAATACAGAATGTAATAATTGGGGGAGGGGAAGAACCTAAGTTATTTTATGGTTGTCACCTCTACTTTCCATTCAAGAAAGCATAATTTCCTCCTGGAAGGAAGCAGATTTCATGCCTCAGGCTGGGCATAAATCAAACAGAAATGCTATAGAACAGACTGTAATTTTATAAACTATCATGTTGTGGGAAATGGAGTTAAGCTGTAATCTATGATGCAGTTACCATCCCTCTAAGGAATAATTGAATAATGAGCATGTAGCTCTGAGGAGCGTGAGGTGTTGTGATATCTTGGTACTACCAGAGAATGGCTCGGCTCCTTCAGGTAAACGATTTGGAGAAAATGTTCTAGTACCGTTTATGCTACAAAGGTTGCTTAGGCAGCTTCAGTAAAGTTGTGTGCATCTTGTTCAAAAATGAGCAGATTTTTAAGTTATTTAAAAAGTAGCATGGACCAGCCAGTGGAATTGTGGTTGGGTGGCTGGATCCCACATGGCTTACTGCGTGGTTCAAGTTGTGGGCCTAATGATTGAGAAACACTTTGAGCACATTAAAATTCTGAAAGGAGAAATGGTAAGGGAGGGATTATGGTATAACTAGATCCCATGGGGAGGGGATTTCTCACTTTCTTTCTGTTTCTCTCTCTGTCTCTCTCCTCCAGTGAGTATAAATACCCACTAAATTTTTTAGAGCTTTTTTTCTATAGAGCATGTGCACTCACCAGAAAGACAGAGACGGAGAGATAGAAAGCGAGAAATCACTCCCGAGGTGGGGATGACCATGCCACAATCCTTCCTCCTCCATTCTTTTGGGATCTTGGGCACGTTCTCACACACACCCAGCATGAGTTTAAGCAACTGCAGGACTCAAACTGCAGTTGTCTACATGGGAGTCCAGTAACAGCCATTACACCAACTGCTGGTCCCCTAAAATCTTTAAAAAAGTAGTATTTTCTCCCAAATAGTTTATCCCAATTATAACAACTATTACGTTAACATCTCTGAAAATTATAAGGGATTCCTTAAAAGGGTTTACATTTTTTTAAAAAGAAATTCTTCATTTCAAGATTTTAGAAGGGAATAATTTTAGTGAAATTAAATAAGTATGGAAAATATGATAGTTTCAGATTATCATAGTTTAGGGTGATGAAAATCTAACTGGTACTGTGAATTAGCTCTAGCAAAACTCATCAATTAAGACAAACACTGGGATATTAGATAATGATTTCTAGTATTTATATTGCATTTTGCTTTATTTTTATTTATTTATTTACTTTTTAGAGAAAGATTTTTGTTAAAATGTCTGCACACTTGCCAGAGGGACAGAGAGAGAGAAAGTGAGAATGACTTCCCTCCATAGGGGATAGCCACACTGCAATCCCTTCTCTATTCTCCTCTTGGGATTTTGGGCACACATACTCACATACCTGGCAAGAGATTTACACCACTGGGTCTGGGACTTGAACCACGGTCATTCATGTGGGAGTCTAGTGTCTTAACCACTATAACATCTGCTGTCACCTTGTCTTGATTTTTCTTTTCTTTTCTTTTTATTTAACAGATTTTTGCTATAGGGTACATGTGCTCACTAGAGAGAGAGATACAGAGAGACAGAAAGTGAGAAATCACTCTATAGGAGGATGGCCATGTCACAATCCCTTCCCCTCCATTCCCCTTTTGGGATTTTGGGCATGTAAATGTGCCTGATGTGTGTTTCAAGCCTCCATGTCCAAGACTCAAACCACAGTTGGCCATGTGGGAATCCAGTGACATAACCATTACATCATGTGTACAGCCAAGGAGCAAGAAATCCTGCCCTGATCAAATTATACAGTGGACATCAAGTGTCCTAGGTCTTCCTGCACCAGTGACAAGCCCCAACCCTCCTGCCTGCACTTCGCCACATGCAGGGGGTTACTGTGGATGTAGAGAGAATCAGGCACTGAGGTGAGAAACTTTGTGCAAATCCAAGGAGTATAGACAACTGGTGAAATAAAGTGGTAGGGACTGAGATAGAACTCCTGAAATAGCATCTACATTCCTCTTATTCAGAACCATTCAAGGCAGAGGATATTACCTATTTTCTTTTCTTTTTTTTTTTAAATAGTTTGTGTCATTTTTTTTTTTTTTGAGTGATTTTCATTGTAGGGCGCGTGCGCTCGCCAGACAGACAGAGAGAGACATAGAGACAGAAAGCGAGAAATCACCCCCCAGGGGGGATGGCCATGCCGCAATCCCTTCTCCTCCATTCTCCTCTCGGGATCTTGGGCACGGATGCACATCCGCCCGGCATGAGTTTTTTAAGCCACCGGTTCCGGGACACCAACCGCGGTCGACTATGTGGGAGTCCAGCGACATAGCCATTATGTTAACTGCTGGTTCCCAATAGTTTGTGTCCTTTTAATAAACACACTTGCATGGTTACATTAGAATTTTATAAAAATAAAAACAGATTATTTCATGCCAAGCATGCCCAGCATTTGCACTATCTCAATACCTCAATACTACAGTTTTCAAGACACACAAATAAAAATTTAAGGCAAAAACAGCACTTTGCAACAATTTAATAATCTATTACATTGTAGTAGCATCATAGCAGTATCCAATAATGCCACTTTAGGCAAAAATCTTGCAGTATT
Organism: Tupaia belangeri chinensis; assembly: GCF_000334495.1. Classification (NCBI taxonomy): domain Eukaryota; kingdom Metazoa; phylum Chordata; class Mammalia; order Scandentia; family Tupaiidae; genus Tupaia; species Tupaia belangeri. The sequence goes on along the minus strand of NW_006160040.1, from coordinate 10,549,549 downwards.
TCCATAGAATCTATTTACAAGAATTCTTAACTTGGTAAAACCATTCTAAGAAAACTTGGCAAATAAAGCTTTAGACTGCAGTTGGCATTTCTTTCTCTACTTTTTCTTCCTCTAGTTTCTTCCTTTTAAGCTACCAGTATTCATATATTTTGAACATTAAAATAGAAGTTGCATTTTTAAAAATTATTTTAAAATGACTCTTCAAGATGAAGTTGAAAGAAAGTATACAATGGAGAGGGGTTGATTTAAATTTGCGAATTTTCTGAAAATCAGCTTTGGTTTTAGAATGGATTTTTCCGTTGCTGAAAAACCCATCAGATTTAATCACATACTTTAAAAGTGATGATCACATATCATAATCTTTTAAAGAGGCATTTTTTACTCTTTACCTCCTTTAGAGTTCAAACTTACTCAGTTGTGCACCCATTTAAAAATTCTGTTTCTGGTAAACTTTCCTTCTAATGTTGTCTTCTATGATGACTGAAAGCTGCCTTACACTGAGTGAGGAAGAGAGCATAGGCATGGCTGAATGAAGTATTACAAAGGATTGCATGCACTTTTAAAAAGGATTTGTTGTTATTATTATATGTTATACAATTTCTTAATTTATTTTCTTTTTGCTTTCCCTCAAACAGGGTGGTATTTCATTTAACACAGTAAATTTAATTTCCAGACTGACATTCAACTTAACTATGCCAGTTTGTGATTTAAGCCATTGGTATCTGATGAACATATTATTTTCAGATTGCTTACAGATGCGAAACTACCTGAACGGAATTCCCAATAGTCTCTATTTACCGGCATAAATGTGAATCTGAGCTTTAAAAATACCTTCAAAATAGACATCAGTGTATTCAATTCATCCAAATTCAATATTAAAAGGAAAAATGTTAGGCCAATTAGCGTGGCTGATTAGCAATACTCTGATTTCCAACCTCAGTATTTAAAATGGTTTAATGTAACTGTCCATAATCTGATCTCGACAACACGTAGTAATTTATACAGTCTGGAACAGTTCATCGAGTTCATAAGGACCCATTTTTTGCACTCTTTTAGTGTCTGCAAGGAAATCTGTGATTCCACCTATACATTTGTATGATTGCTTTCCTATGAATGTCCTACTTATAAAAGTATCATGATGATGTCAGAATTAAAAATGGAGGTGGTTTGAGAGTGCAGTGGTGAGCTGAAGGGTTCAGAAATGCACTTTTCCAAGACATACCCTTGACGCTAGACTGCAATGGGCACCCCGACATGCCCCTGGACCTGCAGCTACTTCGGAGTCAAAGGACCCAGTCCACATTCAGAGAGCAAAGAAGACAAAAACTCAAGGAACATCTTTAAGAAGAAAAATAGCTTTTGTCCACAAACAAGAAAATCAGATATTATCCAGTAGTACAGGCCAGAGAGTCATGACATCTAAGGCCCACGTTGAAGAGGGGGAAAAAAGTTCAGAAACTTAAAGCCATTAGGCCTACAGGGAGCAAAAATAATGCAAAGATGGAAAAAACTGTATTTCTTTAAAACCTTCTAGTGAATTAACCAATTCAAGTACACCAACTGATACACATAATTTTGAGGATGCTAATTAAACTGTGTTACCAATTAAAGATGATCTCCAAAATCAACACAGAACATGAAGCCAGACACTTCATCTTAATAATAATAAAAAGAAACATATGATTACAGAAGAACCAAACAAGATGTTAATGTGCCCAAGAAACCTATTCTTGGATCTTATCATGGCCAAAGAGTGCAGTCTAAAGTTAGTTCATTTAGAAAACTCTACAAGTCAAAGATGAGAGTTCTGGAACAACAATAAAACTGCCAATGATTGTCTCTAAAGCCACAAAGCCTATAAATACTAGCACTGTTGCAATGAAAAGTGACAGATCCTCAACTCTGACCTCTACCACCAAATCTCTTTCAGCTGATATCTCTACTAGACTACCTTACCTAAAATGGGATAACAACACCCAAGGTCAGGTCTGAAAATTCAAGAAACCTTTATACATGCTAACTATTGTCATTGGTATGAAAGAATCTACACCCTCTGCAGACAAACACCAGTATAAAACACTACCTTATCTACATCTGAAAATACAGGCCTGGAGCAACCTGGCGTAATGATATTTGAACAATTTATTCAACTAGCATTAAAAGACAGTGATAAGGAAAGAAAAAATTCTGCCTTTATAAAACTACTCCATACATCAAGAAGAAGTGAGTATTCCACCAGATGCCTAAATATCAATGCAAAGACATAATAAATATTAAAAAGGAAATATCTCGCCTCCAAAGAAACACAGTAACTACTCACTCACACAAGCAAACTGCTGAAAATCACAGAAATGTGAGAAACAAAATTCAGGATATTAATTAATTGTAACAAAACTCAGTGAAATGCAAGAGGATACAGATAATTTTAGGTGACAAGAAAAACAATCCATAACATGAATGATAAATTCAATAGAGAGACATCTTAAAATAAAATCAAGCAGAAATCCTGCTAGTATTTTTAGGTTTTTCATACACAGTTATGAAGAATTCAACATGGGAAATAAATTCTCTAGACAGCACAAGCAACAGATTAGATTAAGTAGAAGGAAGAATTTCTGAACTTGAAGACAGAAAGTTTGAGATAATCCAAACCATCATACAAAGAGAGAGTGACAGAAAAATAAAGCTGTTACAAATGAAGATAATACTTGAGATTTATTATGGGATACCAATTAGATATTGAATTTCCTCTCAAATCTAGAGAGAGATATAAACATCCAGATCCAAGAAATTCAAAAGATGCCAAATGGATTGAACATATAAAGATCCTCTCTAATTTACATTATAGTCAAAATGTCAAAAGTCAAAGAAAATAAAGCCTAAAAATGGCTAGAGATAAGTGTCAATTTACTTACAAATAATACCCCATCAGACTAACTTCCGACTTCTCTTCGAAAGAAACTTTATGGGCCAGAAGAGAACTGGATCACTTTTCCAAAATCCTGAAATAAAATCAATTTGAATCAAACACACTATACCAGGCAAAACTATCAAATTGGAAGAATAGAATCATTTTCGGATAAAGGAAAACTGGAAGACTTTAGTAATACTAGACTTACTTTTTAAAAAATACTTAAAGGGGACCAGCAGTTAGCGTAATGGCTATGTGGCTGGACTCTCATGTAGTCGACCATGGTTCGAGTCTCAGACCTGGTGGCTTAAACTCATGCCGGGCACGTGTGCATGCATGCCCAAGATCCCGAGAAGGAGAAAGGAGGAGAAAGGAATGTGGTGTGGACATCCCCCCTGGGGGGTGATTTCTTGCTTTCTGTCTCTCTCTCTTTCTGGTGAGCACATGCATCCTATAGCAAAAACCTCTCCAAAAAAAAAAAAAAAAAAACTTCAGTGAGTCATAGATTTTGAAATGAAAGACAACTATCACCATGAAACACATGAAGGTATAAAACTCACCAGTAGAACTGTTACATGATCAAAAGAGAAAAATGACTCAATTCTTAACACTATGAAAAACTTCCAAATAGCAAAGATAAACAATAACAAAAGATTTTTTAAAATAAGGTAACACAAAACAACTAGAAAGCAACAAAATGGCAGGTGGTAGTTCATATATATCAATGGTAACACTGAATAATGGATTGAACTCTCCAATCAAAAGATATAAACTTGCTGAATGTATGAAAAATCTCTATATGCTGATTACAAGAAACACACCTCATCAGTAATGACATGCAGATATTGAGAGCGAAAAGTTGGAAAAAGACATGCCATGCAAATGGCAGCATTAAAAAGCAGAGGTTGTTATCTTAATATCAGACAAAGAAGATTTCATGCTAAAATTTGTAAAAGGAGAAATAGAAGGACACTATATATTTTTAATATTAAAAGAATAAATTCATTAAGAAGATACAACAATTACAAATACTTACCCAAACACATTTGACAAAATATGCTAGACCTAAAGTGACAGACAGATTCTAACATATCAGTTTTCGCAAGTTTCAACATCCCACTCTCACTCTTTGGTGATGCTAAACAAAGAGATGCTAGAGTTAAATGATCCCCTCATAAGCCAAGACATCTCTAGAATATTATATCCAACTAATGGATACACATCTCTCCAGCTGTATATGAAGCATTGTCTAGACATAAGTCACATCACAGGGCACAAACAAACCTCCACAGATTTAGAAGTATAGATATCATAGCCAGGATATTTGCCATTCAAAATGGAATTGAAACATAACATCAATGACAGAAAGAACTTTTGAAAATACACAAATTCTTGGCAACTAAACAACATGCTAGTGAAAATTTCAGAACTGTGTAATTAAGATGAAATTTTTAAATATCTCAGAGCCAATGATAATAAAAATGTGACAATCCAAAAATCTTTGGGAAACTGTGAAAGTAGTACTAAGATGGAAGTTTCTAACAATAAGTGCTCACCCTTAATAAAAATTAGAAAGACAATAAATAACCTAATGAGGCATGTTGAGAAACGGGAAAAGCATGAACAAGTGAAACACAAAAGTAATAAAAGCAAAGAAATAATAAATATCAGAGGAGGAATAAATTAAATAAAGACCAAAGAGCAACACACACTCACACATATAAATCAATGCAACAAAACCTGGTTTTGTAAGTGGGTAAAGAAAATTGATAAACCATTGGCTAGATGAAAAAAATAGAATGACCCATATAAATAAAGTCAAAAATAAAAAGACGACATTACAAAACAATATCAAATACAAAAGATCAGTAGGGAAAACTTAAAAGAGATAAGCAAGTTTCCAGTAATATACCGTATGTCTAGATTGAACCAAAAAGAATGAGAAATCCTGAGTAGACCAATTATAAGTAACAAAATTGAATCAATAATAAACTTAATCTCAACAAAGAAAAGCCCAAGTTTAGATGGCTTTATTTCTCCATTTTACACATCCTCTAAAGAATTAACACCAATTCTCAAACTATTCGAAAAGATTCAAATGGAGGGAATCCTTCTGAATTCATTTTATGAGGGTCACCATCACCTCGACCTCAAAGGACACAGTAATGAAAGAAAACAGCTGACTGATACCCCAATTCAGTGCCAATATCTATATGACCATGCATGCAAAAATCCTCAAAAATATTAGCAAATTGAATCCAACCATACATAAAAAATATTATATACCATGACCAAGGAGGATTCATCCCAGGGATGCAAGGATGGTTCAACATACACAAAACAAAAATCTAATACATTACAATGACAAAAACAAAAATCATATGATCATATTGACTCAGAAAGAGAAAGCATTAAAGCATAATATCCCTTTATGATCAAGATTCTCAATACACCAAGGTAACTAGTGGATGTGATAAATGAATTCAGTAATGTTGCGGAATACAAAACTAACATACAAGAACCTTAGTCTTTTATACACTAACAATGTATGGACTGAGGATGACAGAATAGAAGAAAGCCATCGCATTTACAATAGATACACACACACACACACACACACATACACACATATCTTAGGAATAAATCTAATTAAAGAGGTGGGATACTTCTCAAGGAAGTCCATTATTTTCCTTTTTAAAATAATAATTTTGGCTGTCCTATTGGGTTGGAGTGGTATCTCACATTGGTTTTAATTTAGATTGTCATAATACCAACAATATTGACTATTTTTTTCAAGTGACCATTTTTATATCTTCCTTGGGAAATTATCTATTTAGATTCTAGGTTCATTCATTTATTAGATTGTCTTTTAATTATTGAATTATGAAAACATAGACCCTAATACAAGACTTTTATCAAATATATTATTGGAAAATGCTTTCTCTACATCTACAGTTATTCTTTTTTTTACTTTAAAAATATGCATATAATATCCTTAGAAGCACACAGTTTTCAATTTTTTTAAAACTTTTTTTGCTGTAAGGTTGCATATACTCATTGGAGGACAAAGAGAGGAAAAGTGAGAAATCACTCCTAGGGGGAATGGCCATGGAGCAGTCTCTTCTCCTCCAGTCTCCTGTGAATATGCATACACATGTGTCTGGCATGAGTTTCAAGCTACCAGGTCCAGGACTTGAGCTGCAGTCAGTCATGTGGGCATCTAATGCCTTAACCACTATACAATCTGTTAGCCCCAATATTTTAAAATTTAATGAAGTATAATTTGTCCATTTTTTTTTTTTTGGTGTTACATTTCAGAAACTTTCACCAAAACACTAGGCCAAGGATTTAACTGTAATTTCTTTTAAAATATTTGAGTGTTTGTTTTTAAATTTAGCTCTTTTACCAAATTTGAATTCATTATTATAAATGATGTTCAGTAAGAAACCCACTTCACTGTTTTACATGTGCTATACAGTTGCCCTAGCCCCATATGTTGAAAATACTACTTTTTTTTCCCTCCATTGATTAGTCTTGGCATCCTGGCTGAAAATCAGTTGACAGTAAATATTCAGTTTAATATGTGGATTCTCTACTTTATTCTCCTGATCTATGTGTTGAGGTATCTTTATGTCAATAACACTCTGTCTTGATTACCATTGATTTGTAGTGAGTTGTAAAATTTGGAAATGTGAGTTTTCTTACTTTATTCTATTTCGAGATTGTTTTGGATATACTGGGTCCTTTGCAGTTGCATGTAAGTTTTAGAGGCTGCTTTTCAATTCCTAAAACAAATCCATTGAGATTCTGATAAGGACTGTATTGAATCAGTGGATAAATTTGAGGAGCACTGCTATTTTAACATATTGGGGGGTCTCCATAAAGCTCATAGAAGATGCATATTATGAAAGAACTGTATTAATTTCAAGTTTTTATTCCAAAATAAACTCATACTTTAATTTCTGTTTTTCTACAGACTTTTTGAGTCCCCTCTTAAGTCTTCCAGCATACAAACATGAGTTTATTTATTCATTTATTTCTTCCTTAAGTACTTTCAACAATGATTTGTGGTTCAATGTACACATTTTGCACTTGGTTAATTAAGTTTACTTGTAAGTATTTCATTGTTTAATGCCATAATAAATAAAATTGTTTTCTTAATTTCATTGTCAGTTTAGTTATTATAAATGTATATATTAGAATTAATTTTGTATTTTGATCTTATATCCTACAATCTTACTGAACTCATTCATTTGTTCTATTTTTTTTAAAATAAACTCCTTAGGATTTTTGATATACAAATCATGACATTTGCAAGACATAAGATACTATGATGGTTTATTTTCTCCATTCCAATATAAATTTCTTTTCTTTTTTTTTACTGATTGCTTTGACTAAAATCTCCAGTAAAGCGTTGAATAAAAGATAAAAGTTGTGTGAGTGGACGTTATTGTCTGGTTCTTGATCTTATGGGGAAAACATTCATTCTTTCACCATTAAGTTTATTGCTAGCTGTGGATATTTTTGTAGATGCCCCTTGTTAGGGTGAGATGTTCCCAGTATTCCAAATTCATTGAGTGTTTTCATTGTGAAAGAATATTGGGTTTTCTCAAAGACTTTCTTTCTGTTTACTGATAATATCATAAGATTTAAGTCTTTTATTGATATGATGCTTCATAGTAACAGATTTTGAAATATTATAACACTTTGAACCACTGAGATAAGTTTCCCATTATGATGTCATTTGCGTATTCTGTTTCCGGTATCAGGTTGCTAGTGTTTCGTTGAGATTTTGTGTTCATATCCCTAAGAGATGTTAGTCTGGTTGTAGTATCTACTTAGTACTGACTCATAAAACAAAATTAGAAAATGTTCCCTCCTATATTTTCTGTATCCATGATAGACTGCTGCACATAAATGTGAGAGTGAGAGAGAGACAGTAATGAGCACTCTCTACAGGATATTTTCATGCCATGATCCCCTTTGTCAAGTCCCTCCGTTCATAAGAACCTGGGCACTCATGTATGTGCCTTGAGTATTTCTGGCTGATTGAACTAGAGATTCAAAGTGTGGTCACCAGGTAGGATCTGGCTTCTATGGAGGGGTCATTACTATTGTGACACAGGGTTTGTACCTCTTCTATTTTTTAAGAGTATGTAAAAACTGGTATTAATTTTTGTTTAAATGTTTTGTATAATTTACCAACGATGCTGTCTGGACCTAAGCCTTTTCTCTGTTTTGATTACTAACTCATTTGTTATAGGTAAATATAGACTGTCTAATTTATTCTAGAGTAAGTTGGTAATTTGTATTTTTTTCTGGTCATTCATTTCATTTAAGTTTTCTAATTCATTGGTACATAACAGTACAAAGTATTCTCTCTTTATTTTTAGAAAGATATTTTGCTGTAGGATACATGCATTCATGAGAGAGACAGAAAGCAAAAAAACACCACATGGGGGGGTGGCCGCACTGCAATCCCTTCTCCTCCACTCTCCTCTCAAGTTTGGGAATGGACGCACATGCACCGGGCATGAGTTTTTAAGCTGCCAGATTCAGGGCTTGAACCACAGTTGACTATGTGAGAGTCCAGTGATATAATCATTGTGCCATCTGCTGGTCTTTATAGTATTCTTTTATATTCATTTTTATTTTTGTAATGTCAGTTGTATTTTGTTTGCTTGTTTGTTTTTAGTAGTTTGAGTCTTGGGAATGGATGCACATGCACCGGGCATGAGTTTTTAAGCTGCCAGATTCAGGGCTTGAACCACAGTTGACTATGTGAGAGTCCAGTGATATAATCATTGTGCCATCTGCTGGTCTTTATAGTATTCTTTTATATTCATTTTTATTTTTGTAATGTCAGTTGTATTTTGTTTGCTTGTTTGTTTTTAGTAGTTTGAGTCTTCTCTATTTTGTTCTTGGGCAATCTAACTATACAATTATAAATTTTACTGATCTTTTCAAATAAGCAGCTTTTGATTTTATTTATTATTTTTTTACTCCATTGATTACTCTCTATAGCTTATGATGTACATATTAACTTACAAGAATTAGTTTCAGATTTATTCTAACATAAATGCAGTGGTATATGGAAACATTACTCCTATACAGCTCTATATTTTTGAGGCTCATACATCTGGGGTGCCCTGATATCTGACAGCTGGAAAGGGGAGAAATTAAGGAAATTCTGTCATTTCTAGCCTCATATTGAGTTTAAAACAATGATCCTCTGCTGCTGTAGAAGGAGCAAAAATGCTGAGAGACCCTCCTGAAGCATCTGCATGTGACCTACTGAAGTCTGAGATAAGTAGGAGAGAACTAAAACTATTCAGACACTCAGCTACTAAGCATTGACAAAAGTAAATTTATGTTTCTGCTCTTAAATAAGGTGAAACTTATATAGTAAGTGGATGTAAATAAAGCACAACGAAAACTAGAGGCTGATTAACTATACCTAGATTGACTGAATCCTTCAAACTAATATCATGACAGAATAGGCATTTATTTTTCTGGGCATAAATATTCTTTAACTCAGCCACTATTGTTCTTTTACATGTAATGTCCAACATTCAAACAAAATCTACAAGAATGACAAAAACAAAAATATGTAACCCATAGAAAACAGATAAAATGTTAGAAGAACAGGACACATTGATGTCACAGATACTTGAATTATCACAGGGGAATGGATAATAAAATGATATGTTAAAGGATCTAGGGAAAATGTGTACGATGGAGGACCAGATATAGATTTTTTTTTTTTTTTTTGGAGAGGTTTTTTGCTATAGGGCATGTGCGTTCGCCAGACAGACAGAGACAGAGAGACAGAAAGTAAGAAATCACCCCCCAGGGAGGATGGCCACGCCACAATCCCTTCTCCTCCGTTCTCCTCTCGGGATCTTGGGCATGCACGCACACACGCCTGGCGTGAGTTTTAAGCCACTGGGTCCAGGATGCGAACCGCGGTGGACTACGTGGGAGTCCAGCGACACAGCCATTACGCTTACTGCTGGTTCCCCAGATGTAGAATTTTAATAACAAAAAAGATAACAATTCTAAAAATATAAGAGCCATATACAAATTCTAGAAATTAAAAGCATGATATAAAAAAGAAAGAATTATTTTGATGACCCTGATCAGAGTCCTCAAAAAAGCAGCTCTATCTATTTCTTACATGATCTTCCAATAATGTTCTGTCCCATCCTGTATATTCTGTATTTCTGAAAAATTAAATCACTCTTTTCCAAAATATTCCAGTAATTAATAATTCTGAGCCTTTGCAGAAACTATTCTTTTTGGAATTCTCAGTGCATCATCCTCCCCATTCATATACTTTTATATTCCTTGATCTTATTCATCAGTCAAATTATGAATCACTGTCAAAAACAATAATTACATATCACCTTTTCAATGAATCTTTCAATAACACAGAGAATGATTGTCTCTACTTCTTATCTCCAAGTTACATTCTGACTTTGAAGTTGTATTCACCACATCCTACTGTGACTTCTCAGTTTTCATGTGTGTCCTCACCACTACTTAGGAGCACGAAATGTCTCTAATATTTAACCTTTAGCTCTTACCAGTATGCATGGCTCTTATTAAAAGTTTAATAATTGCTTGGAGAATAAAGAAAGAAATGAAAAATGAAAGGATGTTAACTTGGGGAAAACAATTTTATTAATGTAATTCAGCTAATGATGCTGCTATAAAATTGTGTATGTTAATTTTGTAGCAGATGTTAGTAGTATTCTGCTTGTATCTTCTGTTTCCTCACTATTCAAATACATCTTAATCTGAATTTTATCTTCCAGCATTTACATTTTTTTTCTGGCCTGAGAGTTTTCACTGTCCATTAAATTTTACTCTGTGCAGGGGTATATCACATTGATGTATAATTAGCACTCTCCAAAGGTAGTCTTTATGAATTTATTTATTTTGCTATGCAACTCATCCACTTGCCAGAGAGATAGAAAGTAAAAATTCACTCCCCAGGCAGGTATGGCCACACCACATTCCATTCTCCTCTTGGGATTTTGGGCACACATGCACATGTGTCCAGAGTGAGGTTAAGCCGCTGGTTCAGGGACTCAAAACTTGGGGGTCCAGCAACATAACCATTATGCCCCTTCCCTCCCCCAAAGTAGTCTTTAACTAATGACTGATAGGAGCTAGCATATGAATTTCCCATCTTTTTATCCTTTCAAATTGACTCTCAACCTTATATTAGACATGACCTTTCTAGAGTTATCTAGGAGAATTAAGCTCTAGTTTCCCACAGTAGTAACTAGTTTGACAATGCACCTTTAATTGACTTCTTGATTTTTCTTATCTCATTTCTCTATTTGTCAAAATGGTATTTAGGAGGGATATTGCATCTCCAAAGTAATCTATGGATATTCAAGTCCTGTGTCCTTGGAGAGTCAAACTAGATGAAATTCTATGTGAATTCATCCACTCTCTGCCTTTTACATTTGATCATATGTCTTTTGGGACAACTACTGTGTAAAATTATGTGTTATATTAAATGTCTTAGAGTATTATCTAAAGAGTCACTTTATAAGAAAAAAAAATGGCCTTTGCTCAGCCATACATCTATTTCATGTTTATTGTACCAGATAATACTTGGTTATTTTAACAGAATCAGTAGGAAGGAGAAAAATCTAAAGAAAAGGTAAAAGTACATATTGAAAGCAAAGTACTTATTGAGATACCCACAAAGAAGTATCAAAAGCATACTTCGTAATTGTCAGCATAATTATCAAGTTTGGAAATCACAGGTATTTAATGATGAAAAATGATGCTATGTTTATGAAACTCCGTAATCATGGAAATGACTGCCTAACTAGCCGCTTCCTAGGCAGGCACTTCATCATGACATGTCTCTTTCTTCAAATGTCAAGTTCTTTTGTAACTTTCTTTAATTTGGATTGTGATTTTGTGCAGAGTATTATAGGTAACCTAAGTTTCTTTCTTCTTCCTGGGTACACAAGCCAAGCCTAAATTATATTGGCTTGGTGTAGAAAGGAAGATATTGTCAAGAGGCGATGCTAGGCTGTGGCAGGTTAGGACAATAGGACTGAAATAACTTGCCTGTGCTACCTTCCTAGTGAAATGAGGCACCTAGCGTTCTTTCATTAGACTTCCTTGGTTCAACCCTTGCAGCTAGATCCTTCTTTCAAAATTAATAATGAAGAAATAGTCAGAGTTTTTCTAGATATATGTGCTTGGGACACTCCACAGAAACATTAAGGAGAAATATATATTTTTAATTTACTTATCTCTGTACTAGATACATATTCTTAAAAATTATATATTCAGAAAATTCTGTAAGATGTCTATTTTTGTCCCCTCTTTTTTTAGAGAGTTTTTTTGCTATAAGACATGTGCACTTGCCAGAGACACAGAGAGAGACAGAGAGATAGGAAATGAGAAATCACCCCCTAGGCAGACAGCTGTACCGCAATTCCTTCTCCTCTATTCTCCTCTCAGGTTTTGGGTACACACACACACATGCACCTGGCACGAGTTTCAAGCAGCCTGATCTGGGACTTTAACCATGGTTGAACCATGGGAGTCCAGTGATGTAACCATTATGGTATCTGCTGTTACCTTATTGTCTCTTTTTTAAGACTAGAATAGGGAAGAACAAATAAGGGAATTGCCTTGGTCATGTATCTAATAAAAGGCCTATTTAGTCTATATAACATCACAAATAATGCAGTGTGCACCATATTATGTCAACCTAAACAAAAAAGAAAGTTCAAACAGAGCACATAAGCATCTACTCAAGGCCTATTCCTTATTTGGTATGTATTATCTTTTAATAGAGTTACTATCCTCCCACATTTAAAAATAAATGAAAAACTTGGTAGTTACTTCAGATGTTCTCTATCCCTTATTCTTTGTATCAAATCAAGCATATCATACTATAATGGCATGCGAGGTACAGTCTTGTAAATATTTTTCTCCTGTCCATTACCACTTCCCTATGTCAGACTCTAATCCTTTTTAACAGCTATTGTGAAAATGTCATGACCATTAATCTCTTCAAATCCATCTCTAAACCACAACCAGAATGATCTATATAAAATGAAAATAATACCACACATTTTCTCTTTAAAAATATTTTATCTCTTATATTACCTTTAAGATGAAATTCACATTCCATAGTATGGGATATTAAAGTCACCTTGACATACTTTTTGCTTCTTTTCTTTTTTCTGTTTTTTTTTTTTTTTAGCTTATCCAGTTTTTATTTCATGAGCAAGAGAGACAGAGAGATGTATGAGATATTAAGAGAGAGAAAGGCAGGTACTCCTAATGCCGTCTCCACAAAATGATCTAGCCCAGTCTCAGCCAGCCCAGATCATGGCCCAAGCTCCTGCCCAGTGTGGCTAGAAATATCCCAGAATGTGGACACGGGACTTTTCTTCTTTGGATCCAGTTGAATAATCAGTGCTCTGGAGCCTGGTCCCCTTACTTTTCTTTCCTGTCATTTCTGGTCTTATGATACTTTACATAATATTCAGTCCTTTTTATTATTGACCTGCATATACAATGACATACTTTCTTCATAGTTTACCCTTTCTTCCATTTAATAGATATTACCATTCATCTACTAAAATCTAGGTACATCTCGGTGCTTGAAATTTATCAGTGGCCATAACTAATACCCCTGCTTTTATGACATTATAGTTTACTGGTAAGAGCTAGACAATAAACAATACATATAACAACTTAATTATCTAGCATGTAAGAAGGTGGTGAATACTGCAAGAAAACACATATCAGTCATCCTGGTAGCCTAGTGGTTAAGGGAGCTGGATCTCATGTAGTTGACCATGTGGTTTGAATCCTGGATCCAGTGCCTTGAAAAACATGTGAGGTACATGAGTGTGCCCAAAATCCTGACAGAAGAAATGGAGAAGAAGGGATTGTGGTACAACTATAACCCGTTTGGGAGGGCTTTCTTCCTTTTTCTTCTCTGTCTCTCTCTGACCGGCACACATAGTTCTGGCAGATAAAAAGAAAAAGAAAGAAAAAGGAAAAGAAGGAAAGAAAGATAGAGATAGAAAGAGAAAACAAGAAAGAGAGAGAAAGAAAGAAAGAAAGAAAGAAAGAAAGAAAGAAAGAAAGAAAGAAAGAAAGAAAGAAAGAAAGAAAGAAAGAAAGAAAGAAAGAAAGAAAGAAAGAAAGAAAGAAAGAAAGAAAGAAAGAAAGAAAGAAAGAAAGAAAGAAAGAAAGAAAGAAAGAAAGAAAGAAAGAAAGAAAGAAAGAAAGAAAGAAAGAAAGAAAGAAAGAAAGAAAGAAAGAAAGAAAGAAAGAAAGAAAGAAAGAAAGAAAGAAAGAAAGAAAGAAAGAAAGAAAGAAAGAAAGAAAGAAAGAAAGAAAGAAAGAAAGAAAGAAAGAAAGAAAGAAAGAAAGAAAGAAAGAAAGAAAGAAAGAAAGAAAGAAAGAAAGAAAGAAAGAAAGAAAGAAAGAAAGAAAGAAAGAAAGAAAGAAAGAAAGAAAGAAAGAAAAAGAAAAGAAAAGAAAAAAGAAAAGAAAAGAAAAGAAAAGAAAGAGAAAGGGAGAAAAGAAAAACACAGAGCGTTTGTTGAGGAAGGAATGTTTAGAGTCCTGAAGACAGTTTGCAGAATTAAATATGATATTTACAGTAAGCTTCAAATAGAAGGCAACATATAAGAAAAACCTTTAAGAAAGTGGTATAGCCAACCATGTGATTATCTAGAAGATCCCAGACTCCAGCTAGTATATGTGCAATAAAGCAGGGACGTGGACTGTGTATTCAAGAAAGAACAAAGATATCAAGAACCCCATGAAACTAGATGATCAGAGGGAGTGAAAGGAAAATGGTATTGAGAGGTTCAAGAAGTTACAAAGAGAAAGATCATACAGAATTTGTAGCCATTGTAAAGGGTGAGTTTTTCTTGTATTATAATGAAAAGCCAGTGGACAGTACTGAGCAGGGGGATACTTTGGCCACTAATTTAAAATGATCACTTTTGCTGTACATTAGGGCTGTTGGAACAAAAGTAAACCGAGATCAGTTAAAGTGCTTCTGTAAAAATTTAAGATAATGATGGTAGTTGGAATCAAGGTATAGCAGTAGAGATAGTGAAAGTTGGAGAAATTCTGAATAATTTCTGGAACATCACCCAAAATCTTCTCATAGGTTAGAAGTACTGTTTGTATGTACACGGTTGATCTCAGAAGGAATGTTGGAATTCTTCGCTTATCTTTGGGGATTCCAAGAACCATGGTGTTTGCCCTGATAGCTGATATTTTAGTAACTACTAGTTAATATATAGTTTTGCTTAGGTCTGAGCCAGAACGAGGATAACCTGCAAAGCTCACTAGCAATATTCATTAACACAAATCAATTATTTTTAATATGCTTTCTATTATATGCTTTCTCTTGATTTGTGCAGTTGACTTTGGTCATGCAGTCTGATTTTGGCCAGGTGACCAAAGGGGTATAAATCACTTATTTTCAAAGAAGATGTGGATCCTCTAAGACCAAGATATTTCACAGGAATCTCAATATTTTACGATCTTAAGACAAGGCTTGTCCTGTAAAATTAATAATGTTGCCTGGGAGTCATGCCTAGAATTCTTAGATTTCTCTTCTTTTTGCTAGAATTCTTAGATGTCTCTGCTTTTTGCCCGGTTTTGCTATAAGGCGCGTGTGCTCACCAGAAAGAAAGAGAGGCAGAAAGTGAGAAATGATCCCCCAACGGGTATGGCCACACTGCAACCCCTTCTCTTTCCATTCTCCTCTTGGGATCTTGGACACGCATGCACACGTGCCCAGTGTGAGTTTAAGCCACAGCGTTCACAACTCAAATTGTGGTCGACTATGTGGGAGTCCAGCAACATAGCCAGTATACCAACTGGTGGTCTCTTGCCTGTGTTCTTTTTCTTTGTGACTCTTCAGTTATATGACTATGTTGAGTTCCTGGTCAGAGTATAAGAGAAAGACAAGAGTTAAGGACTACTACAGGATTTTGGTCTAAGAATCTGGTAGAATTGCCATAAAACTAGCAGTAAAGAGGCCAGATAATAAAGATCTAAGAATGAAAGAAAAAGATTGTGAGCTTCATTTTGAGCATATTGAATTGGTGACGTTAATTGGACATCAAATTAGATATATTGAATAAGTAAGATAAATACAGTTAGAGTTTTCAAGATGGGTCTAAACTGGAAATATAAATGTGTCAAGATAAAGATGGTATTTAAGGCCACGTTACATGTGCATTTTCTTCTTTTAGAATATTTTCTCAAATTTATCTGGCAACCCAGATACATTCTTGAAGACCTATTTCCGAAACAAACTTCTATGGGAAAACTTTCTCTGAATTTTCCAGATGAGCTATTAATAAATTTCCTTACTTAATACTCCTATAATAATATGTCATATATAAATATCATTTAATTTAGGACTTGGAGTAATTACTTACCTACATATCCCCCCACACACTAAATAATAAGCTTTTTTATTTCAGGACAGAACTGTGTATTATATATAATCATATTTCCAATACTAAAATAGTGTTCTAAACTAAAACTATGCCTCATAACAGCCTTATAAAGTAGATTTTACTGTTTTCTTGTAAGATTCAAAATGACCAAGACCATGATTAGGGAGATAATGTCTTAGGAGAGGGTAGAAAGTAACACTGTCATGAGATAGCTAGCTGAGTCTTGTGAATCCATTTATTCAGGGCCTACTCGAAGGAGGACCAGCCATCTATACTCTGCTTGAGAACTGAGATCGTGAGAACTGGTCACTAGTCCAAAGCAAGTTGGCTTCTGATTTCTCTGGTTAGGAAGTCATGTAAGACCGGTGTGTCTCATCTGTTCTATTAGGTCATCAAGAAAGTCATGGTGTATTTTCCAATGCAAAAGTCTCATGACTTTTTCATTCAGTAGATCGTTCTGGTGTATAGAAGGTATCCTGGAAACTTAGCTTGTCTCCTGAACCATAGAAAAAGGGAAAAGCTCTTGGATACCTTTTTAGATGAAGGAATTTCTTCACCTAGAAGAGATTAACAAGGGAGAGTGTCCCAATGACTTCAGAGATTTCTGGAGCAGTCTGGCACTAGACCTATGTACATAAAATTCTGAGCCATATAGCATTGAAAAAAGTCTTTTGAAAGTTTCTCAGTGTTAAATATCCCTTTCACTGTCCTAAACAGTCATATTTGTGCCTGGTAATATTTGCTCCACAGAGAAATACACAAAAGAAAATGACCACTGATGCTAGTTCTAGACTTGGGTTTTAACTACCCCTTATATGAACATCATGTACTTATGCAGTGCTTTTAATTTACTTAACACATTTTTTACAACAGTAGTGAGTAGAGTATAGAAATTTTTTATGCCATAAAAAAATTAGAAAAAATGCACAAGCAGACCTCATTTTATTTTTCTTTACTTCATTTCACTTTGCAGGTATTGTACGTTTTTGCAAATTGGAGGCTTGCAACAACTGGGTGTCCAGAAAGTCTACTGATGCCATTTTTACCCTCCCTTTTTATTATTTTTAGCTTTATTTTTTCCATCAGGCACTTGTGGTCACCAGAGAGAGAGAGAGAGAAAGTAAGAAATCACCCCGCAGCGGGATGGCCATACTGTAATCCCTTCTCCTCTCTTCTCTTGAGATTTTGAGCATATGAGCAAATGTGTCTGGTATGATTTTAAAGCTACTGGGTCTAGGGTTTGATCTGTGGTTGACCATGTGGGAGTCCAGTGCCTTCACCACAATGCTACTTGCTGGCCCCAGTTGGTTCCATTTTTCTAACTGCAGGTGCTCACTTTGTATAACTGTGTCACATTTTGGTAGTTCATGCAATATTTCAAACATTTTCATTATTACTGAATGAATTATGGTGATTGATGATCACTGATCTTTTATGTTACTATTGTAATGGTTTTTGGAGCAATACAAATCGCATTCATATAAACTTAACTGAAATGTTTTTGGCTTCTGACTTTCCCACCAACCAGCTGTTCCTTATCTAGTTTTCTATTTATGGGCATCCCTATTCCCTGAGACACAACAATATTGAAATTAAGCCAATTAATAACCATATAGTGCCTCTAGGTATTCAAATGAAAGGAGTCACAGGTCTCACTTTAATTAATGGTTTAGTGAGGAAGGCCTACCAGGGTAGGCTGAAAGCTGTCAAATGGTTAGCCAAATTAAGAATGGACATGAAAAGCTTTTGAAAAAAATTAAAAGTGCTACACCAGTGAACACATGAACTATAAGAAAGTGAAACAGCATTATTGCTGATATGGAGAACGGTTCAGTGGTTTGGATAGAAGATCAATCACAACATTCTGCTAAACCAACGCCTAATCCAGAACAAGATCCTAACTCTCTTCAATTCTATGAAGGCGGAGAGAGATGAGGAAGCTGAAGGAAAAATAAAAAGTTTGAAGCAGTTTGGCTCATGAGTCTTAAGGGAAGAAACCATCCTCATAAAATAAAAGAGCAAGGTGAAGCAGAAAGTATTTATGCAGAAACTGAAGCAAGTTATCCAGAAGTTCTAAGATAATTGATGAAAGTAAGTGTTCTAAACACATGTTCATTGTAGACAAAAGAACCTTATTTGCAAAGAAGATGCTATTTAGGACTTGTATAACTAGAGAGGAGAAGTTAATTATTGGCTTCAAAGCAGAGGATAGGATCACTCTGAATTTAGAGATTAATAATGACTTTAAGTTGAAGCCAATGCTCATTGACCATTACAAAATTCAAAGGCCCATAAGAATTATGCTAAACCTACTCTACTTGTGCTCCGTATTTAATGAGAAAGGCTGAATTATAGCACATCTGTTTAAGTCTATTATTGATACTGAGTACTCAGAAAAAAAGAAAAAAAAATTACAAAACATTAATGTTCATTGGCAATGCAGTTGGTCACCTGAGTTCTGCTAGAGATATACAAAAAGATTAACATTGTATTAATATTGACTAACACAACATCCATTCTGCAGCCCAAGACTCAGAGTCATTTTGACTTTCAAGTCTTACATAATAATTATTTAAGAAATAGATTTCCTGAGGGACCAGCAGTTAGCGTAATGGCTATGTTGCTGGACTCCCACGTAGTTGACCATGGTTCAAGTCCCGGACCCGGTGGCTTAAACTCATGCCGGGCACGTGTGTGTGCATGCCCAAGATCCCGAGAGGAGAATGGAGGAGAAGGGATTGCGGCATGGCCATAGTCCCCGGGGGGTGATTTCTCACTTTCTGTCTTTCTGTCTCTCTCTGTCTGTCTGGTGAGCGCACGCGCCCTATAGCAAAAACCTCTCCAAAAAAAGAAAAAAAAGAAATAGATTTCCTAAGGCTACAGCTGCATAGATAATGATTTCTCTAGTAAATCAGAGCAAAATGAACAGGAAACATTTTATAAAAGTTGACACCATTTTGGTTGCCATTTAAAAAATTCACAATTCATGTAAAAAGTCAAAATATCAACATTCACAAGACTTTGAAAGTTGATTCCAACCTTGTCAGTGACTTTGAGGAGTTCAAGACTTCAGCGGAAGTAACGGCAGATATAGGGAAATAGCAAGAATACTAGCATTATAAGTAAAGTTGAAAATTTGACAGAATTATTTCAATTTTGTGATAAAACTTTAACAGATAGGAGTTGCTTCTAGTGAGTAAGCAAAGAATGAGGTTTCTAGAAATGGAATCTACTTCTGGTCAAGATGCCGTGAACCTAGTTGAAATGATGACAATGGATTTAGATTATATACCTTAAACCATGAAGCCATAACAGGATTTGAGAGGACTGGCTTCAATTATGAAAAGTTCTACTGTGGGTAAAGTGCTATCAAAGAGTATCATATGCTATCGAGAAATGTCTTATGAAAGGAAGAGTCAGTTGAAACAACAAAATTTACTGTCATCTAATTTTAAGAAACTGCTACAACCACCCAGCCTTCAGCAACCACCACCATGATCAATCAGCAGCCATTAACATGCAAATTAGACCTTCCTCCATCAACAAGATTAGGACAATGGTGAAGAGGAGACTGAGCATTTTTTTATAAATTATCATTTAAGGTGTGTACATTGATTTGGTAGGCATAGTGCTATAGTACACTTAAAATACTAGTATAACTTTTATAAGCACTGGAAAAGCAAAATAATAATATAATAATAATAATTATAATCATGACTTGCTTTATTGTGATAATCACTTTATTGAGATATATCCTGGGTATGCCTATATAATGAACTACCATAACTTAGCTTCAGCAGTCAACAAGAAATTTACATTTATTCATTTCTTTTACATTTTTAAAATTTATTTTATTTTGTTAAGAGAGATTTTTGGTATAGGGTACATGCACTCACCAGAGAGAAAGAGATAGAGAGACAGAAAACTATAAATCCGCCCCCCCCCCCCCAAGGAGGATAGGCTATGACACAGCCCCTT